>NC_051862.1:52206704-52539621 GCF_015732765.1 Culex quinquefasciatus | reverse complement strand
ATTAAAGCAGTTTTTGTTTGATCTCGTGCCACACTTCCGCGCGACGCTTTTTTGTTGTTGTTGTTTTGACGCGTTTGTTCGTCGCGTTCGCGTGCCTCGCGTCCTGAAGTGCTTCTCTCTGTTGTTGTTGTTTTATACTCTCTCTCTCTTTCTCGTCAAAAAGCCAGTTAGAATAGGCTTTGTTGTGTTCTTGTGTTTCCTTCTTTTCCTTTCATGTCCCAATGCGCGATGACTGAACGAACTGTTGTTGTTGTAGTACAACTTGTTCTCCATTCATTAATCCATTCATCATTCATCTTTTTTTTATAGGTTTATGTTTGTGTGTTTGTGCTTTCACGCTTCTTGAGCTTCTTGTTAGTTCTTTTTTTTCTCTCTCCCTCTATCACTCTCACTTGCCGCAGTTATTTAACGTTCTTTTTACACAGTGTTTTAGTCTTGTTCTTGCTCATTTTTTTAAATTCTTTTTCTCACGCGCTTCTTTTTTGCCTGATTTTCTTGTAAACAAATCATAATCGCTGGCGAGGATTAAAACTCGTGGTGAGGGGAGAGGGGGAACATGAAGCAGGGTGTTGTTTGTGTTACGAATGGTGAAGGACCGGCGGGGGTGAGGATTACGAAAGCGATTTGTTTGCGTCTGCACCAGCTGGGCGGGAATGGCGCGTGGGAGTTTTGTTATGGTTTTTAAATCCACTGGTCCAGTTTCGTTTTTACTTTGCTGGGGCAAACTGGGTTAGCAGACAGATGGATAACAGCAGACGGTGGAGATTGATTTTTAAATCGTTTTTTTTTTACTCGGATTGTGGACAGACATGATGATGATGAATTTTCGAGGAATTTTATCTTCTTTTAACAGCAATTGGTTTTGATGATTTTGAGGTTCTATCCCATTCCCCAGAAACACTCATTCCCCAGAAAAGTTTTATTTTTATTATTTTTATTAAAAAGTGATCAGTTTAAAATTGCGAAGTGTTTAGATTTTGTCTTTATTGTGATAACTGCTGACAAAAGTTCAATTTTCCCTTTAAAGTTGGGTTTCGCTTTCTTTAAAGAAGTGAAAACTCCCTTGACTTTTGATAACTGCAGCATGCTGACACAAGTTGAATTTTCCTTTAGCAGTTATCCCTAGTAAGGAGAGTTATCCCTTCTAAAAGAATGAAAAAAAAAAAAAATGTCAGTAGTAGGGTGCCCAGAAAAAATGACACCCTGCTCCACAAGCGGAAATCGGTTTGTTGGGTTATTTTAAGCATCTGCGCAAATTTTAAGCGAAATTGGTTTAGATCCCATTGATCCCCGAGCCTGAAGCTGGCGAAAAAAAATTTTTTCATACAAAAATGACTTTTTTAAATCGCTAATAACTTTTCAGGATCGAGTTTTACAGCTTTGGTAATAATAATAATATTACGCCCATTTGAAATGTTAGTCTTGATTTAAATCTTTTGAAAATATTTTTTTCGAAAAAATCGAAAAATTTCACGAATGTTTCATGTTTTGACATTGTAAATCGGACCTATAGTTGCTGAGATATCGACATTAGAAAATGGTGTGTTGTTTGGGTGAGACTTAGAAAACATCAATTTTCCTGTTTTTTAACCTTTGCATGGCAATATCTCAGCAACTAAGGGTCGTATCAACAAAGTCCGAAAAAGAAAAATATAGAGAATTTTCTCAGCTTTTCAAAAACATTTTTTTAAAGGTGGGCAAACATGGGCACTATTTTTAAAAAATGAAAAACTTCGACTATTTTCAAAAAAGTTACCTAAAAATGGTTATAACTTGGAAACGGTGCACTTTATCAAAAATTTACTAAAGTACTTTTTGATTGCAAATTTGATTTTACATCGAAAAATGAAGTTGAAAAATTTTTGCGACCAATATTTCAATTTTTGAATAAATCTGTATTGATTCAAAAAATCATAACTCGGTCAAAGATTTTTTGCCCTTTCTGGAAATTTCTGAAAAGTTGGCATTTGATGTCCTCTACAACATATCAAAAAATAAAAAAAAATAAAAATAATGTTTTTTTACAAATCAAGTTTTAGTGACAAAAAGTTAAATTAAAAATCACCAAATTTTTTTTACCGTGTATCATTTTTTTTCAGTGTAGTCCATATCCATACCGACAACTTTGCCAAAGACACCAAATCGATCAAAAAATTCCTTCAAAAGATACAGATTTTTGAATTTTCACATATCATTTTTGTATGGACAGCTGCCAAATTTGTATGGAAAATTATATGGACAAACTAATGATGCAAAATGGCTTCTTTGGGCATACCGAAGGCACCAAATAAAATTTCAGCCGGATTAAAATATACAAAAATTAAAATTAAAGAAAAAAGACCGATTCCGTAGAGAACTGCTCACGTATGTTACGTAACCCCTTAAAACCTTTTTAGGCTGCAAATTATTGAAAAACATTTATTTTTTCACATGTTCAAAAAAAATTAAGATCAACCCATTTTTGATCTCTTATGCTTTAGCGTTCTTGGTAAATCTAATTAAAAATAAAATATTTGCAATGTTTGTAAACTTTTCTAAATATGTACAAAACATTTTAAAGATGATTTCATTTTTTTCAGAACGCAAACATAAAACTTAAGCACATATTTGTCATTTTAACTAACATTTTTAAGAAATCAATTAACCGTCAGCAAACTTTGCATCAACACCAATTAGTATTCTTTGTGAACAGTTTTTTTTCAACAACGTGAATGTCGATTCCAATTTTACTCCCTCAATCAGGCTCATTTGTTCGTTTGGTGTTCAGATGCGATGGGAACCGAAACAGGCAAGATTTGCCTGGGCCACGTGTGCATTCTCTTTTTTTGTTGCTGAAGCAACTGGTTCGGGGAAACTCTTTTTTTTTGACGACGCCATTCAGACCAAAGGTCCACCGAATCTCTTGCCTGAGGGAGGTCGAGCGCAATGCTGGACCATTAATTGGATGGCTCCGATGGACAACCCAAACCCCTGGCAACTAATTGAAATGGCAATTTTCCCTACAGTTTTTTTTGGGGAACTGCAGGGTGGTTGCATATTTTTTTTTTCAATCCAAATTTGTTGACTTATGTAGATTTGATTTCATTTACGATTTAATTTGTTTTTGTTCTTATGTTTTGTAAATGAAACTTTTAACCAATTGTAGCTAATTTTACCACAACCCTGTGCATTTGTATCGTTCTGGTTTCATCCTACCAGATACAACATCACCGAAAAAAAATCTGCTCAATCTTCCCATTTTTTTTCTCTGTACACTCATTTCATTTAGCCTTGTTACAATGGAACAGGACATGTATAAATTAACTCCATTGATGAGCGCTTGAAGCGTAGAGTGACCGAAAAAAAGGTCTTTTCTCTCTCTCTCTCTCTCTCTCCCTCTTTTCCCAATCCCAAAATTTAGGACTCTGGACGTCCATCCGTGGACAGAATATAAATTGCCACTTGACTGTCGAAATATTTGAGCAACGAAATAGAGCGCGACTATTTGCGAGCGCGATTGAGTGATGGATTTGTACATTTAGTCAAATTGAGATTTTTTTTTGTTGCGTTACGTTTCGGCTGTGACTGCGAATCACTTTGGGGCAAATTATTTTCGATGAATTAATTTGGAAAATCTTTTTTTGCCCTCGCTTCACTTTTTCATACGTTCAATTACACGAAAAACGAATCGTCAGCAAAAACGGATTGCAGCAAACAACCGAAAAAAAATAATCAAACATGTCCCCAGTACCGCAGGGTTAAAAAAGTTGACCTCCCCCCAACCTTTGCAGAATTACAGAATGGGTGAAAAAATGGAAGCTTGTTGAAGGAAAAGTTTGGACAAATTTGTTTGGGGAAAGTTTTGCGACAGACACCGGCGGCGGTGTTTTTCTGTTGGATTTTTTTTTTTCGAGGAAAGCAAACATAACACGGCTAAGGTTAAGCTTTTGTCATGAAATCAGGAAATTCCAGCCAAAAAAAAAAAAAAAAAAAGGAATACTGCAACATTGGAGGTGGAAAAAATAGGCCCAACTTTCGCGTTTGATGCAATTATAATTGGCAAGCCCTGGAGTTTTGAGCGGAGTTAGAAAATGTGAATTTGAATGATGAATATTTTTTAAAACCTTCATGTTCCAATGAAACACAATCGAAAACTGAAAAAAGTCAAGACTCCTGTATCAGAAGTGTAGACTATACAGCAAAAAAATCGATGGTAAAATCACCTTCATGGTCCTTCGTCATGTACAATTTTAGTTAACACAAAAAAAGTTTCAACCAACGGGATTCAAACCCAACACCAACAGTAAGCACTGCGCACTGGCGCCTTAGTCCGCTCGGCCATCAGACCGATGAAAAATAGAAAGGTTTAACGTATATAACAGCTTGACATTTCGGTCAAGTTGGTTTCCCATACTCCCGGGCCTTTTACACGCAGCTGGATTACTTCTTCTTTTTGGGTGTGTGCAAAATTTTAGTTCGGTTGATGTCATTCGTCAAATTTAAGTGGCACATAACACAAAGATGAAGAGCATTAAACCATACCACTTAACATGTAAAAGAAATGAGATTATCAAAAGAAAGTGCAATAATAAAGACATATTTAATTTCAGAAAAAAATGGCAAACAGAGATATTGGCCGTCATTTGGATTACATATTCCCATATTACATTAGAGCAGCATCTCCTCTACAATTTAGATTAAGTAGGCTCGGAATCCCCGTTGAGAATCGCTGGTTCAAAGAATTTGTGGAGTTATATTTTAGCAAAACGTTCTGAAAAACAGCCATGAAAAATAAATTTGCGAGGACTTCGGATAAAAACTGCAAAATAAATAATGGAATTGGAAAGAGAATTTTATGTTAGGGTAATTCTCCGCCAACTCACACAGCAGTTGCCCCGACCCCTCTTCGATTTGCGTGAAACTTTGTCCTATGGGGTAACTTTTGTCCCTGATCACGAATCCGAGGTCCGTTTTTTGATATCTCGTGACGGAGGGGCGGTACGACCCCTTCCATTTTTGAACATGCGAAAAAGGTGTTTTTCAACAATTTGCAGCCTGAAACGGTGATGAGATAGAAATTTGGTGTCAAAGGGACTTTTATGTAAAATTAGACGCCCGATTTGATGGCGTACTCAGAATTTAGAAAAACGTATTTTCATCGAAAAACACTAAAAAGTTTTAAAATTCTCCCATTTTCCGTTACTCGACTGTAAAAATTTTTGGAACATGTTATTTTATGGGAAATTTAATGTACTTTTCGAATCTACATTGACCCAGAAGGGTCATTTTTCATTTAGAACAAAATTTTTCATTTTAAAATTTCGTGTTTTTTCTAACTTTGCAGGGTTATTTTTTAGAGTGTAACAATGTTCTACAAAGTTGAAGAGCAGACAATAACAAAAATTTTGATATATATACATAAGGGGTTTGTTTATACATCACGAGTTATCGCGATTTTACGAAAAAAAAGTTTTGAAAAAAAAACTTTTTGCGTTTTTCTTCGTTTCGTCGTCCGTGTCTGTCGCGGGTGACCATGAATGGCCATGATCAATGACGACCAACTTTTTCAAAACTTTTTTTTCGTAAAATCGCGATAACTCGTGATGTTTATAAGCAAACCCCTTATGTCTATATATCAAAATTTTTGTAATTGTCTGCTCTACAACTTTGTAGAACATTGTTACACTCTAAAAAATAACCCTGCAAAGTTAGAAAAACACAAAATTTTAAAATGAAAATTTTGTTCTAAATGAAAATGACCCTTCTGAGTCAATGTAGATTCGAAAAGTACATTAAATTTCCCATAAAATAACATGTTCCAAAAATTTTACAGTCGAGTAACGGAAAATGGGAGAATTTTAAAACTTTTTAGTGTTTTTTTCGATGAAAAATACGTTTTTTCGGAATTCTGAATACGCCATCAAATCGGGCGTCTAATTTTACATAAAAGACCCTTTGACACCAAATTTCTATCTCATCACCGTTTCAGGCTGCAAATTATTGAAAAACACCTCTTTTTTCGCATGTTCAACAATGGAAGGGGTCGTACCGCCCCTCCGTCACGAGATATCAAAAAACGGACCTCGGATTCGTGATCAGGGACAAAAGTTACCCCATAAGACAAAGTTTCACGCAAATCGAAGAGGGGTCGGGGCAACTTTTCTCGATTTCGTGTGAGTTGGTAGAGAATTACCCATTATGTATTCCACACAATTTTTAATTTCGCATTTTTTATGATTTTATTTTTGTCATTCTTGTTTTTAATATAGACAAAAATTTAAGTATATTTTTGCAATACCGTCGTGAAACTACTTACTTTTCCTGTCATTCTTGAACGACGAAATAGCCTACTTTTCTGTACCAAAAATAACAGAATCGAATAGCAACACTTTTCAAAATAAATGCTGAAAAGTAACACTTTTCAGCACTCAAATGGGTGCTGAAAAGTTGAACTTTTCAGCACTTGTTTCGAAAAGTAACACTTTTCAACATTTTTATAATTTAAACGATTTATTGACAAAATACATGAAAATTTGACATAAAATTTCACTCAGTGTGTGTTTTTTGGAATTGCAAAAAATGTTGTATGGAACTCGTTGCAAAACTTGATTTTTTCAGCACTCTTCGTATTTAACCAACTCGGTGAACCTCGTTGGATAAATGTACGACTCATGCTGAAAAAATCCTCTTTTTGCAACTTGTTGCATAAACTACTATTTTGGGATTTCATTTAAGGGTCCTTAAAAAACTGGTAATTTATAAATTTAAACCAGCTTGTTTTTTTATAGTAGTTTTTGCCACAAGTTGTAAAAATGCGATTTTTTAGCACGAGTTGTACATTGATCCTACGAGGTTTACCGAGTTGGATAAATACGACGAGTTCTAAAAAGATCAAGTTTTGTAACGAGTTGCTTACAACATTTTTTGCAATTCAGAAAAAAACGCTTCTTGAAAGGAATTCTATGTCAAACATTCATGTGTTTTGAAAACTAACCCAACAAAAAATAAAATATTGAAAAATGTTACATTACGATACTAGTGTAGAAAAGTTCAACTTTTTAGCACCCATTTTAGTGCAGAAAAGTAGAACTTTTTAGCACTACTATTGAAAGGTATTAAATTTCCATTCTATTATTTTTGGCAGGGAAAAGTAGGCCGTTTCGTTTCTCCAAAAAGACAGGAAAAGTTGACAGTTTCACAGCGGGATTGCAAAATAGTAGTTTATGCAACAAGTTGCAAAAAGAGGATTTCTTCAGCACGAGTCGTATATTTATCCAACGAGGTTCACCAAGTTGGATAAATACGACAAGTGCTGAAAAAATCAAGGTTTTCAACGAGTTGAAACCATTGCAAAACATGTTTTTTCAGCACTCGTCATATTTATCGAACTCGGTGAACCTCGTTGGATAAATGTACAACTCGTGCTGAAAAAATCTTCATTTGCAACTTGTTGCCTAAACTACTCAATAAAATGTGTATATTTTTGCTTAAAGTTTTCAATAGTTTACCCAGCAATAATTCTTTCATGCCTTGATTTTTTGGATATAATCCTGGAAATAACCAACGTCCCAAACCATCTCCAACAAAACACATCACGTCCGTCGAAGTTTTCCGTTCGCTTCCACACGTAAACCCGGCGAAATGGTTCCCAGGAAGGGTAAGGAAGTAAAAAAGAAAATAAAACGGGTTACGGTTTGGCCACAATGTCCTCCACCATCCACGGAGCGTTCCACATCCGAGTGAGTGAGTGAGTGCAGGCGGACAGAACGGGACGCCACATTGCGTCATACTTTTCCGTATACTTTTTACTCGATGTATTAACGCGCAAAAGGAAGTGGTAGTTGTACGGTGGAGATCCGCACTCTACAGACGGTACTTGTTATTGGAAAAGTTTTCTTATGGTAATATCGAGCTGGATGTTTGTTTGTAAAGCAGATAAAAGCTTGAGGCCTTTTTTCTGTTTGTTGTGCTTTATTCCTTGTGGAAAGTTTTAACATTCAACGAGATCCGGTAGGAGTCATCAAAGAGTTTGTATTACGTTATCATAAGCTGTTTATTTGTTTTGTTCGAACATGCAAATTTAAGTGAAACTTGGAAATGTTTAGTCCACATCCATAATGCTACTTTCACCGTTCAGTTCGTCTTCGTAGCCCTCGGGCAGCGGATTGGTTTCACCGTTGTGGAACAGGCTCTTCTTGCCCTCGCCCCACGGGAACCGCTTGGTTCGGATTCGCAGATGCTCGTACGGGACAAATTCCGGCCGCTCGTGCTCCTCGGCCGTTACCGAGGATATCGCGTTGGCCATGGCCAGGGCGACCGCCGGAAGGGCCACAAACAGGGACAGCTGCTTCCAGGTTTTGTGCGAGGAGCCTGAAAGTTTGTTGAAAATTATGTGACATAACCTCAATTTTGGGGCTCAAGCGGGAAAAAGTACCTGGAGGACCGGAAGAGGCTGGTCCGGACGAGGCCGCTGCCTTTTGAGGTGCCGATTGGGAAATGGTTCGGCGGAAGAACTGGCTGAACAGGGACATTTCTTGAGATTTTTCAGGAACAAAAAATTTGGGTTTTTTGAGGGTCCGAAAAAAATGATGTCTTGCGATGAGGGTTGGAGAAGAAATAAATGGGAGCCGAACAAAGGTGGTTTGGCTTACTATGATTGATCATCGCCTTTTTTGATAACCGAAGTTTGTTGGATTCAAGCTGGATTATTTCATACGGATTTGACTAGGGATTTGATCTTTCTTCGATTGTCATTAAACTGTATTTTAAACCCTCTACTCTCTCGTCGTATTTGTTCAAAAACTGACAAGACAACTCAACAAGTACTCAACAAGTCCCGTATGAATGACGGTAGCCGATTTTTAAAAAGTGTTTTTATTTAAAACATCATAAAAATTAAAGTTTTAAAAATTACACTTAGGGTATATCTTAGCTCCCAAAATTTGGGATTTTCTGATCCAGTAAAATTGTAATTAGTGATGAAGACTTACAAAAAAAATCACAATATTATTCAATTAACAGAGAGTACACCTTCCAAGATATTTTAAAAGAAACGTTGCTTCTGCGCAACAGACACAAATTTTATTTTTGAGATAAAGGATTGCGAAGAATTGAAGGTAAGTAAAATTAAATTGTCAAAAAAAAAACAACTTTATATAGAAAAAAACTACTGAAGATATCTCAGCAATTTTTGTTCGGTTTTCAATGTTAATAAATTAAATATCTCTGAATTTTGTACTCAAACATTTTTTCCCAAAATTTCTTAATAGAGCCTGTCAAGCTTTGACCATACACAAACTTGGATATTCATGGACACTTTTCTAAAAAAAAACACAAAAAATACAATTTTCTCGTAAAATTTACCCTCAAATGGTAACAACTTAAAAACCTGTAATTAATACCAACAAGAAATACAAAATACTTTTCGATTGGCAATTAGGGTTTCTTTATGAAAGAATGTTATAAATGTTTTGGACAAGGTTGTTAGCGATAAAATTATCGAGGTTCGATAACGATAATGATAGTTCTATCGTTCTCGTCGGGACGATCAAATACGGTACTTTAGAATTAATTTAGAATTAAAAAAAAAACTCTCTTATTATGAAAATATAAACCAAATCTCGCTATGTTTGATACCCATATTGCAATTTATGAAAATTTGAGTACTTTCAAAAAATACGATGGTATGGTGAATTATGGTTGAATTAATCGATTTTAGAATGATTTTAAGGATGAGTTATCGTCCATTACAATTATTAAAATAACGATAAGGATATAAGGAATCTAACGATAATTATCGTTATCGTCCTACCAATAACGATAACCATTATCGTTATCATCAGACGATTATATTATCGACGATAATTTTATCGATTAACAACCTTGGTATTGGAGCTCATTTAACTACTTTTTGAAGAGACACAAGTTTTCAAAAAAAAATCATGCCTCCGTGATGTTTTTATGTTCATTCTTTTCTTTGGCTAAAAATTTGTCTTTTTAGATCACTTTTATAATATAAAAAATTGTTAATTAAAAAAAATACGGTTTTGAGAAATTTCACTGTTTAAAAAAAAAGTTTTTTTTTTGAAATTGAGATCTTTTAATGAATGTACCGTAAACCGGGGTGACTTTGATAGGATTTCAATTTATTTTTGAAATATTTCCCAACTTTCTCAAGATTATTATTTTTAAAACATGTAATGGGGTAGGCCATACAAAGTCCATGCACTATTTCTGAAAAAAGTTTTTTCTATAATGTTTAGAAAAATAGTTACGTTAAACAATCTCATTTTGAATTCCGGGTTGACTTTGATAGTCATAGTTTTTCTTTTTAAAATCAGATTAAAGGTGTTCAAACTTTATTTTTACGTTAAATGTACCATCACTAAGATTGCTGACATAGTTTTTGAGAAAAAAAAATCAATATTGATATTTAGTTTATAAGCTTTTTAGCAAAATTCATATAAATTTTAGGTAAAATTGTTAAAAAGTCAAAATTTTGTCTGAAATTTGTTAAATAATCGATTTATATTGCCGTTTAAATTGAATTCAAAGCACGAATCACAAGTTTTCACATTTTATATGAAATTTGTTCAACTGAAATTCCTATAAACTTTAATGAATTATGTTTCAAAAACATATATTATTGAGCATGAGCATGAGCATGGTTGACTGCCAATGAGCTGCTACTCCGTTATTGACAGATCAGCTGAAGTTAAACAATGAATCAAAAATGATCAGTGGGAGCCAACCATCCGTTCACTGTTTAACCCCTGAAGACCCCGACTTTATTAGTCAATACCGGCGCCCTCCCAAGAAGCGGGGTAGGCGTGGCTGAATGGTTACGCTGTTCGCTTTGTAAGTGGAAGGTTCTGGGTTCGATTCCCATCTGCTCCTATCGAGAAATTACGGAAAGAAGGAATTCTGAACACTTGAATATGAACGAAAAATTCATTAGCTCGCGGCGGGGTTCGATCCCTCGTCCTTTGGGTCAGCAGACAAAAATGCTAACCACCAGACCATCGAGGCTTAGTTGTCTAGAAGGATTAAGAATGCTATAAGAATCCAAGAAACTTGATTGGAATCTGTGTGAACCTAAGAACAGGAAATGCAATATTGAATGCAAGTTGAATTCAAGGACACTTACTTTACTGGTTGCATAATTGTTAGGCGAATATTGAACTTTCAACACGACCAGACTTCACCACAAAAGCTTGGTGAACCGAATTTGGAAAGCTTTCAAGATGAATCCAAGAACATACGAAGAATTAAGGACTATAAATAGATTTGACCAGCCGCATCACTTACCACGGTGAATCCTGGCTTCACACCCATCTTACTAACAACCTCAAACCTCACGTGATACTTTGTCGAAGACGCAGCTGATTTAGCGGTCTTTATCACTCAAGTATCGGACTAAAATTCCTATCCACTTCCCCGTGTCTTACCACTGGTCGTGGCCGGCGCTGTGATTGGCTAGCATGATAGGGACATTTGAAAGTTGCGAAGTGGTGATGATTGGTTCCTACTCTTCATCTGTGGTCCACGGAGCAATTCTTGGAGGTCCTGGTCAATAACAGAGTAGCAACTACGGGTAGACACCAATGCTATGCTATGCTATGCAATACCGGCGCCCTCCCAAGAAGCCTGCAGTTCAACAAAAGGGAGGAATGTTAGTCCGATAGTTGAAGTTGCAGACTCATCAAGCACATAGTTTTTCACTATATACTTGTTGATACCGCTTGAGACCGTTGAATCCACAGCATCTCCTTCAAGCATCACGTGATTATTTTTTTTTGGGTTAGTAGGATAAGGTATTGGCTTTTCGATGCCTCCCGAGCTACGATGCTATGGGGAGGACTTTCATAACAAACCCGTCGGCGAGCCTTCCGAGCAACGATGCTATGGGAAGGTCTTTCTAATTAGCACACCAAAACACTCGCGCACAGGTATTTAAATACTGAATAAATGTAATTTTTCATCACGATTACCCAGACGACATTGATGATATAGGAAGGACTTTTTACAGTCATTTACAGTAATACTTAAACTTATTTTAATGCAACAATTCACACGACGTCGTGCCTCCCGATCAACGATGATGTAGGAAGGACTTGAGCAAGCCAACCAGGATGAAACACGAAATAAAATTCTCTTCTTTTCACACACAATGCCACATAATTGACCGCGCGTCACCACCCAACAAATTGAACTGATTTTCTTCTGCTTGTGGGCAAGCCAACCAGGATGAAACACGAAATAAAATTCTTTTCTTTTCACACACAATGCCACATAATTGACCGCGCGTCACCACCCAACTAATTGAACTCATGTTTCAAAAACATATATTATTTAATATTTACAACATTATTTTACCTTCTCATAGTGGAAAATTGCCCAACAAATCCGAAAATGCATTCCATTTTTCGATTCAATATCATGTTCATTGAGAAAATCATGACACTTTGAGAAGTGGAATAATGCCTTACATCAACATTTCCATATTAATAGTTAACTAAGTTTTTAAACTTTTCAATTTGTTATAAAAAGTTCTTCTTGAGGTACTCTGAGTACTTCTCTACCACGGTCAGTATGATTCCAAACCATTCCGTACGTATTTAATTTGTACTCTTCATTTTTCGTAAGGATTTTCGACTATTTATATACCATTTTTGTATGGCCAGGTGCAAAAAAAAAAATTATGGAGCCTTATGTGGAGAAACAAAGACGCAACATAGCTTTTTTCATAAGAAAGCCCCCAAAAAGCTTTTAAGGCAAGTCAAAAAAAATTAAAATTAAAATTTCGTGAGATTTTTTTACTTGTTTTTTTTTCTACATTTCAATTTACAAAGTTTGTTTTAATTCCATAAATTCAATGAACTTGAAGTAATGTTGCGTCAAATTACTTCTAAAATTCCTATTAAAATAAAAAAAATAAGATTGATACTTTTCATTATGCTTAATGATCCCACACACGTGTATCGTACATCACCACCGAACTCCACATATAACGAAAACCCCAGAACATAAACCACAAAACCACCCAAAACTTTGGAGAGCGCGGTGCTCGAGAGTGATGGAAGAAGCGGAGCTCCGCAAGGTGCAAATGGGACGTAAGTACGGGTAATAATTTCATCTAATTTATTGCCACAAAGATAAGAAGTAATGTTTGGAAAGTTGCCTTTCTCTCAGCTCCTTGCCAGGCTTGCCGTTTTGGTTGATGCCGTGGCTCTGGATGAGAGGCAAGCAACAACAAGCAAACATTGTACAACACAAAAGAATTTATTAGAGATAACGGTCGCCGGTTTGAAGAGTTGCCGGTGGTTTTGGGAGGAGAGGTGGGGGGTAATATTGTACATTCACACCCCCTTTCCAACCCCTTCCCCCAAACACACACACACAAGTACACAGAAACATCCTCTCTTTCGCACTTTGTCTTGTGGTTGTTCAGCAGAACCCGTCCCCCGAGAACGTGAACGCATGTTCTTGTTCAGGTTTGAAAGTCGAGAGTTTCGGTGAGATTTATGGGTTTACCCGGGGGCACTGATGGCAAACAAACTATAACCCAACCCCTCAACCACCCACAACTACACCTCCGAAGAAGCGGTGTGTTGGCTCATCCAAGGATATAATAGCCCGGGGCAGCTCGGTGAGGTTGTGGGTTCTGAAGAAGCGGCCTTTCATCTTGTACGGGTAAACGTAACTGTTCAGGTTGATGTTTATTGCTCAGGCTTTGATACGGTTATCACCCATCGCCCCTTGCACGTGTCCTTGCACACGCACATGTTGAACCCATCGTGTAGTAATGTCTCAATTATAACAGTTATCAGGTGGACGAGTTGTTGGATCTTGGAGAGATTGGTAGAGTCAGTGAATCTGTTATGTACCTTAAAATTTAAGTCTCCTTTTTGAAAATTAACTATCAAGGATTCTAAAAGAAGAAAGGATATCATCCATTTAAATTTCCGGTTTCCGCAACATCAAAAAAGACAAGTCAGCTCCTTAAACGAATCTTTCCCACAGTAAGTCACCAAAGTAACCAACAAGGAGAGAAACATCAAAGCTTCCGTAGCCAACGAGCAGAGGCCTGAAACGTCTCGGATAGTCACTTGTGTAGTCTAGTCTCGATGTTTGGCAAAGGAGACCAGAGTTGTAACTCTCCTTGGGCAGCAGCGAAATGGTAAGCAAACATCTTCACCAGACCGGAAGATCTTCCAAGGGGAGACTTGGGAAGGTACACTGAACAAACGAGGGTTGAGTTATGGTTGATGTTTTGACATAGGACTATGTCTTTACTTACTATATTGGGGGGCCAGTTCAGAAATTCGATCCGAAGCGTCACTTTTAAGCGTTAAAAAAGGGGACATTTTGAACGCTCATATCTTTTTTCCCTGTGAATCAATCCAAATGGTTGGACCACCAATCGAAAGAGGAAGACTTCAGCTATTGTTTAACTACATAGATAGTCTGACTAAACATAGTTAAAGCACTTAAAACATGCAATCAAAATGAGTAATTTTTCAGTACAAATCGGACAGATGACCAATCAGAGCGAGCGTATGCATTCGAGACCGCGCCCCTTTTGTGCCGTTCTCCGGCTCTGCCGCTATTTAAGCAGAAAATTTCGCAAAAGCAAGTCACTTTGGAACGAGCACTCGAACTGTGCACGTCGGGCCGGCACGGAGCAGCAGCAGCAGCGGCCAATAGAAGAAGAGGACCAGCAACCAGAAGGAAGAACCACCGGCAGCAGAAGGAGGAAATTCGAGCGAAGCGGACGGCGTGGAAGTCGCTATGATGCGGCGGTTCTCATGAAAAATGGCCAATTCGTCAGTGGTGGCCAAAACCAGGAGTGGCCGGTGGCCTCAAAGAAGGTTCCCCCGGGGCCTGGGGGGACATTTACAGAAACATACGAGTTGTGGCAATATGGGTATCAAAATTCATGGTTTTTTATACTGAACATAATAATGGCCATTTTGACAGTAGTGGCCACAACCTGGAGTGGCCGGTGCCCTCAAAGAAGGTTCCCCCGGGGCGTGGGGGACATTTACAGAAACATACGAGTTGTGGCAATATGGGTATCAAAATTCATGGTTTTGATACTGAACATAATAATGACCATTTTGACAGTAGTGGCCACAACCTGGAGTGGCCGGTGCCCTCAAAGAAGGTTCCCCCGGGGCCTGGGGGGACATTTACAGAAACATACGAGTTGTGGCAATATGGGTATCAAAATTCATGGTTTTTTATACTGAACATAATAATGGCCATTACGACAGTAGAGGCCACAACCTGGAGTGGCCGGTGCCCTCAAAGAAGGTTCCCCCGGGGCGTGGGGGGACATTTACAGAAACATACGGGTTGTGGCAATATGGGTATCAAAATTCATGGTTTTTTATACTGAACATAATAATGGCCATTTTGACAGTAGTGGCCACAACCTGGAGTGGCCGGTGCCCTCAAAGAAGGTTCCCCCGGGGCCTGGGGGACATTTACAGAAACATACGAGTTGTGGCAATATGGGTATCAAAATTCATGGTTTTGATACTGAACATAATAATGACCATTTTGACAGTAGTGGCCACAACCTGGAGTGGCCGGTGCCCTCAAAGAAGGTTCCCCGGGGCCTGGGGGACATTTACAGAAACATACGAGTTGTGGCAATATGGGTATCAAAATTCATGGTTTTGATACTGAACATAATAATGACCATTTTGACAGTAGTGGCCACAACCTGGAGTGGCCGGTGCCCTCAAAGAAGGTTCCCCCGGGGCCTGGGGGGACATTTACAGAAACATACGAGTTGTGGCAATATGGGTATCAAAATTCATGGTTTTTGATACTGAACATAATAATGACCATTTTGACAGTAGTGGCCACAACCTGGAGTGGCCGGTGCCCTCAAAGAAGGTTCCCCGGGGCCTGGGGGGACATTTACAGAAACATACGAGTTGTGGCAATATGGGTATCAAAATTCATGGTTTTGATACTGAACATAATAATGACCATTTTGACAGTAGTGGCCACAACCTGGAGTGGCCGGTGCCCTCAAAGAAGGTTCCCCGGGGCCTGGGGGACATTTACAGAAACATACGAGTTGTGGCAATATGGGTATCAAAATTCATGGTTTTGATACTGAACATAATGGCCATTTCGACAGTAATGGCCACAACCTGGAGTGGCCGGTGCCCTTAAAGCAGGTTCCCCGGGGCCCGGAGGACTTTTACAGAACCATACGAGTTGTGGCATATTGGTATCAAAATTCATGGTTTTTGATACTGTACATGAAAATTGACATTCCGACAGTAGTGGCCACAACCTTGAGTGACCGGTGATCTCAAAGCAGGTTTCCCGGGCCCGGAGGGTCTTTAACAGAACCATACGAGTTGTGGCAATATGGATATCAAAATTCATGGTTTTGATACTGAACATGAAAATTGACATTTCGACCGTAGTGGCCACAACCTGGAGTTGCCGGTGCCCTCATAGAAGGTTCACCTTGGGAGAACATTTATGAAAATTTTGCCGACAAATCTATGAAACAAAATAAAATAATCTTATTTCAGATTTCACTAGCAATCCAAAAACACATTCAAATTGTTTGGTCCTATGTCTTTCGGTTATGTCTCTGACATACCATCTTGAACTTTTTAAAGAGGCAATCAAATTAAAATCACTTCTAAACTCATCATAAAAGAAAACGTGTAAAATTTCTCATCGTGCACCACCAGTTAGAGCGAACCGTATAGATTAATGAGTGCAAATTACAGTGTAAACAGTGGAGTGTGCTACAAGATTATAGTTTGCCGATAATGACAGGTAAGGGGCTCGATCATCATCTCGGCCCAATGGCACCTTTAATAGCCTGTGGTTAGGTACGACCGTGTGGGCGGTAACGGGGAGGGAAACGGTAAAATTGGAACGGAAGGGATTATTTGTCGATTAAAAAAATTAATTGCTTTTAAATAGTTAAATTGTGTCATGGATTACAAGCCTATCTAATAAAGATATTTATTAGGTATGCGTATGCCATTAACCCTCTACAACCTAACCCCCCCTTTAGACGGGCTTCGATCTAAAAAATCGCCATAAATCAATTTTTCAACCAATTTTTGATATTTAAAAGGATTGGAAAGAAGAACTCTTAAAATTTTAGAAACTTTCAGGGTTGGAAATTTAATTTTATGTGATTTTGCCAATGTTTTGAAAATGTAATTTTTTTAAGGGGTCAACTTTGGCAATGTTTTTTACTAACAGTTCCTACATTTTCAGTAAAATGAAGTATGCAGTAGTTTTTGTAGTGCCCCAGACTATTCCTCTACGCCTTTTTTTACAATTTAAATAATAATGATGCCATTCTATAGCAGAAAATGTGAAAAACAAGCAAAAATTGAAAAAGTGACTGTCAAAACATAAAATATAGATAGGCAAAATGTAATTATATTCGTTGGTAGAATAGGCCAAATACTACCAAAAACAAACATAAAATAAACAAGATAAATCAAATTAAAATATTAAAATAAAACACGAAAAACATAAAATAAGAGAAGTAAAGTTTTTCGTAGAACAAAAGTTGCTCAAAATGACCTCCTAAACACGGGAAAAATAAAAATCTTCAACAAAAAATTTGGGCAGAAGAGGGTTAAAAATAATTAGCTCATAACAAACTAATTGGATACCTTAATTGCAGCACTTCATGCAACCAAAAGTAAACTGTTTTCAAAATATATATTTTTTACGTTAATCCATCTAACTGAATCACATTTTGTATAATTCATGTTCAAAAATTCCAATAGTCATGAGTTTTTTTAATAAATTTGGCAAAATAAGTTTTACAGTCCAGACTCGATTATCCGAAGGCCTCGGAAAAATTGACTTCGGATAATCAAAACTTCGGATAATCGAATCACGAATTTTTTTCGTTCTCTATTTTTGATTGTTAAGCATAGGTATATCCCTAAACTACACTAAAATATTTAGAATTTTTAAATCCAAGATGGCGGCCAAAATGGCGGTGATGCAATATTGAATAAATGCATTTTATTTTTAAAAGGCAATCAACAACTCAGATTTGACTAAAATGGGGTCGTAGAACTCAAATTTTATGTTAAAAACAAGAAAATGAAAAATAAGATTTTTTGTTTGTGATTCAACTATCCGGAATCCCACGCAAACCTTCGGATAATCGAACTTCGAATAATAGAAATTTCTGATAATCGAGTCTAGACTGTATAATTATTCTTGGCCATTGCGATACAATTGACACATTCCGCCGTGACGTTGCAACGCTTTGACTTTTCTATTTTCAGTATTTCGGCTGTAACTCAAAAATTACATTGAAAAGGTACATATGTTATTACAGATTCGGAAAGTACATTAAATTTCCTATAAGAAACAATGTTGAAACATTATTTTAAGCGAATATTCTATTTTTGAGAGGGGGATATGTAGCGTGACGTTGCAACGCGTGACTTTTCTCAATCCTGACCCAATTCATGTTTCGCCATTAACTCTGCTCTGTTAAACGGCAAATTTGGAGTTCTTCTTCCATTTTGAGTGTAAAATTGGCCAACAAATCGAATGCAATCATTAGTTTTTCGAAAAAATTAAACCTCGATTTTTGAAGACCGCTTACATTTCGTGACGTTGCAACGCTCTGTTTTTTTGTATTATTCCATTATCACGAAGGAACCCCCCCCCCCCCCTAAACCGTCCTCTATCCATGTAACGGGACGTCCATGCATTACGTAACGGCGTAATATCAAGGGGGAGGGAGGAGGGTTCGAGGATTTATAAAAAAAAAGTGTATCGGAAATGTATTTTCAGGGGGTGGAGGGGGTCTAAAAATATAAATGTTTGGTTACGTAATGCAAGAACGCTCCCTTAATATTTTAATGGTTTTGGGCAACTTACAAAACACGTGGAAGTTTTAGAAGGGAGGTGAGGAGCTTCAAGTTTTCAGGAGGGCTTATTTTGAATTTATAAATAAAGTGCCCATATCGTTTGTTCATGGCCCCTAAGGGGTGATCTGCAAACAACGTAACTTATTTTGTTGACTTTTGTACTTTTTTAAATTAAATTTGAGGAAATAATATAACTGTTTAACTGTGCAACATAACATTTTTAATTGTGAACAACAAAACGTTGCATACAACTTATTTAAGTAAGGGTTCGTCCAACAACAGAGTGACAAAAGTTTGTGAAAAAAAAAAAAAAACAATCGAATCACGTGATTTTTATTGTTCAATGAATTTCACTGTAATTTGACTTACATAAGGGTGTGGGATAAAAAAAATCATTGCGTTGTATTAGAATGAACCCTCACGTAAATCAGTTTATCATAAAGGGGCCATCCAGTAACCACGTGATTACTTTTTTGAAAGTTTTAGAATTTTTCCCCCTTGTGAACATCGGTCTATTTTGATTTGTTCAACAAGTTTCATAAAATACTTTTTTTTCGAGTTGCATCAAACTTAAATGACGGAATTTGTGAATGACCCATGTACAATTCTTCTGTAAATATGCTCGGAAACATTATATAACAAATATATAATATCTAGTACCCTTTTATCTTCAACAACCAACTCACATACACCTTTTTGCCATGTGACCAATATGATTTAAAATTTCGTGACGTTGCAACGCAAACTTAAACCTGTTGTAACTTTGGATCTAGACAACCAATTAAGCCGCTCTAGATTGCATTTGAAAGCTCTTTCCAAGTACAAAGAGTTGCCGGTGGTTTTGGGAGGAGAGGTGGGGGGTAATATTGTACATTCACACCCCCTTTCCAACCCCTTCCCCCAAACACACACACACAAGTACACAGAAACATCCTCTCTTTCGCACTTTGTCTTGTGGTTGTTCAGCAGAACCCGTCCCCCGAGAACGTGAACGCATGTTCTTGTTCAGGTTTGAAAGTCGAGAGTTTCGGTGAGATTTATGGGTTTACCCGGGGGCACTGATGGCAAACAAACTATAACCCAACCCCTCAACCACCCACAACTACACCTCCGAAGAAGCGGTGTGTTGGCTCATCCAAGGATATAATAGCCCGGGGCAGCTCGGTGAGGTTGTGGGTTCTGAAGAAGCGGCCTTTCATCTTGTACGGGTAAACGTAACTGTTCAGGTTGATGTTTATTGCTCAGGCTTTGATACGGTTATCACCCATCGCCCCTTGCACGTGTCCTTGCACACGCACATGTTGAACCCATCGTGTAGTAATGTCTCAATTATAACAGTTATCAGGTGGACGAGTTGTTGGATCTTGGAGAGATTGGTAGAGTCAGTGAATCTGTTATGTACCTTAAAATTTAAGTCTCCTTTTTGAAAATTAACTATCAAGGATTCTAAAAGAAGAAAGGATATCATCCATTTAAATTTCCGGTTTCCGCAACATCAAAAAAGACAAGTCAGCTCCTTAAACGAATCTTTCCCACAGTAAGTCACCAAAGTAACCAACAAGGAGAGAAACATCAAAGCTTCCGTAGCCAACGAGCAGAGGCCTGAAACGTCTCGGATAGTCACTTGTGTAGTCTAGTCTCGATGTTTGGCAAAGGAGACCAGAGTTGTAACTCTCCTTGGGCAGCAGCGAAATGGTAAGCAAACATCTTCACCAGACCGGAAGATCTTCCAAGGGGAGACTTGGGAAGGTACACTGAACAAACGAGGGTTGAGTTATGGTTGATGTTTTGACATAGGACTATGTCTTTACTTACTATATTGGGGGGCCAGTTCAGAAATTCGATCCGAAGCGTCACTTTTAAGCGTTAAAAAAGGGGACATTTTGAACGCTCATATCTTTTTTCCCTGTGAATCAATCCAAATGGTTGGACCACCAATCGAAAGAGGAAGACTTCAGCTATTGTTTAACTACATAGATAGTCTGACTAAACATAGTTAAAGCACTTAAAACATGCAATCAAAATGAGTAATTTTTCAGTACAAATCGGACAGATGACCAATCAGAGCGAGCGTATGCATTCGAGACCGCGCCCCTTTTGTGCCGTTCTCCGGCTCTGCCGCTATTTAAGCAGAAAATTTCGCAAAAGCAAGTCACTTTGGAACGAGCACTCGAACTGTGCACGTCGGGCCGGCACGGAGCAGCAGCAGCAGCGGCCAATAGAAGAAGAGGACCAGCAACCAGAAGGAAGAACCACCGGCAGCAGAAGGAGGAAATTCGAGCGAAGCGGACGGCGTGGAAGTCGCTATGATGCGGCGGTTCTCATGAAAAATGGCCAATTCGTCAGTGGTGGCCAAAACCAGGAGTGGCCGGTGGCCTCAAAGAAGGTTCCCCCGGGGCCTGGGGGGACATTTACAGAAACATACGAGTTGTGGCAATATGGGTATCAAAATTCATGGTTTTTTATACTGAACATAATAATGGCCATTTTGACAGTAGTGGCCACAACCTGGAGTGGCCGGTGCCCTCAAAGAAGGTTCCCCCGGGGCGTGGGGGGACATTTACAGAAACATACGAGTTGTGGCAATATGGGTATCAAAATTCATGGTTTTTTATACTGAACATAATAATGACCATTTTGACAGTAGTGGCCACAACCTGGAGTGGCCGGTGCCCTCAAAGAAGGTTCCCCCGGGGCCTGGGGGGACATTTACAGAAACATACGAGTTGTGGCAATATGGGTATCAAAATTCATGGTTTTTTATACTGAACATAATAATGGCCATTACGACAGTAGAGGCCACAACCTGGAGTGGCCGGTGCCCTCAAAGAAGGTTCCCCCGGGGCGTGGGGGGACATTTACAGAAACATACGGGTTGTGGCAATATGGGTATCAAAATTCATGGTTTTTTATACTGAACATAATAATGGCCATTTTGACAGTAGTGGCCACAACCTGGAGTGGCCGGTGCCCTCAAAGAAGGTTCCCCCGGGGCCTGGGGGGACATTTACAGAAACATACGAGTTGTGGCAATATGGGTATCAAAATTCATGGTTTTGATACTGAACATAATAATGACCATTTTGACAGTAGTGGCCACAACCTGGAGTGGCCGGTGCCCTCAAAGAAGGTTCCCCGGGGCCTGGGGGACATTTACAGAAACATACGAGTTGTGGCAATATGGGTATCAAAATTCATGGTTTTGATACTGAACATAATAATGACCATTTTGACAGTAGTGGCCACAACCTGGAGTGGCCGGTGCCCTCAAAGAAGGTTCCCCGGGGCCTGGGGGACATTTACAGAAACATACGAGTTGTGGCAATATGGGTATCAAAATTCATGGTTTTGATACTGAACATAATAATGACCATTTTGACAGTAGTGGCCACAACCTGGAGTGGCCGGTGCCCTCAAAGAAGGTTCCCCGGGGCCTGGGGGACATTTACAGAAACATACGAGTTGTGGCAATATGGGTATCAAAATTCATGGTTTTGATACTGAACATAATAATGACCATTTTGACAGTAGTGGCCACAACCTGGAGTGGCCGGTGCCCTCAAAGAAGGTTCCCCCGGGGCCTGGGGGGACATTTACAGAAACATACGAGTTGTGGCAATATGGGTATCAAAATTCATGGTTTTTGATACTGAACATAATGGCCATTTCGACAGTAATGGCCACAACCTGGAGTGGCCGGTGCCCTTAAAGCAGGTTCCCCCGGGGCCCGGAGGACTTTTTACAGAACCATACGAGTTGTGGCATATTGGTATCAAAATTCATGGTTTTTGATACTGTACATGAAAATTGACATTCCGACAGTAGTGGCCACAACCTTGAGTGACCGGTGATCTCAAAGCAGGTTTCCCCGGGCCCGGAGGGTCTTTAACAGAACCATACGAGTTGTGGCAATATGGATATCAAAATTCATGGTTTTTGATACTGAACATGAAAATTGACATTTCGACCGTAGTGGCCACAACCTGGAGTTGCCGGTGCCCTCATAGAAGGTTCACCTTGGGAGAACATTTATGAAAATTTTGCCGACAAATCTATGAAACAAAATAAAATAATCTTATTTCAGATTTCACTAGCAATCCAAAAACACATTCAAATTGTTTGGTCCTATGTCTTTCGGTTATGTCTCTGACATACCATCTTGAACTTTTTAAAGAGGCAATCAAATTAAAATCACTTCTAAACTCATCATAAAAGAAAACGTGTAAAATTTCTCATCGTGCACCACCAGTTAGAGCGAACCGTATAGATTAATGAGTGCAAATTACAGTGTAAACAGTGGAGTGTGCTACAAGATTATAGTTTGCCGATAATGACAGGTAAGGGGCTCGATCATCATCTCGGCCCAATGGCACCTTTAATAGCCTGTGGTTAGGTACGACCGTGTGGGCGGTAACGGGGGAGGGAAACGGTAAAATTGGAACGGAAGGGATTATTTGTCGATTAAAAAAATTAATTGCTTTTAAATAGTTAAATTGTGTCATGGATTACAAGCCTATCTAATAAAGATATTTATTAGGTATGCGTATGCCATTAACCCTCTACAACCTAACCCCCCCTTTAGACGGGCTTCGATCTAAAAAATCGCCATAAATCAATTTTTCAACCAATTTTTGATATTTAAAAGGATTGGAAAGAAGAACTCTTAAAATTTTAGAAACTTTCAGGGTTGGAAATTTAATTTTATGTGATTTTGCCAATGTTTTGAAAATGTAATTTTTTTAAGGGGTCAACTTTGGCAATGTTTTTTACTAACAGTTCCTACATTTTCAGTAAAATGAAGTATGCAGTAGTTTTTGTAGTGCCCCAGACTATTCCTCTACGCCTTTTTTTACAATTTAAATAATAATGATGCCATTCTATAGCAGAAAATGTGAAAAACAAGCAAAAAATTGAAAAAGTGACTGTCAAAACATAAAATATAGATAGGCAAAATGTAATTATATTCGTTGGTAGAATAGGCCAAATACTACCAAAAACAAACATAAAATAAACAAGATAAATCAAATTAAAATATTAAAAATAAAACACGAAAAACATAAAATAAGAGAAGTAAAGTTTTTCGTAGAACAAAAGTTGCTCAAAATGACCTCCTAAACACGGGAAAAATAAAAATCTTCAACAAAAAAATTTGGGCAGAAGAGGGTTAAAAATAATTAGCTCATAACAAACTAATTGGATACCTTAATTGCAGCACTTCATGCAACCAAAAGTAAACTGTTTTCAAAATATATATTTTTTTACGTTAATCCATCTAACTGAATCACATTTTGTATAATTCATGTTCAAAAAATTCCAATAGTCATGAGTTTTTTTTTAATAAATTTGGCAAAATAAGTTTTACAGTCCAGACTCGATTATCCGAAGGCCTCGGAAAAAATTGACTTCGGATAATCAAAACTTCGGATAATCGAATCACGAATTTTTTTTTTCGTTCTCTATTTTTTGATTGTTAAGCATAGGTATATCCCCTAAACTACACTAAAATATTTAGAATTTTTAAATCCAAGATGGCGGCCAAAATGGCGGTGATGCAATATTGAATAAATGCATTTTATTTTTTAAAAGGCAATCAACAACTCAGATTTGACTAAAATGGGGTCGTAGAACTCAAATTTTATGTTAAAAACAAGAAAATGAAAAAATAAGATTTTTTTGTTTGTGATTCAACTATCCGGAATCCCACGCAAACCTTCGGATAATCGAACTTCGAATAATAGAAATTTCTGATAATCGAGTCTAGACTGTATAATTATTCTTGGCCATTGCGATACAATTGACACATTCCGCCGTGACGTTGCAACGCTTTGACTTTTCTATTTTCAGTATTTCGGCTGTAACTCAAAAATTACATTGAAAAGGTACATATGTTATTACAGATTCGGAAAGTACATTAAATTTCCTATAAGAAACAATGTTGAAACATTATTTTAAGCGAATATTCTATTTTTGAGAGGGGGATATGTAGCGTGACGTTGCAACGCGTGACTTTTTCTCAATCCTGACCCAATTCATGTTTCGCCATTAACTCTGCTCTGTTAAACGGCAAATTTGGAGTTCTTCTTCCATTTTGAGTGTAAAATTGGCCAACAAATCGAATGCAATCATTAGTTTTTCGAAAAAATTAAACCTCGATTTTTGAAGACCGCTTACATTTCGTGACGTTGCAACGCTCTGTTTTTTTGTATTATTCCATTATCACGAAGGAACCCCCCCCCCCCCCTAAACCGTCCTCTATCCATGTAACGGGACGTCCATGCATTACGTAACGGCGTAATATCAAGGGGAGGAGGAGGGTTCGAGGATTTATAAAAAAAGTGTATCGGAAATGTATTTTCAGGGGGTGGAGGGTCTAAAAATATAAATGTTTGGTTACGTAATGCAAGAACGCTCCTTAATATTTTAATGGTTTTGGGCAACTTACAAAACACGTGGAAGTTTTAGAAGGGAGGTGAGGAGCTTCAAGTTTTCAGGAGGGCTTATTTTGAATTTATAAATAAAGTGCCCATATCGTTTGTTCATGGCCCCTAAGGGTGATCTGCAAACAACGTAACTTATTTTGTTGACTTTTGTACTTTTTTAAATTAAATTTGAGGAAATAATATAACTGTTTAACTGTGCAACATAACATTTTTAATTGTGAACAACAAAACGTTGCATACAACTTATTTAAGTAAGGGTTCGTCCAACAACAGAGTGACAAAAGTTTGTGAAAAAAAAAAACAATCGAATCACGTGATTTTTATTGTTCAATGAATTTCACTGTAATTTGACTTACATAAGGGTGTGGGATAAAAAAAATCATTGCGTTGTATTAGAATGAACCCTCACGTAAATCAGTTTATCATAAAGGGGCCATCCAGTAACCACGTGATTACTTTTTTGAAAGTTTTAGAATTTTTCCCCCTTGTGAACATCGGTCTATTTTGATTTGTTCAACAAGTTTCATAAAATACTTTTTTTTCGAGTTGCATCAAACTTAAATGACGGAATTTGTGAATGACCCATGTACAATTCTTCTGTAAATATGCTCGGAAACATTATATAACAAATATATAATATCTAGTACCCTTTTATCTTCAACAACCAACTCACATACACCTTTTTGCCATGTGACCAATATGATTTAAAATTTCGTGACGTTGCAACGCAAACTTAAACCTGTTGTAACTTTGGATCTAGACAACCAATTAAGCCGCTCTAGATTGCATTTGAAAGCTCTTTCCAAGTACAAAGAGCATCCGAAATATCAAAATGATTGAATGTTTAGTTTTTTGTTGACATAAACAAATGTCCCCTTTTCGTGACGTTGCAACGCAATAAAATGGTAAACTTACACTAGTTTGAAAAACTACTTAACTTAAGATTAACTGCAAACCCATGACATTTCCGTTTAGTACAACTAAAAACCTACAAAATGCAATCAAAAGAATATTTTTTGGATTTTATTTCGCTGAAAACCAGGAGTTTTTAGAAAAATGTTTTAAAACGATGATTTTATCACGAATTGATGCATAACCTAACCAACTTGTACAAAATGATATTCAAATGATCAATTAATGAAAACCATGATTTTTGAAGTAGTCTAGAATCGAGGAAAAATATCCAAATAGCTCATACACGCTTTTCAAAATTTCATCCTAAGGTGTACATTGCCGGAGAATGTGTCAATTGGACTTGTTTTCGGAGTTCTGAGTACGCTTTCAAATCGAGTGTAAAATTTTATTTATATCGAAACATGAAGTTCGGATATGTGATCAGGAACAAATAACTCCTTAGGACAAAGTATCACGACTGATGTGTGAGTTGGTGGAGAATTGCCCCAATATTTATTTTATTAGGATAATAATATGCATTTAATTAAATTTTTACTCAAAAATCTAGTTTAAAACTTGTTAGAATTAAACGCTTATAGACAGACCAATATGCTTTTTTTTATTTTTTAACATATTGAAACAAAAAAATAGAGCAGTTCAGTGAGATTTTGGTCATTCGGTTTGTTTTGTATTTTTTAATCCGACTTTAACTTTTTTGATGCCTTCGGTATGCCCAAAGAAGCTATTTTGCATCATTAGTTTGCCCATATAATTTTCCATACAAATTTGGCAGCTGTCCATACAAAAACATTGGTATGAAAATTCAAAAATCTGTATCTGTTGAAGGAATTTTTTGATCGATTTGGTGTCTTCGGCAAAGTTGTAGGTGGGTAATTCTCCGCCAACTCACACAGCAGTTGCCCCGACCCCTCTTCGATTTGCGTGAAACTTTGTCCTAAGGGGTAACTTTTGTCCCTGATCACGAATCCGAGGTCCGTTTTTTGATATCTCGTGACGGAGGGGCGGTACGACCCCTTCCATTTTTGAACATGCGAAAAAAGAGGTGTTTTTCAATAATTTGCAGCCTAAAACGGTGATGAGATAGAAATTTGGTGTCAAAGGGACTTTTATGTAAAATTAGGCGCCCGATTTGATGGCGTACTCAGAATTCGAAAAAACGTATTTTCATCGAAAAAACACTAAAAAGTTTTAAAATCCTCCCATTTTCCGTTACTCGACTGTAAAAATTTTTGGAACATGTCATTTTATGGGAAATTTAATGTACTTTTCGAATCTACATTGTCCCAGAAGGGTCATTTTTCATTTAGAACAAAATTTTTCATTTTAAAATTTCGTGTTTTTCTAACTTTGCAGGGTTATTTTTAGAGTGTAACAATGTTCTACAAAGTTGTAGAGCAGACAATTACAAAAATTTTGATATATAGACATAAGGGGTTTGCTTATAAACATCACAAGTTATCGCGATTTTACGAAAAAAGTTTTGAAAAAGTTGGTCGTCATCGATCATGGCCGTTCATGGTCACCCGCGACAGACACGGACGACGAAACAAAGAGAAACGCAAAAAGTAACTTTTTCAAAACTTTTTTTCGTAAAATCGCGATAACTTGTGATGTTTATAAGCAAACCCCTTATGTCTATATATCAAAATTTTTGTAATTGTCTGCTCTACAACTTTGTAGAACATTAAAACACTCTAAAAAATAACCCTGCAAAGTTAGAAAAAACACGAAATTTTAAAATGAAAAATTTTGTTCTAAATGAAAAAATGACCCTTCTGGGACAATGTAGATTCGAAAAGTACATTAAATTTCCCATAAAATGACATGTTCCAAAATTTTTACAGTCGAGTAACGGAAAATGGGAGGATTTTAAAACTTTTTAGTGTTTTTTCGATGAAAATACGTTTTCGGAATTCTGAGTACGCCATCAAATCGGGCGTCTAATTTTACATAAAAGTCCCTTTGACACCAAATTTCTATCTCATCACCGTTTTAGGCTGCAAATTATTGAAAAACACCTCTTTTTCGCATGTTCAAAATGGAAGGGGTCGTACCGCCCTCCGTCACGAGATATCAAAAAACGGACCTCGGATTCGTGATCAGGGACAAAAGTTACCCCTTAGGACAAAGTTTCACGCAAATCGAAGAGGGGTCGGGGCAACTTTTCCCGATTTCGTGTGAGTTGGTAGAGAATTACCCAGGTATGAATATGGACTACACTAAAAAAATGATACACGGTAAAAATAATGGTGATTTTTTATTTAACTTTTTGTCACTAAAGCTTGATTTGCAAAAAACGCCATTTTTATTTTTTTATATGTTTTAGAGTACATCACATGCCAACGTTTCAGAAATTTCCAGGTTGTGAAAAAAAAAATTTGACTGAGTTATGCATTTTTTAATCAATACTGTTTTTTTCAAAAATCGAAATATTTGTCGCAAAAGTTTTTCAACTATATTTTTCGATGTAAAATCAAATTTGCAATCAAAAAGTACTTCAGTGAAATTTTGATTAAGTGCACCGGTTTAAAGAAGTCGCCGTTTTTATTTTTTTACGACCCTTAGTTGCTGAGATATTGCCATGCAAGTGTTTAAAAACAGAAAAATTGATGTTTCCTAAGTCTCACCCAAACGTCCGATTTACAATGTTAAAATATGAAACATTGGTGAAATTTTCAGATCCTTTCAAAAACAATAATTTTAAAATTGTTAAACCAAGACTAGTCTTGATTTAATTTTTTTTGAAAATATTGTTTTCGAAAAGATCTGAAAATTTCACCAATGTTTCATATTTTAACATTGTAAATCAGACCATTAGTTTCTGAAATATCGACGTTAGAAAATTGTGGGTTGTTTTGGTGAGACTTGGAAAATATCAATTTTCATGTTTTTAAACCTTTGCATGGCAATATCTCAGCAACTTAGGGTCGTATCAGCAAAATTCAAAAAAGCAAAATATAGAGTAAAGATGAGAATCTTTTCAAAAAATTTAAAACGGTGCCTCTTATCAAAATTTCCCTGAAGTACTTTTTGATTGCGAAATTTGATTTTACATCAAAAAATGAAGTTGGAAAATGTTTGCGACAAATATTTCGATTAATAAATTCATAGCTCGGTCAAAGATTTTTTGCACAACTAGAAATATCTGAAAAGTTGCCATTTGATGTCCTCTAAAACATAGTGTTTTTTTTCTGCAAATCAAGTTTTAGTGACAAAAAGTTAAATTTAAAATCACCAAACAATTTTAAACCGTATATCATTTTTTCAGTGCAGTCCGTATCCATTTCTACAACTTTGCCGAAGACACCAAATCGATCAGAATTTTTTTCAAAAGATACAGATTTTTGAATTTTCATACATCATTTTTGTATGGGCAGCTGCCAAATATGCATGGAAAATTATATGCACAATATAATGATGCAAAATGGCTTCTTTGGACATACCGAAGGCACCAAAAAAGTTTCAGTCGGATTAATTCAATTCAATTCAATTAGTTTTTATTAGTTAATAATCAATTCACAATTTCGTAATTCTTATAACCTAATAGAGTTTTGGAGTACCTTTCAGCTATGATTTGTACTTTAGTTCATTTTGATGCAATTGGATATTCTAACAATGGATTTGTCAACAGAAGGAAAAATTATTAAAAAAAAACCTTCGAAATTTGCTAAGGAAAAGGATAGAAATAGAAAAGCTTAAAACTAGATCACAGTTTGTTTTGTTTTTTGACGTCGGAAAACTTCGCTGCACACGGCAGCTTATCCGTTGTAGATATACTTCATCATCAGCTCACTAAGAGCTTGGAATTGTTCTGCCTTGTTCCGGCAGGCACGAAAGCGCGTGAGCATCTCTCCAGCAAGAGCGAAAAACTCGGGAAGCGTGAAGAGGTCATCTCCGGTAACGCCTGCTTGTCCCGGTGAAGTACCGCTCCCAGAAGCGGCTACTCTAGCGTACGAACCTCCCCAACCGGGAGGGAACGCTGGGTTGGTCGATGGAACCGCTCCGCCGCCAGCTGCTGCAGCGTTCGTGATCGAAGTCTTTGGAGGTTGGCTGGACGCTGGCGCTTTCTTCTTCTTGTCCTGTTCCTCGAGGTACTTTTTCCGCGCGGCACAGCCACGGAAATTCGCCGTGTGGTTTCCACCACAGTTCGCGCACTTGACGCGCGCTTTGTGCTGCTGGGCGTTTTCCCCCAGCTGGTCTTTCCGCGGAAGATTGCACCTTTCGGTGAAGTGGGTCTCACCGCACTTTACGCACCGGGGCGGAAGATTACAGTTTCTTGAACCGTGTCCGAATTTTTGACAGCGGTGGCATTGCGCTGCGTCGGTCGGATTCTTCGTGTAGAATCGCCACGTCACAAAGAAGCTGTCCAGTGCTTTGATCCGCCGTAGGTCCTGGATTTTGACGGACCCGCGATCGAAGTACAGGAGGTACAAGGTGTACGTACCTGTCACCGTAGTCGATTTTGAGAGCACCTTTATCTCTCGAGGCTTAACCTTGACGCCCGTCAGGTGTTCTTCCAGGTCGGAGATCGGGCGGTCCGGATATCCCTGAAGGACGATCTTCACTGGGACCTTCTCTGCAGGATCAAATGTGAAGAATTTGAAGTTTCGCAACTTCAACTTCTTCACCACCAAGTCGAAATGCAGCTTGTTGTGGGTAATCACTTGCACAGAAGTTTTGCTAATTTTGAGACAATATTGGAGTCCCTCAAGCAACTCGTCAACATCGTCAGCCAACGTATCCAAAACAAAAATTGGAGGTGGACGTCGTCCCTTCGGAGAGTTGCATTTTTTCTTCTTTTCTTGCTTCCGTGCAAGTACATCATCGTCATCGTCATCGCTAGCACTGCTGCTGTCACAGGCAGTGTTGTTTTCTTCTCCACTCAGCATCTCAAATTCGTTGCTGGTGGGAACGTTGGAAGTGGTTGTTGTCGTAGTGCTGGTGGACTGCTGCTGCTGCTGGCCGGAATTGCTTCCGGATGCCCGGGTCGATTGTCTCGTCCGTACTGGGGACTCACGTATACGGTATGACACGTGTAAAACGGATCGGTGACGTCACTGGGTACGCTCCCGTGCGCGATGGCGGTCGATGCGGCGTTGGTGTGTTTACCTTTCTGCACTCTGCCGGTAGATGAACCTCGCGGGTTTTTCGAGGCCGCACTCGAACTGCCACGGCCACGGTTGGCCCTTGGCATGCTGGAGCAGCAAACTCGCAGGTGAACACTGTTAATTACGGCGAAAAAATCGTAAAGTTTGAGGAGCTCCGAACAGTTGACTGTTGCTGGCTGGTGTTGCCAGTCCCGATGATGACAGTCGGATTAAAAAATACAAAAATTTAAATTCTAAAAAAAAAAAACCAACGTAAGAATAGAACGTAAAAACACAACATATTTTATTATGAAAATGTTCATATCTAATGTTGCCTGATTAGGGTGACAATACAACATGTAAATTTTAGAAATTTCTCAAGAGATATCCCCTGGCTCGATTCTTTAGATAAAAAAAATAAAAAAAACTGTGCCAATTTTGAGTCAAATCGGTTAAGGATTATATGTATGGGAAAAAGCAAAAAAAATGTTTTTTTATTGTCACCCTAGTACTAATTCTTTCAAAGGTTAATTCCATATTTCATTTGTTTTCACGATGAAATATTTATTTTTAAATGAGATACCCAAAATTCACTCATTTCACGACATTTGTAAAATTGTGAAAATTTAACGACCCTAACCAAAAGTTAGCATCATTCGAGCTTATGATTAGAGCTAGTGAATTTAGTTATTTTTTTAGATGTATAATAGCAGTTTAAAAAAAAGCATTGCACTCAAAAAATGAGTTCGTGCCAATGGGAACCAGGAAGAAAACTGTTCACTTTCATGGTGCAATGCACTATATTGAACAGTTTTGTTCCTGGCTCCCGTTGGCATGAACTCTGTTCACGTTTACGCGAACTCATTTTTTTTTAGTGTGGTTACAAAAATCGAACATTCAACAAATTACACCGACTACTCTTTCTCCATTCAAGAGGAAGCAAAAAAACAAAAGTCTCAAAATGGCACGTGATTCTGGAGATCTTCTAGTTTATGAGTCCCCTCGAATTAAGAATGTGTAGTTATTTTATTTTTCTTTTTTGGTGGCTGGTTTTATGGATTGACTGGTTTGTTCAAGCTGACTTTCCCATTGTTCTGATATATTTTTTGTGTATTTAAAAAAAAGTTATTATGTTGTTTAAAATTTGTCGACGTTGTAGTAACGAAGAAATACAGTGATAATAATAATGTTAGTGTTGAACTGTCAATCAATCCAACACTCTATTCAACAAACTTACCACATGAATATTTTTATTACTAATCCCCACATCATCCATGACTGACAGAGGTTATATTGGCAAAGCACACATATCCCCCGTTTCAAAATTTGCTTTAGTCATATAAATAATCTCATCAATCATCGGTATAGTTTACTTTTCATCCCCCGATCACTGACCCAATAAAAAACCCTCTTCAAGTCGGAAAACTTTTTTTTCCTCTCCCTCTTTATTCTAAACCACACTGGAAAACCGCCATCAACAGTCAGTTTTGCCTCGTTTTGATTTATGCACATCAACGCTCGTTCCCGTTTCCATTTTCCCGTTAGAATTTTTCATCCGTTGACCATTTCCAATAATAAATCGATACCAGTTTGTGCGGTGGTGATGACACTCCCCGCCACCCCACTGAATTTGCAATGAAGCTCAAAAGGTCAGAATAAATCATATTTATCATCACCCCACCCAGCTTCCGCCTTTGCTCCCCTCATTCGGAATCGTCATAATTCGATTTGATGAGGTGAAAATATCACTCCTGTTTGATGGTAAGAGGAAGGAGAGAAAAAAACTGAATTGATTTTGCAAAACCTCAAAAGCCAACAAAACCACTGAACCACCGGTACTTTGGGTGGGAAAAAGCACTTGTTTTTTTTTTTTTGCAAAAAAAGTGGTTTTCCGAATGAAGGGTTAATGTTTTTTTTTCAAGTGTGCAATAAATGTGGAAATCGAATTTTTACAGCTTATCATCATGTACTCGTGATACTTTACATGGGAAAATCACACGTGCCCCAAAGTGGCAATAATTGTTGAGGTTTTGGGTTGGCAGCTTGTTTTCGAGCATCGACATTTTATCTGATTGTTTTTACATGCGGGAGTACGAACAAAAATAGTTATGGAAATCATGATCAACAGCAAAAAAAAAAAGGATTGTGCAGGTTTCCCTGAATTAATCTGGAATTAAAAATATTCATTGAAATTTAATAGCAGGGAAATTAAAAATAGCGATTTAAAAATTGAACCAATTCCCCGGAAGCCAATCAAATGAAATTACCCCGCCGGGAATTGTGATTTTTCATTCTCTCTTTTTCAACAAGCCTATCATAATTTATTATCACGATTGACGAGCCTTTCATTAATCTCGCACACACCACGTGTCACTCGGTGTGCCTGGGAATTATCCCGGATGATGATCGTATTGTTCTTTTCCCGGCGGGAAAATTGCTTTCCATTGACAGTCGACATTTTTTTTTGGGCCGGAAAAAGGTTTCGGCCAAGTGCAAATACGCACGCAGGTGGAATGTGTGTGTGGTTTGGGATGAATTCACGGGCGTGGATTTTCAAAAAAGTCGATTGAAAGATTTGTTTTCAAATAAAATATTATTATCAGTTTGAAGAGAATATTTTTCTTAGTTTGTCGGAAAATTGTCAATTTACTACTACACGTACGGCCCGTGAAGCCATGACATCCGATCCGCGACGGCTTTTTAAAATAATTCTTTGATCGGCCCTTAAGGCTGTTCATGAAAATAATTTGAGTGTCTAAATTTAAATTAAATATGAGATCATTTTTTTACAATCACAAATTTTTTTTATTTGCTTTTGCAAAAAAATATTTCTTATTCAATGTTCAAAATCCAAATAATGTGCCTTTGTATTTTTTAAAATGGCCAAATATTGAATATTACGCCCATTTTACCCCTTCCCGCCCAGAGCAAAATCGAGATTTTTTACGTTTTCCACCATTACTCATAACTGAATCGACCAAATTGGATGAAATTTTAATGGTTAGGAGTTAACATTCTTTATGAACTAATGCAGGTTGAACCAGTTGAAAATATGCATGGTTGAAGAGAAATTTAATTTTGAACACAAAAAATTTTGGTGCTCTGGAGTAACCATGGGCGTTAGAGGGTTAAAATGCTAGTCTTGATTTAAAAAATTTCAAAATATTTTTTTCGAAAAGATCGAAAAATTTCACGAATGTTTCATCTATTAACATTGAAAATCGGACCATTAGTTGCTGAGATATGGTCATTAGAAAATGGTGGGTTGTTTTGGTGAGATTAAGAAAACTTCAATTTTCGTGTTTCTTTTTCTTAAAGCGGCTCTATCTCAGCAACCCGAGGTCCAATCTTCAATGTCTCTTAGACAATTTTATAGCAAATTTTCTGAACTTTTCAAAAAAAAAATATTTTTAGAAATGGTCGCTTATGGTCACTATTTTTAAAAATTGAAAAACTGCAAATATTTCGCTAAAATCAAACTTTCGGTGGCTATATCTTGAAAACGGAGCCCTTTATCAAAAAATCTGTAAAGTACTTTTCGATTGCAAATTCAATTTTGCATTACAAAGTAATGTCAAACTTGTTTTTGCATGAAACTTCAATTTTTTCCCAAAATCACTATTTTTTCAAAAACTGATAACTCGGCGGCAGATTTTTTGACCATGTTTCTCTATGGCTCAAAAGTTGCGAATTTTTGTCCCCTAAAACATATCAAAAAATCTCGAAAATCAAAAAAATACGTATTTTGGGAAATTGAGTTTTAGTAAAAAAAAATGTTGATAAAAAATCTGCAATTTTTTTCCGTGTACCTATTTTTTCTCAAAAGTCCTCAACAATACCTACAACTTTGCCGAAGACACCAAATTGATCAGAAAATGCACTCAAAAGTTACAGCTGTTTGAATATTTACAATCCATTTTTGTATGGACAGCTGCCAAAATTGTATGGAGACTTGTATGGATGAACCAATCACACAAAATAGCTTATTTGGTCATAGGGAAGGCCCCCACAAAGTTTGAGCCAAATCAAAAAATACAAAAATAAAAATGGTCGAAATCGGCCGATTTAAGTTAAAGTTTGCCTTCAATTTATTTTATTTTATAAATATACAAATTGATTTTAATTACTTTTCAATAATTAAACAATTCGAAGTTTTTGCCTTCCTCACCTTACTGAGGAAAGGCTATAAAATCACTCGAAAACTGAACTTCTCAATAAGACGTCGTAGACCCACCTTCATATATACCTATCGACTCAGAATCGAATTCTGAGCAAATGTCTCTGTGTGTGTGTGTGTGTGTAGGGATGTGGGTCTGTGCACCAAAAAATATGCACTCGATTATCTCAGCACTGGCTTAACCGATTTGGACCGTTTTGGTCTCATTCGATTCGTCTTGGGGTCCCATAAGTCCCTATTAAAAATTATGAAGTTTAGTAAAGTACTTCAAAAGTTATGCTAAAAAAAGGATTTTGACTAAAGTCCGGAAGATTGTAAAAAGGGTGGTTTTTGTAAGAAACCCCAGCATGTTAAACATTTTTAGAAAGGTATTTAAAAGACCTTTCCAACGCGACCAATACATTGAAGATCAAAAGTTATTAGCAATTAAGTGTTATTTATGCACTTTTTGGAAGCCGGATCTCAGATATCACGATGAAAACGTTGTCCGGATCTATCATACAACCCGTCGTTGAACAGGTAATCAAAAGACCTTTCCAACGCGTCAAAAACATTGAAGATCTGACAACCCTATCAAAAGTTATAAGCACTTAAGAGTTATTTATACACTTTTTGGAGGCTAGTTCTCAGATATTTAGATGAAAACGTATTCCAAATATATCATGCGACCTATCTTTGGATAGGTAATTTCAAGACCTTCCCACGAGCGTGTCTATTTTGGATAGCATTACCCTTTGAATGAGAGGAAGGCACCAACCACCTAAGGGTGGATTAAGTAACGTTTTTGAATTCATATGCCTAGTATACCACTTCTTTAAGTTTGGTATTGAAAAGTCATTGCATTTTAAGACACCTTCTTCGATATCAACTGCCCGATTTTGGGCAGGCTTACTTCCGATTTTCGATTCCGCACGCGCCACTGATTGGTTGATTAATTGGGTGTCTTCACGCCACAATTATTTCGGGTTAATTACGCCAAGGGAACCGTAATGACCGCCAGCGTCGCCGTCGTCTCATCTGCTGGTTTCGAGCTTCATTAAGCTCAATAGAGTCATAATGCGTCGCACTCGGGAGTTGATTTTTTATTGTTTTACCTTTAAAATGTAGCTTTATTCGATGGAATCCTTACCTGAAATAAATAGAAGAAGAAAAAAAAAACAATTAGGAACTGCGTTTACAAAGTTTCACGGAAAATGTCGACTAAAGAAAATCCAATTCATTATCTTTTAATTTTCAAAGCCTGCAAAATATCCAATTTCTTTGGATGAAAAAAAAGCCCCCAAAAAGAAACCCTTTGCTCCCAACAACCCCCACGACATTCCCTCATACTGAAAATTTGCTGCGAAAAAATCTGCAACAAATCCGCTCTCCCCCATTTCAACCTCGTAGCAAGAATCGAGGTCAAATTCGCGCTCGCACAAATTGTTATCCTAATTACAACCTCCGGGGAAGGGTTCAGAGAACACGCAAAGAAAACAGCGGGGGAGGGGGGGGACTAAGCCAAGACGGTCGAAAATTATGTTTTGTACACTTCTTCCCGAAAAGGGGGAAAAAGAGGAGAGGAAATACTCCCGCCAAACAAATCTTCAGAATAATGGCGAAAGGCTTTGGGGCTTAGCGAAAACAAGCAAGTCTGTCAAAAAAAGGTTGAAAATGGTGAGGGTTTGGAATTGGGCTGAAAAGTTTGGTGTGATGAGGAGTGAACTTTTTTTTCCAATGACCGGAAATAAGATGTTTCAGTACGTTTTTCTTCAACTCATTTTTCGGTATTTTTATGAAAAAAATGATAAGAACAAATTTCAAATTGAATCTGGTTTGGCATTTGATGATATAATTTTAGTTAATGTCATTGATGACAACTTTAACTAATTTTTCAAATAAAATACCACATCGGCAAAATCGCAAATTCTAAGTGATTTTACAATTTTCAACTTTTTTAAAAACTGCAATTAAGCATAAGCATAAGGATAGGTGTCCACCCGAAGTTGCTACTCCGGTATTGACCAGGACCTCCAGAAGTTACATCCACGAGCCGTGGAAGATGAGTGAGAGCTATCTTTCCTCGCTTCGCAACTTCTCAAAGGCCCCTATCATGCTGATCAATACCGGCGCCGGCCACGACCAGTGGTAGGGTCACGAGGAAGTGGATGGGAATGTTAGTCCGATACTTGAGTGATAGAGACCGCCCAATCGACTGCTTCTCCGACAAAGTATCACATGAGTTTTGAGGGGGTTAGTAGATGGGTATGAGGTCAGGATTCACGAGTGGCAGTGAGGTGACTTTGAGCATTTCGTTAATCGGTTGAAAATTTGAAATCTTAAGCAGCCGGCTGCAGAAAAATAAATAATTAATTATTTAAAAAGTGTTTTAATCGAGCGCGTGCCAACCGAGCAGTAGTGCTATGAGCAGGGCTTATCAGTATATTTTTACTGTTTTTTCAATTTAGATAACGCGATCAAATTTCCGCGAGGTCCCGCTACTCACAATCGAATCATACATGATTTTTTGCAGATTTTTCGAATGAATATTTCTCGAGAAATGATTTGATAACGAAGCTTGATTTTGAGTCGGAGCCAAAGCAAACGCTATACCTTTCTTTAGTAAGAAAGGCTATAAGGCGTGCCTTTCGATAAACGATTCAATAGAAATGAGTTTTTCACCATGAAAATTTAACACTTTGTTTGTAAAAAATGGAACAATTTACCCGACGCCGTACCTTCTGATCATCGGTGATATAGGAGGGACTGTAAAATCATAAAACAATTCAAGCAAAACAATGTAAAGGGGCCAATGTGAGTTTGTAAACAAAGAGTCAATCCTGCTCACTTCTAATGTAAACATACACTGACGAGAGCAGGATAGACTCTTTGTTTACAAACTCGCATTGAACCCTTTACATAGTTTTGTTTGAATTAATTTAATCTTAGTTAATGCACAAAAAAACATCAATCACTGAAAAAATGACGCCGATAACGAATAATCCTGCAAGACGTGCGCGCTGACCCACCATCCAAATTCGACTCTATTTTAAAAACTGCAATTGTCTTAAAAGGGTTCCTTGAAATGTTTCGTAGAAAGTGTCGACTTTGTTTAAAAAAATGGGAGAAAATGTGGTTTCTGGGTTAGAATTGACCGTTAGAGTTGAAGATTTCTTTTCATTACAGCCATTTTCTGTGTGTGTGTTCCTGTTTCTTGTTATTGTCCGTTTCTTTCAAAGGTACACGCCGCGCGGCATTTCAAAATATGCCATAGACATTGTTGCCAGCGATTTTCTGCACTTTTGGTGCAATATAAAACATACCTGGCAACAATGCCAGGCGATTCAAAGAAGAAGATCAACAAAAACAAAACTCACAGTATGGGATTTGACAGCACGCATTTGCCGAAAGTGCGGCACTTCGTTTCGAGGCTGGTTTGCCGCGTGTCTTTTTCGGGAATACACGCAATATACTTTAATACCACGTTTTGTATCAAATTATTTTCAACTTCTCTTTGTTTCTTTTTTATGCAACATTTCATTTATTTGCATTTTTATTAATAACGTAAGAAACAGAAAGTCTAAAATATAACGTTTAATAAAAAAATATTTAAAAGACTGTACAATAGGGTGGGTAAGTTTTTCAAAAAGTTCCCGGATCAAGTTTAAGTGTGGTTCCCTTTATAGGGCATGTCCATAGGGACTTTAATGCCAACTATCAGCTTATTTGGTTGTAAACTGGCTGCGCGCATCAGGGTTAAAGTTTACATGGGAATTATTATGGGAAATTTGAACTATTTGTTCAAACGCTCATACAGGTCTGGGAAAATCACGCGCCAACTCTAGGTACAACGGATCCATATGCTCTCTTCGGGAGAACATTTCTCCCGAAGAGAGCATATGGATCCGTTGTACCTAGAGTTGGCGCATCGGCAAAACATCCAATGTCTCCGGAATCAACGGTTTTCCCTGAAAATGCATCAAATTTTCCTTAGTATGTTATGAAAAAAAAAACAATTTTGGTAGCAAAGATTCTGAATCTGACTTTATAGTATCAGGATTGCTCGGAATGATCATTTTATAATTAAAAGAAAGTTTGCAATTGAATATTCCAGCCGTTTCTTACCCATAGCAGCATAGCAGTTTGGACAGCAAATAAAATTCCCTTCAAACCTTCGTCAAGAGTTCAGAAGAGTACTTGAACAGAGTTTTATCCTGCCGCGGTCCAAATTGTATGCCTTATAGTTATCTTGAAGATCTCTTGTAAAACTCCTGAAACTTTTTGTTATTTGGGATGGATGGTCAAATCTCAATCAGCAGTTTTTCTAAATAATAAATCATGCATTCAGATTTTATATTAAATTTCGAAAAGTTTTAAACACGATTGAGACTATTGTAAAATTTACAACTACAAATCGATGGTTCTATACTATTTTCGAGAATTCGATTCCCCAGAATTTTAATCCCTAGAATGCCATTTCCCAGAATAGATAGTTCCCCAGAATATAATTCCTCAAGAATCCATTCGCCAGAATCACCCATTTCACAGAATTCCATTCCCTAGAAATAAATACCATAAAATCTTTAAATCTTAAGGATGGAAGGGTGAATCTTTATGAATTTCATAATTCTCGTATAAATTGACCCATTTATTTGATAACTTCATATCATATAAATATGAATTTCACAAATTTTGTAAAAAAATAACGTATTTTTTCTGCTAGTAAAATAACAACAATACTCATTTCTGGGAAATGGTTCTTCATGGGTTTTGAGTTATTTTGTGAAATGGGATTTTGGGAATGGCGAATGGGTTTCTGGGGATTTCAATTCCAGAGAATAGATTTTTGGGAATGAGATAGGGCCCAAATCAATTGATTTAGCAAACAAAATGTAAATACAAAATTTTAGAATTGATATTTTTTTCCTTTCGACTGAATTTATAGCTAGGAAATTGTTTCTAATATGAATATGAAAAAATCTTTGCATCGCCTACTCCTATAACTTCATTGTTTTTTTTACCCAAAAACCACAATTAAACGATATTCCACACATAATTTTCAATTCAGACTCAAATTTGCACCACCTGGAAGCCATCGGACACGGCTTATCAGGCCCACCCAAAAATCCAACCTTTCCGAAAAATCTGTGCGTCATGACCTCACCTTAATCTATACCGAGCCATGAATTATCAATTAGGATTTTCCACGGCTAGGATTTCCGGCGGGGTCCGGGTCAACCACCACAACATCTACAGCAAGACCTCAACACCACGTATGCAAAGCACGAACCACGTTGCTGATGATGCCGGCGATGTTGCTGCTGTTGTTGATCGGATTTCATCAAATATTAATCAAGAATTGGCCGCAATCTGACAAGCAATACATTTTACCTGGCGAAATCTGACGCTGAGGGTGGAGTGGGGTTAAGTGGCTTTTTTAATTTTGAATATGTTAAAATTTCGTTTAGATTTTTTTAAATGAATGGAATTATTTTTCTATTTATTTGTTGTAATTTTTGAGAGATTCTGATATCAAAACAAAAATATATTTAATAAGTAATTTTCATTAGAAATTACTGCATATTTTCAAACCTTCATCATACCCCAATTATCCCGTTTTTCTAGAGGAAAAACAATCACCTCCAAATCTCACCTGACACCACAACACAAAATCTGACAACTGGAGCCAAAGACAGAGTAGGCCACGTCCCCGTTGTTGGTGTCATAAAATATGCGCGCGTTATTGGCGCCTCCTGCCCCCTAAAATCGGCCTGTTTTGGACACACGTGTGCGACAGAGCTTTCTTTGAGTTGCTTTCACCGGCGCGCCATAAAGCTTTTATCAGGATGGAAATCGGGATGTTGTGTTGTGGTGGCTGGTCGGCTGTTCCTGATTTTGTATGCAACAATACTGCCAGGGACGGGGAGGTTCTAAACGGACGCGGAAAATGTGAATTTTATGGTGATTGAATCGGTTCCTGGCGTTCACGATGTTGTACGGGGTGATGAATAAATTGGGGAAACTGGTCGTGAGATTTTTTAGAGAGGGTTACCTAATATCCGATGAGTGAATCCAATCACGACGAGGAAAGTGATCGAGTGGTCTTAAATTTGAGTTTCAACATGTGTTTTTTATTTTTTAATAAGCACACATTTGATTGTTATGTTAATGAGATAAAGTATTTTCATAAGATCTCAAAATTGAATTCAATGAAAATTACTTCAAGATTGTTGAGCCTTTCCCGGTAGAATTAAATTCCTGAAGCCACCACTATTCCAGAAGGCCTTTTCCCGGTCAAAAATAATTCTGTTACATTTATCCAGTGATATACATCATTGTTATCCGAGCATTCGTTGGTGAAGGTTGTCTGAATCAACATGACTCGTCGCGTCCCGGCGCAAAACGCCGGCAATATTGCCCTACCTGCGGCTCAAGCAGGCAAAAAAGTGGGAATTTCCAAAAGGAAGGTTGAGGCCTCAACTGATGGCCAAAAACCGGGGATTTCCAAAAGGAAGGTGCTTTTGGAAGTGACATCGAACAGCAAAAAGACGAAAAAGAGCGACGGTACTGTACCGATGGATGAGGAGGAGGAGAACTCTTCGTCGCACGAGGAGCAGCTTTTGAAGAACAACAAGTTCGCTGGACTGCCTGACGAGGACCAGGTAGCGGAAGCAAAGGAGAATGAAGTGAAACAGCGAAAGGAGAAACTGCCTCCTTTTTATGTGAGGCAATCAGCAGCAACGATCGACTTTCGAGCGGGGCTGGTTGAACTCATCAAGTCTGGGAAAGTCCTAGGCAACATTCGTCTGTGTCAGGACGGATTTAAGGTGCTGGTGCAATCCAGGCAGCACTATCAACTGGTCAAGGATTACTTGACCGAAAACGAGGCGGAGTACTTTACCCATGATGTCGTCATGGATAAGCCGTACAAAATCGTCGTCAGAGGTCTGTACGACATGCCAGTGGAGGAATTAGCTGCCGAGCTAAAAGTTTTGAAACTGGATGTGTTGGCCGTGCACAAAATGAGCCGACGCAACAAAGACATCAAGTACCGTGACCAGCTCTACCTGCTGCATTTGGCTAAGGGATCGACGACGCTTCCTGAGCTGAAGGCAATCCGAGCGGTTTTCAACATTATCGTGTCGTGGGAGCGATACCGACCAGTGCACCGTGACGTCACACAATGCTTCAACTGCCTGGGCTTCGGGCACGGAGGTAAGAACTGCCACCTGAAGCGTCGTTGCGCCAAATGTGGTACCGATGCGCACATCACATCCCAGTGCATCCAAGATTCGCTGGTGAAGTGCCTCAACTGCAACGGTGAGCACTCGTCAACCGACCGAAAGTGCCCCAAGAGAGCTGAGTTCGTGAAAATTCGGCAGCAAGCATCGACGAAGAATCAGCCTCAGCGTCGTAGAACTCCTCCAGCCCTGGTGGAGCAAAATTTCCCACCTCTTCAACCGCGACGCCAGGTCCCAAACTTGGCACCGTTGCCGTTGGATCCCAGGAAGAGAGCTGAGATGAATCATCCACGGCCGGGTTCCAGCCAGGAGCCGAGACCGCCACCACCGGGCTTCAGCCAGGAGCCAAGACCAACCCAAGAACCAGCAGTTGAGGAAAATGGTAATGATCTTTACACCTCAACCGAACTCCTCAATATTTTCAAACAGATGTCCGCTGCACTGCGTGGATGCAAAACCAAGACCCAGCAGATTGAAGTGCTGACCTCGTTCGTCATCCAGTATGGATCGTAGGTCCCTCAAGCTGCTGAATTGGAACGCTTGCTCCATTAGGAGGAAGAATTTAGAGCTGGTGGATTTTCTTCGCGAGAAGGAGATCGACGTAGCTGCCATCACGGAAACTCATCTGAAGCCCGGTGAAAAAGTTTATCTGCAAAACTACAAGATCGCGACGCAGCTCGATAGGACCACCTCTGGAGGAGGAGGTGTGCTTGTCGCTGTTCATCGTGATCTCAAGCCACGCCGGCTGCCACACTTTAAGCTGGACATCATCGAGGCCGTTGGAGTGGAAATTCCCACTTCGGTTGGCCCAGTACTCTTCATTGCTGCATACTGCCCACGTCAGGTGAATTCCAGAGATGGTTCAGCAGCAAAACTGAAGAGCGATATCCAGAAGCTGACACGGCGGAGCGCAAAGTACATCATCGCTGGTGACCTCAACGCGAAGCATGAAGTTTGGGGCAACAGCAGGAGGAATCGGAACGGAGTGATTCTGCACAACGATCTGCAAAACGGATACTACAACGTTGTGAGTCCGGATCGTCCAACGAGGGTGGCTCGGTCTGGGAATCACTCAATCATCGACTTCTTCATTACCAATATGGCTGAGAACGTGGCTCATCCTGAGGTGTTTGAAGAGTTGAGTTCTGATCACTATCCGGTGGTTGTGGAGGTTGGAGCTTCCGTTACTCCGCAGCGGCAACCAACCCGGAAAGATTACCACAACGTTGACTGGCAGCAGTTTCAGCAAGTGGTAGACAGCAACATCGACTATGATCAACACCCGGAAACTTCTGCCGATATTGATCGTTCGCTGGAGGTGATCCAGCAGGCTATCAACCAAGCAGAGGCTGCCAACGTTCGGGAGGTTCCTGTTAATTTTAAGGTAACTGATATTGACGTAGATACTAAACACTTGATTAGACTTAGGAATGTTTATAGGAGACAATATCAACGGACTGGGGACTATGACAAAAGATTTCAGTGAACAATTTGAACAAAATCATACAAGACCGACTTGACAATATCAGAAATCAAGAATTTTCAAAACATGTAAGCCAGCTTGGGAATTATTCAAAACCATTTTGGAAACTTTCAAAAGTTCTTAAAAACAAACCAAAGCCTATTCCTCCTCTTATTGTTGAGGATTCTCCTTTGATTACATCCGAGGAAAAGGCAAATGCACTTGGGCTTCATTTTGTTAGTTCTCATAATCTTGGCGCTTCCATGACCAGCCGTAAAGAAACATCAGTTGCCAATAGTATTTCAACAATTAATAACTCTACCTTTGAATTTCCTGCAGATTCCCATGTTTCTGGTGAGGAAGTCAAAGTTGCAGTAAACAAATGAAAATATGAAAGCTCCTGGCTTTGATAACATTTTAATCTAGTGTTGAAAAAACAGAGTGATCAGTTCTTTCAACATCTAGCCAATATTTTCAATAAATGTTTGCAACTTGGTTACTTCCCTACCAATTGGAAGCTGGGCAAAGTCATACCAATTTTGAAGCCTCAAAAGATCCAACATCGCCAACAAGTTATCGTCCCATTAGTCTTTTGAGTAGTCTGTCCAAACTCTTTGAGAAGGTCATCTATTCAAGGCTTTTGGATTTTACCAACGATAATAATATAATTTTGAACGAGCAGTTTGGCTTCCGAAAGGGACATAATACTGCTCATCAGCTTACGAGAGTAACTAAAATCATCAAGCAGAACAAGCTTGAGTCTAAATCAACTGCTATGGCTTTGTTGGATGTTGAGAAGGCTTTTGACAATGTTTGGCATGATGGTTTGATACATAAACTGTATTTATACGGTTTTCCAATGTATCTTATCAAAATTATCCAGCACTATCTTTCGGAGAGATCGTTCAAGGTTTTTCTGAATGGGATTGCTTCTGGATTATTCAACATTGATGCTGGGGTTCCCCAAGGAAGTATTCTTGGCCCACTTCTGTACAATATTTTTACATCTGATTTGCCTACTCTTCCTGGTAATGGTGTGTTGTCACTTTTTGCTGATGACACTGCCGTTATTTATAAGGGTAAAATAACCAGATATTTAGTTGGCCGTCTTCAGAAGGGTCTTGACGTTCTTTCCGAATACTTTGGCGACTGGAAAATTCGCATAAATGCAGCCAAAACTCAAACCATCATTTTTCCACTTTCCAAATCGGCCCGATTTGCCCCAAAGGATGATGTTTTGATTAAAATGAATGATGTTTCGATACCCTGGTCAAAGGAAGTTGTCTATTTAGGTCTCATACTTGACTCGAAACTTTTGTTTCGGCAGCATGTAGACAAAATATTGAACAAGTGCAGCATTCTCATCAGGTGTTTGTATCCTTTAATTAACAGAAAATCAAAGCTTTCTTTGAAAAATAAGTTAGCAGTTTACAAACAAATAATTTACCCCGTTATTGAGTATGCAGTACCTGTTTGGGAGTGTTGCGCTAGAACTCATAAATTGAAGCTCCAGCGTGTCCAAAACAAGGTACTCAAAATGGTTTTGAATGTTCCTGGCTGGACAAGATCAAGTGAGGTTCATGAATTAGCAGAAGTAAAAACGTTGGATCAGAAGATTCAAGAGAAATGTTTGAAATTCAGGGAAAAATGTGCTATTTCTGAATACCCCTTGATTCAAGGATTGGTTTAGTTTATGGTAAGTTTAAGTTAGTTTTAGGTTAGGTTATGTTTTCTTGACATTTTTTTTTTCCTCATTGTACCTAGTGTTACAAAAATGATAAATCATATACTTTTAAAGTTATGAAAATAAACAGTGTTTAAATCACGAAAAGCAAACTAAAGCTGAAGAGCCACAGCTGACCACTTATTATGTAAACCAAATGTAATTATTATAAGAAAGATTCAATAAAGTATATTTAATTCAAAAAAAAAAAAAATTCAGTGATATACATTGTACAAGAATACTCGTTTTTTTGTGCCGCTGCTGCGGTGTGTCCCTGCGGTTTTCCCCGTTGCTAACGAGCGCAATTAATGAGCATAATGTTGGGTTGGTGCGGGGCTGATTTTTTTTCGTTCCACCCCTCCCGTTGCTGTGTTGTGGTTTTCAAAGGGATGCTGCATTGCAAAATTTCCGACCGCCATTTTCCGACTGGTGACCAAGCTGAATTGATTTCCCTGACCATCAATGGATTGTGTGTGGGGATTTATTTAATTCGTGGGCTTTTTTTGTATGTGTGGAATATTTTTACTTTTCCGATTTCATGAATCCTTTGAAAACGCTATGGCCAACAAAGAACACGGGGGAAGGGGGAGAGGGGGACTTATCCGATACTTTAGAAAAAGCATTTTTTCCCCTTCTCGATTGATGCAAAATCACCGAGGCTGAAAAGCGATTGGGTTTTGCGAATGATTGATGTTTCATAAAAGCGTTGAACGATGTGGTACGGATTTGCAATTTTATGGCCAGTGAAAGAGTGAAACAGAAACCAAATATGAGCAATCCCAAATTACTGCTCTCTTTTTAATTTAATTAAACATTTTACCACTTTTTGAATGGACGGAAAATTTGGTCTACAACTTTTTTCGACTTCTGATATTGGAGCAAACTTTCCGAAGCAATGTTGGAGCACCAGAAAACTCATAGTTTTCTAATCAAATTAAGAGTGAAAGCCAGAGTGGTACATATTTAATTTAAGTTTACAAAACATTTCGTCCCCATCCACTTTCCGTGGCACAGATGGACCACAGAAACTCATTAGACTAAACGAAGCCCTGAAAATTTCTCTATTTCCGGGAAGGTTTTACTTATGATTTTTTTGCTTTACATGTATTTAACGTTTGATCAGAGTGTTTTTATTGTGGGAGCAGTTGTGGCTGAATAGTTTCGATGTTCGCTTTATAAGCAAATGGGCCTGGGTTCGATTCCCATCTGCTCCAGACGAGAAAGTTCTGGACTCATTGAATTTGTAATTTATTAGAAACTCTACGACGGGGTTTGATCCCCTGTCCTTTGGATTGGCCAGGAAAATATTTTCTACTTTACCGTCGAGCTTCGGTAGCTTGAGGAGGATATAGACTGATATTGTTGAATCCAAGAATCGGGCGAGAATACAAGTTGAAAACAAGATTTGCAGGCGCACTTGAAATTGAATCTACATAAAACCAAAAATTTGGCGACTTAAATAACGTCATGATTCGAATTCCAGGACGCTTCGAAACCCAGACACCTCATCTTGTTTTATCAATTATTTGGATATAGGTCCGCACTATGAATGTCAAAACTGTGTTATTTGATGAATTCTTTCATTTAGAGTTTTTTTGAACACTGTAGTTAATGCCAAAACAATAAAATAAAATTATAAGTTAACCAAAAATGTGTAACATTTCACTGAAATATTTCATATGCATCTGAAGCACCGGGAAGGCAAGGCAGAAATTTATGGTTTTGATTTCCTTAAATTCTAACAATTTTTTATATAAAATATCGATTGTTTTGGTGGTAACAAGTAATTTAAGACCTAAACAATGCCATTCACTAACATTTTAGTGCAAATTTGTGCGATTCATAAGCAAAATCGAGTGTCCGGAATTCGAAGCACAACAAGTCGTTTTAATTTTAAAAATCTTATGCAAATTGTTAAAGACATATTTTGCATGCATTCTCTTAAAATTAACTGTTCATACTACATCCTGATGATATTTCTACATTTGCAAATTGTTACATGGTTTTTTGCCAGCTATAAAAAATATGATTTGCCACTAAGTGTCCGGATTTCGACTCATGACGTTAATTCACCCAACAAGAGATGAGAAGAATTCTAGAGTTTTTTTTTTTAAAAAGGTTTGTGTTTTATATTTTAATAGGACCTTTTCAAAATAAAACTCTAGGATTGAAAGCTTTACAATTCGAAATGAGAACACACGAAGAATTCACTCGCCTAGGGTGGGTCCTGAGACCGTTCACCTTCCCAAAAACCGCCCAACCTCAAGCGAAGCTTACTTGAGGGTACCGTGAAAATTTTCCTTTAAAACTTTTAAAAAAGTGGATCATCAACTATTTCCGACTTCCAAATCCCTTATTCTTCCCACCTGGTGATAGATATGCACAGTGGTCCAGATCGCAAAATTGTATGTATGTATGTATTAGGGTGTTTTATCCAAACAAAAAAGTTCTCAGAATCAGGCAAACCGAGGTTCCCCTAGTAGAGGATACCCATAGGGACTCTCATGCCAAATATCAGCCCATTTGGTTGAGAATTGGCCTGTCCCCAGCGGTTTAAAGTTTACATGGAAATTACTATGGGATTTTTGTGCTTTTCGTTCAATCGTTCCTACAGGTCTGGGGACAACATGGATTCACTCGGAATAAAGACAGGTGTGTAGGGGATGGTCCAATGAACAAATTCCAGAAGGAATTAGGGTTGCCCATTCTGTCCCCAAGGTGCGCATTGGATCGACGTCCGGTGTCTCCAGAATCAACGATTCATCCTTCAAATGTACGCATTGTCCTTAGTATGCTATGACGGCTAGCTGAAAATTACGACGCCCCATGTCAGACGGTGAACACGCGGGGAAGCATCGATTGCATTATTATTACAAAATCATCATGTTACGTTATTTGGAATAGTTCAAATTGTTACAAGAACATCAAAAATTATAATTTTATTACTTTAAAGTATGTTTCTGAGCCAAAACATGAGTTAATACTCTGCCACGTGTTCACCGTCTGACATGGGGCGTCGTAATTTTCAGCTAGCCGTCATAGCATACTAAGGACAATGCGTACATTTGAAGGATGAATCGTTGATTCTGGAGACACCGGACGTCGATCCAATGCGCACCTTGGGGACAGAACGGACAACCCTTTTTCCTTCTGGAATGTGTTCATTGGACCATCCCCTACGCACCTGTCTTTATTCCGAGTGAATCCATGTTGTCCCCAGACCTGTAGGAACGATTGAACGAAAAGCACAAAAATCCCATAGTAATTTCCATGTAAACTTTAAACCGCTGGGGACAGGCCAATTCTCAACCAAATGGGCTGATATTTGGCATGAGAGTCCCTATGGGTATCCTCTACTAGGGGAACCTCGGTTTGCCTGATTCTGAGAACTTTTTTGTTTGGATAAAACACCCTAGTATGTATGTATGTATGATCCCCATACCCGCAGGCAACTTGGTCCCGAAACACATGTGAGCGCTAGGTGAACAATTCGATCATCTTTTACTCCGTAATTTGTACACCCACGTGCATAAGTTTTTTTGCACGAAATTTAGTGCTACAAATACCGGCGCATAGAACAAAATGGTTTCCCTCTTCCCTCCCCAAGCGCCGGAAATCTGTAGCGGGGGTAGGGACAATTCGCATAGACGCTCTTGCTCTCATCACGTCACTGAGGGTATGGAGCGACGAGAAATTAATAAGCATGCCCCCTTAGTCGAACCTTCATTAGAGAAGCAGGCAATCCACAACTCACAGCGAACGACCAAGGGAACACCCTACCGCGTATTTAGTAAATTGGCGTGGTTAGTCTTAAATGGAATGTATGAATGTTAGAATGAGTGACCGTGTATTTTGATATAAGAAAAGGAGCATCGGCATCGTCGGTCTTGAAACGTCACTTGAATCTTCTTGGAATTCTGTCCTCTATTTGCTGAACTACCGGCAACCAAATTGGTACGGAACCAAAACAGCAAACAACTTCCTGGATTCCGGTGAAATTTTGAGGGACAAGTCAGGTGTTGGTGAAAGCCATCCTGGCCTGGCTGATAATCTTGAACATCAGGACTGGAACCACACGACGTTTTAACCAATGGTAACTTAGTGGTGTGCACCAGCTGCTGCTTATCCGCCGATATTGTCCGCAATTGACATCTCCTGGGTGTCACGGAGATCTTCCACTGCTATCGCTATCACTGGCCACCAACAGATTTACCGGTTAAATATCATTATTTTCAATAAATTTGATTTTTTTTTATCAAAAATTTAAGGAATGAAAAATGACATCTTGAAAAAATTACGTCCAGTCTCGCGCACGGATTGCTTCGATCACCCACAGTTGTCCAGATCGCAAAATTAAGTGGAAATTGTGTTTCCGAAAAATTGTGAAATTTTGGAGCTTGGTGTCTTCAAAAAAGTTATGGCATATAGAAAAGGCAACTTTTGGTTTGGTTTAAAATTAGGGTGGTTCACGATTAGAGTGATTTTGAAAATCTAACTTTTCAGACATAGTGTTGGGAATTTTTTCGTCTTCTAAAAAGTTGCTGGGCTAGTCAATTCAAGCAACCTTGTCGAAGACACCAACATTTTATCTCGCAATCTACGACCAAATTTAGGGAAAGCATCTGAGAAAATCTTTAAGACACAGTCTTTTGAACGCAGCAATTCAGGGTTAAGTTTTAGAGAAAAGTCATGTTCGAGGCACTTTTAAAGCTCTAAAATCGAACAATTTTTTTGACAAGTCAATTTGGATTTAAGGGTCAAAAGTAATTTATAGGTAAAAAAGATGCAAATTAAAAACTCAAATATCTTGAAAAGGCACATGCCAAATTTTAGGCGCCAGGTAGGAGCGGCCGTGGCTGACTGGTTACGGTGTTCGCTTTGTAAGCGAATGGTCCTGGGTTCGATTCCCGTCTGCTCCCAACGATAAATCATAGGACATATAAATCTTGAAACTCTGAACATGAACGAAAAACCAAAGTCGCTCGAGTCGGGTTTCGATCCCCCGTCCTTTGGATTGGTAAGCAAAAATGCTAACCACTAGGCCATCACGGCTTGGTGAGCGACGTCTGGAATTAGGAATACTGTTACTACCAACTATATACGCGCTGGGTCCTTGTCCATTTGCCAAGGGTTCGGAAGTTCTAAATAACGTTTGAATCCGATTGGTGCAAACGTTCTTCAGGGCGGGGCTTGTCGACTCAAGCTGAGGGACCTCGCGCTCGGCTAGCCAGCGTAGAAATGGGTCACCGAAGCTCGGCAGAGCTAACACCATCCAAATGCCTATGCGAGTTATTTGCATGTATAGAATGTAGATCTAAAAATAAAATACATGGAAACAACTCAATTTGTAAGAAGCGGCCGCGTGGTCCCGTTTGGTTGGTTGCACACACACACACACACACATGCCAAATTTTAGGCGCCAGGCGAATGCAAGAAAGAGGAGAGCAATAATCGATTTTTGGTCATATTTTGGGTTCCTAAGTAAAAATATCATAAAACCCCATACAAACTTTGAAGAATAACCATTCGGCGCTGTCTGAATATTGAAAAAAAATAATAAAAAAATAAATAAAGTGCACGTGTTTTTGAGGCCCTCAAACTTTCTGTTTCCCCTTGAGTTGAGCGTGCCCAGAAATGGTCGGTGTTATCAACTCCTAGGCAACATGACTTTGGATAATCACCGCATAAAATGACAAAATCCAGCTTGCAATCCGCTAAATTACCGTCTCCAAGCGAAGCGATGTTTGATCATATTGTTTTTTCTTGTTTTTAAAATTGCTTAAGATTTTTTTTGATGTCTTTTGATTTTTCAAAAATTGTTTTCAAACTCTTTTTTTCAGCATGTTGTGAAAGTTACCTAATTTGAAAATTTATATTTGTTTTGCAATAAACATTTGGTATATTGATATTACATCTTAATTAAATTTCTCTTTATCAATTTTTGAAAACTTGAATTGTTTTTTTTTATTGGAAATAACCAACCGTATCAACCTCTCTGGACCTCAATGTCCACTCGTTTATACCCAGGAAGGATCTGTTTTTCACCTCAAATTTCCACATAAATTCATGTTCACGACCATGGCTGGGGACCCCCGGTTCACCACGAGTCCTACAAGCAGCCTCCTCATAAACATCAGCCTACTACGGTGTGCCCTCCCTAGTATATTTATGCGTTTGTTTGCAACTCGTTTGAGCTGATGGAAAAGGACAACTTTTCCTCGCGGGTGCGCGTTTTTCCACACTATCACTTGAAGTTCTGTGCCGGTCGCGCGCAGCTTGATGCTTTCCCCGGACTGGCAAAGTTTATGATGGTGGCGATGGTGACCGTTTTTATTATCTAAATAAATAATGGCAGCCGGAACATGACCGGAGAGGAAGGCGTCAACGCGAATGGTAAAGCCTTCCGGTTCATGTTCCTCCCCTCCCCAGAGAGAGAAGAATAGGGTCGCAAGGGGTGTGACACTGGCAATTCGAAGCTTGGCACTGTTCGGATAGTGGGCAGGATGTTTGCATATTTTAGTGGATACTTTAAAAAAGATCGACAATGGAAAGATAATAGTCAACAAAAAAAAATGGTGCCACCAAACCTAATTTTGTAGCAGGATTAAAAAATCCAAAATAACTTAGATAATGCCGATTTCATAGTTCACGTATAAATTTGAACTGTTGAACTGTTTTGCTTAAAAACATCTCCATGACAATTGATGGTTTTTCCGCCATTTTAATCGATCTTGAAATACAATAATTTTATTTTGGTCGAAGTTTTTATTTGAATTTGTAAAACTTACTCTTTGAAATTTTCTTATTAAAAATTAATATAAGAAGTAGTAGTCATTGCATTATTATATCAGCAAATTTTCGCTGTGCATCACAACATTTTCCTCTTGAATTTCAATTCTGGTGAAAATCTCGCCACACTCAATTTTATTCAAAACAGGGCCATGTTTTGAATCCCCCCCCAAAAGGTCCACATATTACTAAAAACTGCCAACTATTTCCCCGCTACCCCGCACAATTTCCTTTCGTACACAGAACACAAAACTCCCGCCCACGAAAAAGGCATCCAACCGCAAAAAAGAGAGCCGTCTGCTTGCCATGTAATTTTAATCTATAAAGTTTAATGTGACATCATAACGCGCGCTCTGTGCTCTCTCACCTGTCCTGTTACTGCCACCTAAACTGTGTCGTCCTGTCTATCGGGAAAGTGGGTGGTGGGGTGGCAGTTGGACGGAGAGGTTAGCAAAAAGTTTTGGATTTGACGGTTGGTTGCGGTTTTGTTTGCAAAAGTGTCCTAAAAGGAAGTTTTTTTTTTTGAAAATTACTTATTTAATTGAAGTAACTAGCAATGCATATGTTGGAAAAAATTAAGATTTTTAAGAATGTTTGATGCAATATTTTTTTGTACAAATTTTTCAACAAATCCAGTCCCTCACTAGAGAGTCTCAACCAAGTCTCAACCAAGCCCGCAGACAGGACTATTTTGCGCCGTGGTTTGTTTTTGTTATCACAAGGGCAGTTGGCTCGGCCGGCTGGCCGGGTCCAGGTTTGGCCACATGGTTGGTTGGTCGGTTGTTCCGATATGAATAATTCATTCGTCGCCGCTGCCGCCAGGATATCCTCTCGAAAATCGGCGGGAACCGACAGAAAAGGACACACGAATGCCAAACCGCAGCTGAATGCAGATGGGATTTCCGGGCCCCGTCGAGATAAACATTCTGCAGGCGGATAAAAATGAGGATTATTGTGACTGGAAAAATATTTAAACTGGGTGTGGAAAATAAATGTTCACTGCCGTTTGATAACAGCTGAAAATGATTTTATTTTTTCATATTTTTTTTAATAATAAAAAGTGGCTTACAAAAAAAAAAGTGAAATGATACAGAAAACCCTACATTTAAATAAACGTCAGAAATATTAAATATATGAAATTTGAAATGACCTTATTCCAGGGTCATGCAATATTCAATTTAAAACATGATAAATTTCCATAATCCTCAACTCAAACCCGTCATCGATTTACATCGTTCCCCTGGAGGACACATTTTTTTCTCAAAAGGGGAAATTGCAACGAAAATAACAGTCACCGCAAATCGTTTAATCGGATTTGAATTCATTTTACGAAAATCGGGGTGCACTATTTTTACGTCCCGAGCTTAGCCTCAGTTCGGTCCATAAAAATAAGTACGGAGTCTCTCTATTAGATCAACATACATAAATTTGAAGCTTCATGGATCGGCCAACAAGCGAGTGGAGGTGTTCTTCCTTTTTTTATGTGACAATTTCATTTGCCAAAAGGAAAGCGATTCGATTTTTTACCGAATTTGAGAGGATACTGGTTTTCACACAATTCAAATTTCGCTGTTCTAATACATGAATCAAAACAGTCTTTAATAATTCGTAAAATTTGAATTTTTCACGTTTTAATTTTGAATATCGATTAATTTCGGCAACGTCGAAGAAGGAAATTGAGGAAATCAGTTATAAAATTGTTGAAGTACTCTCAACCGCAAATCAACAAAATTATTCAAAATTTAGCTATTCAGCTTCAAATAACTCCTATGCCAAGTGTTCTTTAATTGCAAAAAAAATAAAATAAATAAAAATTCAACTGAAAGTAAAATCTTTAAATCTTTAAATCTTCAAATCTTCAAATCTTCAAATCTTCAAATCTTCAAATCTTCAAATCTTCAAATCTTCAAATCTTCAAATCTTCAAATCTTCAAATCTTCAAATCTTCAAATCTTCAAATCTTCAAATCTTCAAATCTTCAAATCTTCAAATCTTCAAATCTTCAAATCTACAAATCTACAAATCTTCAAATCTTCAAATCTTCAAATCTTCAAATCTTCAAATCTTCAAATCTTCAAATCTTCAAATCTTCAAATCTTCAAATCTTCAAATCTTCAAATCTTCAAATCTTCAAATCTTCAAATCTTCAAATCTTCAAATCTTCAAATCTTCAAATCTTCAAACCTGCAAATCTTCAAATCTTCAAATCTTCAAATTTTCAAATTTTCAAATCTTCAAATCTTCAAATCTTCAAATCTTCAAACCTGCAAATCTTTAAATCTTTAATGATCAATTTAAAAAAATGGATTTCTTGGGATTGGCCTCACTCAATCTATTTTCGTTTAAACCGAAAAACTCAATTACTCAAAAATGAGTAAATTGGGCATCTATCAGATTTGGATTAGTTGACTTTAGAATTAAATGAAAATTAAGAGAAATTTACCCCAGTGAAATTCAGACAGTCCTATTTACTCATTTCTAAGTAGGTTCGATTTTGAAGAAAACTGAGTAATTTGAGGAATGGCATAGAACCTATTGCAAACCTTCAGACAGTTGCAAAAATATTTATTTTGAGATTTTCATTGTTTGGAGATTATTGTTTATAATTTTAGTACGGGGTGACTTTGATAACCGGGTTGATTATGATAGGTGTGTGATTTTTCCACAAAATGAAGAGTACAAATTAGATACCTGAAATGCTATGGAATCATACTGCCGATGGTAGAGAAGTGTTCAAAGTTGATTTTTTTTAAATAGTTAAGAAAATTTTGATGAATAGCATTATTTTAATATTTTCAAAGTGTCACGATTTTTTCAATGATCATGATTTTGAATTGAAAAACGGAATGCATTTTTGGATTCTATGGACAATTTTTCATCAGGAGAAGGTAAAATAAGTTTGTAAATAACAATTATAATGTGTTTTCGAAACATAATAATAAAAAAAAACTCAGCGTTCCCTCCTGGATGGGGCGGAACGTTTGCCAGCGTGGTCGCTGCCGGTAGCGGCGATGCGGCCCAGCAAGAAGTACCCGGGGAAGAGCTCTTCACCTTGCCAGAGTTTTTTGCTCTAGCGGGTGTGATGATGACGCGGTTTAGGACCTGCCGTAACAAGGCGGAGCAATTTCTGGCCCTTGGGGAGCTAATGATTAAGCACATCTACAATAGATAAAAAACTGTGTTGAAGCCTTTTATATTTCTATTCCCATTCCTTTGCAATTTCAGCAAGCTCTTTCTAAAAAAAATCTTACTCTTGGTAATCTTTTAGTTACAAGTAATAATCGTTCCAAAATGGATTGAGATTTAACACACAGCTGAAAGGAACATCAAAACTCTGTTTTGTACTACGAATGAACTAATTGTAACACGATTATTCACAAATAAAACCGAATTGAATAGAATTTTGGATACGTGTTTCGAATTCAGTTTAAAATGCTACACGAATCGATAATTTTATAAACAAAACTACTTTTAACGAATTTCAGGCAAAATTGTGACTTTTTAACATTTTTTCTGAAAATTTATAAGTGTTTGTTAAAAAGCTGACAAACTTATTTTACTAAATATAAACTTTGATTTTTGTCTTATAAACTTTATAATCAACCTAAGCGAAGATAAAATTGACATAGATATAGAATTTGAACATCTCAAATCTAATTTTAACAAGAAAAACAATGACTATCAAAGCCATCCCGGAATTCAAAATAAGAATTTTCAACGCAAATGTTTTTTAAAGCACTATTGAAAAAACTTTTTTTTTTCAAAGATAGTGCATGGACGTGGTGTGGTCTACTCCAGTACATGTTTTAAAAATAATTATCTTGAAAAAAAAAACCTTACCAGTTGGAAAATATTCCAAAACTAAATTGAAATCCTGTCAACGTCACCCCGGATTTCGGTATATTCAGGCGCAATCTTATCAAACAGGAAGTTTTTGCAATTGATTTTGTGAGGAGAGCATTAATCAATTAAGTGGTTTAAACAAGAATTTAAGACCTTATTTTTAACCAAATCCAACATTTATTTATCCACTGCAGTTAAACCCTGAATCATTAATTATCCCCTCACTACTTTCATTCTCCAGATCCCACGATGACAATTCCAACCAAACCACCGACCGCGTCCAACAAGCACATTTTCCCGGTGATTCACGACCAATCTACCGCTTTTCGTTGGCATTTCCCGGAAATAAGCAACCATCAACCGCGGAAGCCACCCAGCACTTGGTGGTGCTGGTGCTTCCGTACACTAACTAACTGTTCCTGACTGACTGACTGACTGACGGCTGATGACTGAAGCGAGTTGATTTAATTGTGATTGAATCAGTGTTATTTTTTTTAAATAATAATACTAAACAACACAAAACTAACTTGAAAGTTGCAGTTAAAAAGTCATAGAAACTTTGGAATTGAAACCTCAAGCGAAAAGAAAAAAATAAATCAAGTTGCAACTGATCGCAAAGTCAGAACAAACAAAGTCAATTTTAATTACGGCCAGACTTCGCCAAAGGACACACTCACACCGCCGGTTCCAGCAAGTCTGAAGTCTTTGCGCAAAATTCTGAAAGATTGGAAGATAACTCCCCGAAAGGTAGCAACCAAAGAGTGGGTGGGCGGAAAATTGGGTCAAGATGAGATTATTTTCCCTTTTCCTCAATGGCTCTGCATCTTCCTTTTTTTTCTTACATAAAATTCATTTTCGGTAAATGAAGGCAAGCTGCTTTTGTCACATTTTGGATGCCGCTATCATTGCCAAAAAGAAGGGACCGTCATCCTTTGAGTGGTTACCGGAATCAAATCATCAACGGTGAGCTGGCAGCGCTTTAATTTCCAGGAACCGACGATGGGCTTCAGCGACAGCGAATTTTGGGTGGTTGACGGACCCTATTTCCCGGGATTTGAAATAAGGGTATGGTTGATTTTAAATATTTGGTTTTTCAAAGTTTTTTAAAAATAATTTGAATCCATTGTGAATTTTGTATTTTGAACATTTGATTTGTCCAACCAATGGCAAATTGGCCAATGACCTCAGAATTTGGCCATTAAGTTTTCTGCCATTCTGAAATGGGTAATTGAAAGCCGTTGCGAGGTCTGTCATCACCTTATAACCAGGACTGTGATGACTTTACTATAATTTCGTTGCCGGCCAGCAAGTTAACCTTCACTACATACCATCATCAGGAGTGCCATTGGGTCTGGGGGGTTAGGTTGGGCCATACGAATTTCGGCATTTTTGTATGACCCAATCTCACCCCCCAAACTCAATGTTACCCCTGATAACTGTACACAAGGAGTTTGCGTGCTATTGATTTTAACTTTTTTACAACTTTTCCCACGTTTCCACACACCTCAATCCCACCGCCCTCTCAACAACTGTTCAGAAAATGACTGCTGGATAGCGATAAGCATTTTAACCTTCTACCCAATTTATAACTGACCTCCCCTTCCCCTCTCATCGTCGTCCTGTGCAGTGCAGAGCTTTTCCGATGTTTGTTTACTTATTTTTCACACGATTTTCGCTTTCTTAGAACGCTCTACACCTGCTGTCCCACGAGTTCCGCGTGCCGGAAGCTCTCTCCACTGCCCGGAAGTCAGATTTGTAGGGTGAAGGTAAGGTTGTTAGGTCTAAATTTTGAATTATTTTTTTCGAATATTGATTCAGATATTGAACTATTTTACTAAAACTACCGCAAAATTTTTCTGAAGAATTCGTACAAAATTCTCACCTTACCCTACCTGAAATCGTCAGAAAATTTCCCCCAATTTCTCCCTCCATCGCGGGAAGTAAATAATTTATTTCGAATTTAAGCACTAAAGTCGAGCAACAACTCAGCTCCAGCAGCGTCGCTCAGATTAGAAAAATCTGTTGCAAAATGTGATGCTCTGCCGCGCTTAGCGGGGAAAACGCGTTTTTGAGTTTTCGAAATTTGAAATTTAGATTGGGTGTTATGACGCCACAGCGAGATGGATTGAATTTGCCACCCGTTGATGGGATAGGTGGTGGAGGGTGGGAAAATTGGTTGTTATGTAAAATAAATGTGTTAAATTTCAATCAATTTGCAGTTTGATGTTTTTTAAATGATAAATATCATGTTTTCCTGAGTTGAGTTGAGTTGAGTTGAGTTGAGTTGAGTTGATTTGAGTTGAGTTGAGTTGAGTTGAGTTGAGTTGAGTTGAGTTGAGTTGAGTTGAGTTGAGTTGAGTTGAGCTAATTTGGATTATTTTTCGATTCCATTTTCATTTTTAAGCAAATACATTGACTTTCCTCGAATGAATGTCAAGTACTTAGATTTCAATATGTCTTGTCATCTTCCAAAAACTTTTCACCGCAAACATTTTTATCACCTTATGCAAAAAAGGAAAAACTCTTCGAAGAAAACTTTTCGCCGCCAACACCTGAGCAACGCCAAAATTTTCGCCAAAACTCAAATCCCGAAAATGTGCTCATTTCAAGCCCCATCATCGTCAACTGCGTGTCGGTAAAGTGCTTTAACTTTGGCCATAAATGTAGCAACTTTAAACATTCCCCCACCCGTGTACGGACGCACCTTTTGCCACGTGGCACGTTTCGGCGGCTTTGCTCTGTGAACCGAAAACGGATTCACCTCTCGTTTATGACTTTGCTACTTGCGGGGTCGTTAAATCACGCAGTTCGCTGGGACCTTTTTTGCAGCAGCTTTTGCGGTTGAGATTTCTCTTGAAATGAGATACTTTTTTAAGGTGAGGGCGACTTTTTTTGAAAATTCATGTTCAAAAACTCAAAATTAAGTTTAAATGATTATGTTAAGTGTTTTTGTTTTGAATTTTTAACTTTTTATTTTATTTTTAAAACCACATTTTTTTTTGAAAAAAAAGCACTCACCATCTTTTCTCGCAAACCGTGATTTTCATGTCCTTGTCGGAGGGAAAACATACCGAGATAAAACATCGAATCACGCCGTTCAGCATACACACACATCAAAGAAACATTTTAATGGAGGCGGAGTCAAGTTTGCTAACTAAACAAGAAGATTAAACTCTGCTGCCGTGGTGGATGGGGCTTTCCGTTAACGGGGGCACCACACCGGCAGTTGTTGGAGCAGAATAAAGTTGTTTTCGAGATAAGAAATCATAATGACTGTTGGAAATTACTGTCCTTGCTTCGAATCCCCCCCCCCATTTTATGGGTGGAGGAAAGGATTTGCTTTGGAAAAGTCATATTTGCTCAACCCCGGCTGTTGGTAGGGTTATGATGAAGACGTTTTAACAGTAATGTTTGATGGTTTTCTGACTTGAACTTTATTATGATGTATTTGGAAATCTGCTCCTTAAGTTTGTTTGTAAATTCCACTAAAAGTTGAAGCATTAAAAACAAAACAAAAAAATTACGATTGGAATCACGATCCCTTGCAAAAAAAACAACATAATTTAAACTTTTAAGCTCAGCTTTTTTATCATTAAAACTTGAGCAACTCTCGTTACGAAATCGGCCGATTTCGACCATTTTTATTTTTTGTATTTTTTTATTTAGCTCAAACTTTGTGGGGGCCTTCCCTATGACCAAATATGCTATTTTGTGTCATTGGTTCACCCATACAAGTCTCCATACAATTTTGGCTGCTGTTCATACAAAAATGATACGTAAATATTCAAACAGCTGTAACTTTTGAGTGAATTTTCTGATCAATTTGGTGTCTTCGACAAAGTTGTAGGTATTGTTGAGGACTTTTGAGAAAAAAATAGGTACACGGAAAAAAAATGCAGATTTTTTTATCAACATTTTTTTTACTAAAACTCAATTTCCCAAAATACGTATTTTTTATTTTCGAGATTTTTTGATATGTTTTAGGGGACAAAAATCCGCAACTTTTGAGCCATAGAGAAACATGGTCAAAAAATGTGCCACCGAGTTTGATTTATTGAAAAAATAGTGATTTTTGGAAAAAAAATTGAAGTTTCATGCAAAAACAAGTTTGACATTACTTTTTAATGCAAAATTGAATTTGCAATCGAAAAGTACTTTACAGATTTTTTAATAAAGGGCTCCGTTTTCAAGATAAAGCCACCGAAAGTTTGATTTTAGCGAAATATTTGCAGTTTTTCAATTTTTAAAAATAGTGACCATGAGTGACCATTTCTAAAAATATTTTTTTTGAAAAGTTCAAAAAATTTGCTATAAAATTGTCTAAGAGACATTGAAGATTGGACCTCGGGTTGCTGAGATAGAGCCGCTTTAAGAAAAAGAAACACGAAAATTGAAGTTTTCTAAATCTCACCAAAACAACTCTCCTTTTTCTAATGACGATATCTCAGCAATTAATGGTCCGATTTTCAATGGTAATATATGAAACATTCGTGAAATTTTCCGATCTTTTCGGTAAAAATATTTTCAAAATTTTTAAATCAAGACTAACATTTTAAAAGAGCCAAATATTGAATATTACGCCCAACAATACCTACAACTTTGCCGAAGACACCAAATTGATCAGAAAATTCACTCAAAAGTTACAGCTGTTTGAATATTTACATACCATTTTTGTATGGACAGCTGCCAAAATTGTATGGAGACTTGTATGGGTGAACCAATGACACAAAATAGCATATTTGGTCATAGGGAAGGCCCCCACAAAGTTTGAACTAAATAAAAAAATACAAATAAAATCCATTTCCGGTTTTGGTAGAGAATTGCTCACTTGATTTGCAAAAAAAATCCCATTTTTATTTTATTTTTTTACTTTTTGATATGAACGGGCAAAAAATCTTTGACCAAGTTATGAAATTTTGAATCAATGCCGATTTTTTTTTTTCAAAAAATCGAAATATCGGTCGCAAAAATGTTTCAACTCAATTTTTCGATGCAAATTAAATTTGCAATCAAAAGTACTTGAGTGAAATTTTGATAAAATTTATCGTTTTCAAGTTATAGCCACTTTTAGGTAACTTTTTTGAAAATAGTCGCAGTTTTAAAGTTTTAAAATTAGTGCTCATGTTTGCCCACTCCTGAAAAAAATATTTTTAAAAAGCTGAGAAAATTTTGCTTTTTTGCCAAATTATGCAATGATTTAAAAACAGAAAAAATGATGTTTTCTAAGTCTCACCCAAACAACCCACTATTTTCTAATGTCGAAATCTCAGCAACTAATGGTCGGATGTTAAAATAAGAAACATTCGTGAAATTTTCCGATTCAAGAATAACATTTCAAAAGGGCCATGCATTCAATATTACACCCTAAAATACTAAGACATATGAAAAAATTTCTGAATACACATACAAATCAAATAAAAACGTTGTTTTCTGATTTGAAGGTCTCGGGACCAAAGAGCTCGAAGCTGAAAAGATTTTTCAGAATGTTTTACGCAACGTATCCTTAAATGATTCTTTATCGAAATGAGTTTTCAGTGCTTATTGGTGGAGGCGCATGGTGCTTAAGGGGTTACATACATGCAAATCGACAAAAAAGTCAGCGGCTGGTGTGAGCACACATTTAATATTATTTAAAATCTGTTTTCAGGACATTACAATATATATTTTCATCTATTATCAAAAAAAAATGAAGACATTTGGTTGTATCATAGCCGAGGTAAAGCTATTAGAAGTTAGCAGTATCAAAAACGGATGCCACGATATCTCAACACTGCCTTGACCAAATTGGCTCAAAGAGGTGTATTTAATAAGTTGATTTTTCGAGTGATTTTATAGCCTAGCCTCAGTGAGGTGAGGAAGGCAAAAATCGTCAGTTTTCGATTTTTTTAAAAAGCAAGATTTCAAAATCGGGCTTCGTCATGCACACGGCATACGTTTGAGAGTCTTTACCCTGAATTGCAGCCAATTTGATCAATCTCATCTCGAGATATCGTGGCACCCGTAAATCAACTCGGTGTTTCGAGAAAAACTCTCAGAAAATCGTCTCTAACTCAGTTTAATTATGAAATACCTATCTTCATGAAACTTTCAGGAATGATAGAATATATTTGTACTAAAATCACAATTGCTATACTCAAATAAACAGAAAAACGATATTAAATCAAGTTGAAAAAAAATTAGCATCTCACACACACACACACACACACACAAAGCCAAGTTTGTAGTTAAACTGAATTTTCACTTCTCCATGACTTGACACAAAGAAAGATCACTCATGACAGCCATCAATATTTTAATGACTTTCTTCGCATCTTTGCTCCATAATCGGTTTAGACATCCCTTCAGCATGTATCAACGTCCATCTTCAGAGCATCTTCAAGTTGACACATCATCAATCTGAAGCAGCTTGGTCATCCTTGTGGTTTTTGTTTACACTACCATTCAAAGAACCCTCACTTCATAACATCTTACTTCAAGAGTGTCCATAACACACTTTCTGGTATATTAACTATCATGGAGATTCCATCGGAGATTACACACTTTCCTGTAGTGGTTTCATTATGCAAAAGAGGTATTACCCGGAATTGACCACCACCCCTGGGAGTTACTCGTCCCGCAAGACATCGTCACCCTAATGATGTAACACTTGTGGTGGTGTAGAAGTCTCGAAGGTAATAATCTGCCTTGTAATTTACCCACCGGCTTGCGGTTAATGTGTTCAATATAGAATGCAAATCAGATTATTCTCCACGGACATCATCATCACCATCGTCATCTTCGGTATGAACATCGACATCTGTGGCCTCCATGATATTGCTGGCCGCTTTCGTTATGGACATTTAATCGCTAGCCATAGCCAAACTCCGAAACGGAAAGGCAGCAGCAGCAGCTCCAATAAATGTCACTTCACAGCAGCCGTAAATCGTTCCGGCGGCTTTCCCGTGCCTAATCCAATTTAACACCTGTACCACAAAGCTGCACGCTCCCACTCTGCTGCGACTTTGCTGTGGGTATTTCGGGCTCCGCAAGGTTCCACAGGTGGTTCCAAACAGCTCCACCTGGCTGACCGAATGACTGACTGACTGGATGCCCTCTATCGGAATCAATCATCTCGAATTAAACGAATTAGCCGATAGGATTATGGCCATCAGCCAGCACCGAGTCCTTTTCATAGAGTTTGCACACCGCACGCAAAAACCGCACGCCGGAGGAGAACGCGCCTTCCCGTGTGGTCCCAAGAATCGACGATTGAGTCCCACGCGGGACGATGCCTGCCAGTCGAGTCAACGGGGCAGTCTATACCTACCTCTCGGGAATTAAAACGCGTTAAAGAACGGAGTTGAGCACTCAAAGGCGGGAAATTGGAAAGTATACTTTTATAATCAAATTCGAATGATATTTTTGAACAATATGTTTCACAATCATTATATGACCGATTCTTAGCGAAGCTACACCAAAATGCCACCTTTTTCAATTTTCAATGTGATTTTTAATATGATAAAAATCATTTTTTATGATGCAATAATTGCAATGTGCTTTAAATGCGTTTTCTTACCTTAAAAGCCAAGAATATTGACTAAATGTGGTCTGCAATCCCGCATGTCCCGTCACGAAAAGAAATGGCTGGCAAAAACTCAAATTTCAACCAATTCTTTCAATTCAAGGAGCAAAAGATTCGTTTTTTAATTTGTGATAATGTGTAGAAGAGCAAAAGTTTTTAAAAATCAAACTGGCAAAAGTGAAGCGATTTTTGTAGTGTTCCTTTTAAAAGTCCAGTTTTACGATGTTGTCCTGTCACGCTTCATATTTATTTCAGGAGAAGCACAGGTACTATATGGTTAATTCTGCATGATATTTCTTTTTAGGAAAATCAATTATCTTTCCAAATATGTTATAACATTGGGGGGTTTCTTCTTTTATTTTGCCACTACAGCCAAAACGCTGAAAAAAAGTTGGTTTTTTTTAAAAGGAGCCGAAGAATCGGTCATATACAGAGCCACTATCAAACTTTCCGGATCTCTGAACGGGGTCAAATTTCTAGGCATAAAGTATCACAAAACGCTGCACAATAACAGTTTTGCTACAACCCAAAATATTGATGATCCATTTTTTGAGAGGACGAGGGAAATTCTCTACGGTATTCCAATGTAAATTTTGCTTGGAGTAGGATGGTTTCGGACCACTTACCTGTTTTTTAAAAGAATCACATAGTTTTATACATATTTATTGCTTCCTTACCTTTTAAAATCTTGTTGAAATGGGGGAAGTGGGTGTGGTCAAAATATCCAAAAAAGATTCTATCCTGCAAGTTTCGTTAACTCAGCAACTGATTGTTTACAAGTTGTTTCATCTAATTGAAAAATTTCGTCAAAAAGAGTATCAATTTGTGGTTGATTTTTCTCAGAAATTATTCACAACAAAAAATAGTACAACAAGTAAAGATTCATACATTTTGAGTAATTTATTGTTTTCGACACATTTTTGACGATAAATTTGAACTAAAATTAGTTTAAGCATTGAGCAATTCCAGCCCAAAACAGGAATTTTTCAGGTACTTTTTTCTCGACCCTCTCCGATTTCAATGAAACTTTGTAGACATGTTATCCTACGCTTATATAAGCCATTTTTGTGTATATGGAGCCAGTTCCACACGATAATGACATTTGAGAAGGGCGTAAGTGTTTTAAATATTTTTGTAATTCGGAATATAAATATTTCTGTATCTCGAAGCCGTTGCATCGTATCAAAAAGTGGTCAAAGACAAACTTGTAGGAAATTTGACGGGCTTTTCGATAAAAATACACTGAAAGAAAAAAACACTCAACTTTTATGAGATTTTTTGATTTTTAAGTTTAAAAGTCAAATTTGAGGGGGAGCCCACGATTTTTTTTCGTTCAAAATTTTTGTGAAGATAGCCTAAGGTGTTACAAAAAGACTCACGAAAAATGCAGGATGGAGCATCTCACCTAAAAAATACAAAAATCATTTACTGAAACTGTTTTTTTGAAAAGTGCTCTAAACGTCAAAATTTTCAAAAGCTAAATACGGGAATCGATTCTACAAACAATTTTACATAAAAGTCTCTATATTGACTACTGTCCTTAGTCCAATCCTTGTGAAGTTACAGCGGTTTTAAAAATAAAAATGTTGAAAAAATAGGTTTTTTATGGCTTTTGGCAATTTCTATATGACAGACTTGATTTTTCAGTTTCGTAAATATTTTTACCGGAAAGCTCGTCCAATTTCCCATAAGTTTGTGTTTGACCACATTTCAATTGGTTGTATGAGCTTACAGATATAAGCTAATTACATTGCTCACAACTGAAAACATCATATTTTTTCAGTGTAGTATAGTAACCTGGATAGTAAATTAGCATATATCTGTAAGCCCATACATCCAATTGAAATGTGGTCAAAGACAAACTTATGGGAAATTGGACGAGCTTTTCAATAAAAATATTTGCGAGTCTGAAAAATCAAGTCTGTCATATAGAAATTGCCAAAAACCACAAAAAAAAACCTATCTTTTCAATATTTTTATTTTTAAAACCGCTGTAACTTCACAAGGATTGGACTTAGGACAGTAGTCAATATAGAGACTTTTATGTAAAATTGTCTAGAGAATCGATTCCCGTATTTGGTTTTTGAAAATTTTGACGTTTAGAGCACTTTTCAAAAAAACAGTTTCAGTAAATGATTTTTGTATTTTTTTAGGTGAGATGCTCCATCCTGCATTTTTCGTGAGTCTTTTGTAACATCTTAGGCTATCTTCACAAAAATTTTGAACGAAAAAAATCGTGGCTCCCTCAAATTTGACTTTTAAACTTAAAAATCAAAAATCTCATAAAAGTTGAGTGTTTTTCTTTCAGTGTATTTTTATCGAAAAGCCCGTCAAATTTCCTACAAGTTTGTCTTTGACCACTTTTTGATACGATGCAATGGCTTCGAGATACAGAAATATTTATATTCCGAATTACAAAAATATTTAAAACACTTACGCCCTTCTCAAATGTCATTATCGTGTGGAACTGGCTCCATATACATAAAAATGGCTCATATAAGCGTAGGATAACATGTCTACAAAGTTTCATTGAAACTTTGTAGACATGTACAACCGTACATGTACAACCGATTCCCTATTTGGCATGGAATTGCTCCATTACAATATGGAAAGGTGTGATAAATAAATGTGTAATTTCAAACCATTTTGTGCCATCTGTTCATACGAAAATGGTACGTAAATACTCGAAAATCTGTAACTTTTGAAAGAATTTTCTGATCATTTTGGTGTTTTCAGCAAAGTTGTAGGTATTGACGAGGAAATTTTGTCACCAAGCTATGATTTTTTTAAAAATGTGTTTTTAAATGAAATATAGAAATTTTGCAAGATTTTGTTTGACTTCAGTTTTAAATGTAAAATGTTCAATCGAAATCAATCGTTTCCAAAAATAGAAGCTTGAAGTTAAATTTTTACTGAAAAATTATAGTTTTCCATTTTTTTATTAGTTGTTATGATTGTCCATTTCTGAACATATTTGTTTCGAAAGTTTGAGAAAATTTCCAATAAAATTGCCTTAGTGACATTGAAGATTGGACCTCTGGTTGCTGAAATACAAATACAAAAACAAGTAAATTTATGTTTTTAAAGTCTATTTTCAACTTAAAAAAAACATTTGTGAAACTTTCTGATCTTTTAGACAAAAATATTTTGAAAATTTTGGAATCACGAATTGCAATTTTAAAAGGTCAAATATTCAATACAACGCCCGTTTAAAATGTTACAGTTGCTTCCAAAATTTCAAATATGTTTCCTCTGAAAAAAAAAACATGCAATAATTGTTTGGAAACCATTAACTTTTCAGAGTTCAATAGTTTACTTTCTTGAAATTTCGATGTGAAACTATTTTTTTGTTGTTGTCATTCTTAAATGACGAAACGGCCTACTTTTCATCGTCGAAAAAAAGTATCCATTTCAGTGTTGAAAGGTTCATCATTCCAGAACTACAGAAATACTTCTCGGTACTGATATGAAGTTTGTCACTAGCTTGCCAATAAATAACATTCTAGAGGAAGGGGGGGGGGGGGAATTATTGCAAAGATTCTAGCTGTTCTTATTTGTTTAATTTTAAACTAACTAAACTAACATCGTGATTGAAATCAATTTGTGTTTTTTTTTAGAATTTAGTATTTGTGTTCCAGAGATTTCTTTTCAACTGTGATCAATTCATGGGTTTTTTAGATTTTGCTAGCTAAGTGCCCTTTAAGGGAGAATAAATTTTGAGGAAAAAATTTTATATCTATGCAAAATCGTGATTTTTTGAGCAATTCTAGTGTTTTAAAGGCATTAGAGATATATGATTCAGGAGTTTTGGACATAATTTCCGAAATTTCAAATTTATTGAACGCTGTTCTCTGCACACTTAAAAAATAATAATTTTTACACCCGGGTCTTTTAAACACATCTGTATTACTACTTGTTTTTGGCATTAACTTTTTTTTTTCTATTTGCCAATTGCAATTACACTACTCAAAATGGAATGAGAAAGATGGAATCCCTCAACGAATTTCTACTTAAAATTTCATCTATAACAACTGTGCATTTATTGAAGAAAAAGCTTTCCATTACTGTATCTCATAATTGATGTCATTTTCATTTGTCCGACTTTCCTCGTTTGAGTGTACTTCAGGAGGTACAACGCAATGCATGCAATCCACCACAGGGAAGCTGCTCCCAGACTAATCCGCGTTCGATTTACGGTTGAATGGCCCCGGAAAATGGAGGAAATTCACATCAAAAGAGCTTCCCGTGGAGCTTTCCAAAGGGAGGGAAGCTCAATTTTGTTTTGGCATGGTAATTTAACATCAACAAAGAGTGCCTGCGAGAGAGAGGATTAATTGGAACTGATCGGAGGATAAATCCAGGAATGAAATTTGCATTTCATGGAATCTGCCGGTAATTTAGAATTGAAATAATCTATCGGTTCCCATAATCCGGGACCGACGACTTCTATGATTTCCCAGCACTCTCGCAGTTATCGCAGCATCATTTGTCAGCTTTTCTCGCATCATCGATCAATCTCCAGCGTATTTCCCGGAACCATCAAATTACATCGAAGCCCTCCGCCTTCCAGTCGCGCCAATCCCGCGCAATAACACGATATCATTACACAATCAATTTCTCCCGGCCGACATCAAAAGTCAATCAAGGGTCCGATAATCGGTATCGATTTCCAACGCAAGTTACAATTTCACTCCTGGGAGAGGTGGGCGTGAAATTCCAGAACAACACATACACATCTGGTACCGTCCACAGGGCTCTGGCCATCAATCATCTGTCAGCTCATGTGGGGCCACTTCCGGACGGTCCAGCATGAGGTGAGGTGGGGTGAGTGGACTTCCTGTTGGTTGTAATGGCCATAAGGATAACTGGCAGGAAACGTGTGGATAAGCTCTTGAGATAAGGTACCGGAATCTGTCGAATCGCATTTGAGGTTTGATATTGATTCTTTTGAAAAATCTGTGTAACTTTATGTGATGTTTCAAACAGTGCACTGCGATCAATAATAGTAGTTTATGCAACAAGTTGCAAAAAGAGGATTTTTTCAGCACGAGTCGTACATTTATCCAACGAGATTCACCGAGTTGGATAAATACGAAGAGTGCTGAAAAAAATCAAGTTTTGCAATGAGTTCCATACAACATTTTTTGCAATTCCAAAAAACGCACACTGAGTGAAATTTTAAGTCAAATTTTCATGTATTTGATCAATAAATCGTTTAAATCAAAAAAATGTTGAAAAGTGTTACTTTTCGAAACAAGTGCTGAAAAGTTTAACTTTTCAGCACCCATTTGAGTGCTGAAAAGTAGAACTTTTCAGCATTTATTTTGAAAAGTGTTGTTATTCGATTCTGTTATTTTTGGTACAGAAAAGTAGGCTATTTCGTCGTTCAAGAATGACAGGAAAAGTGAGTAGTTTCAGGACGGAATTGCAAAAAAGTATATTTTTGCAATTCCGTCGTGAAACTATTTACTTTTCCTGTCATTCTTGAACGACGAAACAGCCTACTTTTCTGGATCAATAATAACATAATCGTAATTTTGTGTTTTTTCTAACTTTGGTTATTTTTTAAAGTGTAACAATGTTCTACAAAGTTGTAGAGCAGACAATTACAAAAATTTTAATATATAGACATAAGGAGTTTGCTTATAAACATCACTAGTTATCACGATTTTACGAAAAAAGTTTTGGAAAAGTTACTTTTTGCGTTTCTCTTTGTTTCGTCGTCCGTGTCTGTCGCGGGTGACCATGAACGGCCATGATCGATGACGACCAACTTTTTTAAAACTTTTTTTCGTAAAATCGTGATAACTTGTGATGTTTATAAGCAAACCCCTTATGTGTACATATCAAAATTTTTGTAATTGTCTGCTCTACAACTTTGTAGAACATTGTTACACTCTAAAAAATAACCCTGCAAAGTTAGAAAAAACACGAAATTTTAAAATGAAAAATATTGTTCTAAATGAAAAATGACCCTTCTGGGACAATGTAGATTCGAAAAGTACATTAAATTTCCCATAAAATGACATGTTCCAAAATTTTTTACAGTCGAGTAACGGAAAATGGGAGAATTTTTAAAACTTTTTTAGTGTTTTTTCGATGAAAAATACGTTTTTTCGGAATTCTGAGTACGCCATCAAATCGGGCGTCAAATTTTACATAAAAGTCCGTTTGACACCAAATTTCTATCTCATCACCGTTTCAGGCTGCAAATTATTGAAAAACACCTCTTTTTTCGCATGTTCAAAAATGGAAGGGGTCGTACCGCCCCTCCGTCACGAGATATCAAAAAACGGACCTCGGATTCATGATCAGGGACAAAAGTTACCCCTTAGGATTAAAATAGGATTAGGATAGATTAAAATAATTCGAATTTTTGAGAGGTAGAGGGTTAACACTCAGTGACGGTGTATCGTAGAATATTGGATGAAATGTTGACCAGGGCCGAAGGATAAAAACTTTAAATGAAATTTGTTCTTGCCTTATGAAAAATACAAATTACAAAAATAACAAGAAAAAATTGTAAGGTTCATCAATATCAATAATACTTTTAACACCTAACATACCAAGCAAAAAATGCTGCTTTATAGATTTTCTGTTAATAATATCTTTTTTTTTTGTTTTTATGAAGCTCTTAATATTTTTTGCCTTCCTCATTGTGGAAAGGCTATAAAATCACTAGGAAAATGAACTTTTTAATTTGACCTCCTAGAGCCACCTTCATCTGTACTTATTTACTCAGAATCAAATTCTGAAATGTCTGTCCGTGAATGAAATTTGTCCGGATGTAGTTCATTTGGTTCACTTTCAGGTCCTCCAGCTTGGTCTTGAAAATTGTACATTTTCATTTAGTTGTTTAAAAGTTATGATAAAAAAGCTATCTAGATCGCTACAAAAAGGTGATTTTCAACATAACTTCAAATGGCCGGGTCTGATCGCCACGAAAAAGCCGTGTAGAGGGAGGCCATTTTCTTCAAAGGCGGTGTCTGTATGTTCCAGACAAAGACTGTAGGTATTTGATTTTTTTTTATTCATAACTGATTTTTATTAGGACCTCTTAGGTGCTGTGATCAAGTTAGGGCCATTCATAAACCATGTGGACACTTTTAGGAGTAGGGTGGGAGGGGGAGGGGGGGGGGGCTGTTGAATTATTTTATAAATAAGGAAGGCAAATTACAGGTGACTACAGAAAACCAGTCTTTTCAAAACACTTAAACGTGTATGATTTTTTGTATTTTTTTAAATGTTTTATTTCTTCTTTTCGTAAATTCTCTTTTTTCGTAGCTTTATTTATCTTCGACATTATATTTTGACAAACTCCATAATTTATTCTGCCTTACACTTTCCCCCCCCCATAAATATCTCCTCTCCACAAAATGTGTCACAACGTGGCTCCCACTCCCACCACTTGACGCGGACCGCTAAAGCTTGGCCAAGTCATGCTGCCAAACTTGGCAGCATGGGACCAAGCAAGGAATCTTCTTCCCAGGGAACCACACCTCTGCTGGTCCATCCAGGAGGGGGTGTTAGTGGCCAAGCTGTACCGGATGGAGCTTTATGGTGAGTTGTAATTTTGGAGCTTTTAAATGTGGATTTTTAAAAGTAAATTTTTTATTTTGATGGATGCACAGTAAAATACACTTGATTTTACATTTGAAAAGCTGTTCTGACCCCAAATATCCCTCCAGGGATGGTCTCCGAGAGCCGACGCCGTCGCTGACGATGGCCAGGCACTTGTTATGAATTAATGTTTAATGAACGACATCCGTTTCGGTAATAAATTGGGAACGATATAATGGCTGGAGCTGGTCGAGTCTGGAGACGTTCTTGGCCAGTGCCGCCAGTACATTCAGTTGCCCTTAAGAAAATACGAAATTTAAAGAAAAAGTTGTCGAAGTCTAATTATATTGCTTTTAATTTTAATTATTAGTAAAGTTCGTACATTATATTTTCCACTTTTATAAAATGTATATAAAATCTGCTAGGTTGAATGCTTGAAAATTCAAACGTACAGTTTTCATTTAACCGAGTGCAATGTTAACTAGGGGAAGTCTCCAAAGAACAAAAAAAAATATCACACCCCTGAACTTCCTCTTCTCTCGATTCCAAAAGTGCTATGTTTCTTTAAACAAAAATTCCACCGCTGTTGAAGTGGGGTGCGTGTATTGTGAGCTATTGGCCACGTGGCGGTCGCGAGCGGGTGGTGGAGGAAAGGTCTCAAATCTGGGATTTATTGCTTAGTAGCACAATTTATGCGGTTCAAGTATTTTGAGCTGACTTTTTCTTTGTTGTTGCTGTGTTCTTGAATGGATGAGAGGCGGCGGTCGTCGTTCAGAATCAATCTTAATTAGTTTCGAGTAGCAGCAACAGTCGAGCATCACTCGCCTGGAGCAGGAATTTTAATGGTTTTGGTCTGAGACGTGGGGGCGGCGTTTGTACCGTAATTATTCAATGAACTTGGTGGATGTGGGAGGGGGAGAGCTGGACGAGGGGGACAGATTATAAAGACATCAGGATTTATTTATTTAATGGGAGTTTAAAAGGCTTTATCGCCACAAGAGTCATGTCATAATAATATTGTTTGTGGAGGGTGAATGATACCCACTGATTTGAGGAACATCTGGTTTGGGTGAGTGACGTACCTGAAAAGAAAAGAAGGAAAAAATGTTATTCAGACATTTGAACGATTTCTTTTTTATGTTTCCTCGCATTTTTGTCTAAAATATGTGTTTATTACTCTATAAGATTTGAAAGAACATAATTAGATTTTTTTATGTGAGCGCCTATAGACGATTTAAAATAATTAGTTCAGACAAGCTTAAGCATCGTTAAGTTGAAATTTCTTCATTTATTGCAATTATCCTTGCTAATCCATCACACCATTATTCCCACCACAGCCATTACCGCTTCCGAATGCATAAGTTTAACGACCATTTTAATTAACATTGAATTAGCCTGCAAAGGAAAAGCTGCTGCTGCTGCTCCTTCAGGGTCCTTCACAGCCCACGGCCTAAGTGGAACACTTTTTCTCCTTTACTTTGTTCTGCTCGTCCAGTTTAACGAAGCGAGAGGAAAATTAATTGACCACCCCAGCAGTAGAAACGTCTTGAGGGTGGATAAAAAAAAGAGAAAAGCTGCACGTCGTCATCATCGAAATACACGGCGGCAGCATGGAAAACATCATCCGGTGGCAGGTCCCAGATGAATTTCTGGTGGGGGGGCGGTGTGGGCGTGTATAATTATAATTCTTCATTTATACTTTTTCCATTAATTTTATTGCTTCTCGGGTGAACTTCTTCCTCTGCTCAAAAGACAAAAAAAGAAAGAGAAATTTCCGAGAAATGCGCGGGACAAAATGTAACGTAATTGTCGTTTTAATTCGATGGAAGGCATCAGCCGACAATCCGGTGACTACAGAGGACGCAAAAAGGACGCCGAACAATGTGCAACGCAAAATAAGGACCCAAGGAAGAAAAAAAAAGAATGGGAGATGAGTAATTGTGTCACTCGGGTGGCCATTAGTTGGAGCTCTGTGCGGACCATCCATTTCCGGTGAGCACAGACAGACGGGCGTAATTTAAATTAAATTACAGTTGCTGCCTTTGAGTTAGTAACCTTGCTCTTTTTGATTTGCATTGTAATTGTTTGCTGTTTTATTTGTTGTCTTCATTGCACTAAAGTAGCGAGAAGCATGTTTAAATTGATTTTATTAACTATCTAAGGCCGTTGCAGGTATTTTTCAAAGTTTATGTTTATGGGCCTAAAACTGGCTTTAACTAAAAAAAAACTTCTAAATTTGAATGAAAATAGAAGTTATATCAACTAAGAACGACCTTACGACACAAACATTACCGTAAACTGGGGTGACTTTGATAGCCCGGGGTGACATTGATAGAAATTTGATTTGGCCACTCATTTTTAAAATATCCAATGTAACAGTCATATTTTTGCATATATGTTCGATAATAAGTAGGGTTAGTGAAATTTCACGATTTCGCGGACAGCGTGTAATCCGTGAAATTTTTCTTCTTCCGCGAAATCCCGTGAAATTTTATGTTTGTGTGAAAGTGTAACGATTTTTCTCAAAATATTTTATCAAACTCATATAGGAATAAAAATAATTTAAAGAACTACTGTAGAATTAAGCGAGTGAATACCCTTGTACAATTACTAATATAGGGTTCGTGAATTTTGATGATTTCGCGAATTTTGTGAAATTCTTTAAATTTATAAATTTTCTAAAATCAATTTTTTCTTCTCAATTAACGTAAATTTTAAAAGTTTTCAATTGAAAAGCTTGATATGAATCATTTGAAGAATTGTTTAGATTTAGTAATATTTTGTTAGCTTTAGTAAATATTTTACTTCTATTTTATTTGAAATGTAAAATTTCAACAGGAAATAAACGAAATAAGCTTTGTTTTATCCAAAATTAAATGAAGAGTTTTTTTTTTATCTTTGAAAACACCTTTTAAAAACATTTTAGATTTTTTTCTAAATCCTGTTTAATTTCAACGATATTTGATTATTTTGGTGGATAATTCCCGTGAAAGTTAAAAAATGCCACAATTTTTTTGTTTTCTGTTCTCATTTTGTAAAAAAAATAACGATTTCGTTACAAAGTATATTATTTTTACCTATTAATTTTAAATTTAGTTTTTGAAAAGATAGATAAAATATTAAAAAATATTTTGAATGGGCTAAATATCGCAGAAAATTCAAACTATTTTACTCATTTTGGATGGACAAGATTGTTGAACCTTGCTTTGATATGAAATTCAATAAAATGTTAGCAAAAACAGAAGCAAATCAGCGAAAACGTTTTTTTTTTCTTTATTAGCCGAATATTTGAAAAGTAGTTCAATAAATGATTATACGCATGCCCTACATTTTGTTTCAAAATATAAATAGAGCTCATCCTAAACCAGGTGGAAACTTTTATGAAAATTATGAGATTTTTTTTGTGTCACGTTCAAATTTAGAAAAGTTTTTTTTAGTTGAAGAATAATGTATAATTAAGCATAAAAAGATGTTTCTGTTTCGAAAAACAAAACACTTTCAGATTTTTTTAAACATTTTTCACGTTCCGCGAAATTTGCGTGAAATTTGGTGTTTTGAAATTAAGGTCCTCGTGAAATTTGCTATTTTCGAGCGTGAAAAATCACTAAGCCTAATAATAAGCTATCCCTTAATGTTTGCATACTCAAAATTCTCAAAAATGTTTAGATATTAATTTGACGGGCATTTGAAAAACCTATCAAAGTCACCCCGGGCTATCAAAGTCACCTCAGTTTACGGTGGTGCTAATGAAACATTAGCTAATGAAACATTAGTTGTTGTTACCAAATTTTAATTAAAAACTATATTTTAAATTATTTACCAAGATTGTTGATTACGGACTATTCAGAATAAATCGGAACATGAAAAAAATCTTAAAAAGACGATTTTTAAATTAAGGGGTTAATCAACAAAAAAGTCTGAGTCATTTTGGATGGCCGCATAAAGCCTCTGCTCCAAATACAGACCGATTTTCAAGAAAAAATGTTGAAAAATGGGGAATTTGGGCAAAATGGGCCCTTTGCCGTTTCGGGCGGTGGATGAAACCATCACCAATCGATTCCCCGGATTTTGTTTTACATAAGTAACACTATTTTTCATACCAGGGAACCAGCCGCGTTCAATTAAGTCCGATTTTGGGCTCCATTTCGCCCACTGTGCCTCGACCGAATTGGCTCAAAATTTTGGTGAAGACTTGTTTAACTGATCCTGTGTGCATAACGAAGGTGGATTTTCAAAAACTTAAAAAAAATATATTTTAGTGTTTTCATGTTAAAAAATCGTCAGTTTTTGATTTTTGCATTTTTGTTCAAAAGCAACATTTCAAAATCGAGCTTCGTCATGCCACACGGAATATGCCTTGAGAGTCTTCACCCCGCATTTTAGCCAATTTGGTCTATCCCATCTCGAGATATCGTGACACCCGTGAATGAACTCGGTGCTTCGAGAAAAACGGTCACAAAGTTTGGCAGTTAGCTTTGCGAATGGCAAAAAATTAAGCTTAAATCGTTTCTTACTCAGTTTCATAATAAAATATCTTCATGAAATTTTCAAAAGTGATTGAAAACCATCTTTTAGTGGATTTAATAAATTATCTGTAATATGAATTTTTGTGATTTTCTACATGCATGTAACCCCTTAACGCATTTACTAAAAATCAGAAAATCCGCATTTTTACAAATATTTGACTTTTATTTGGAATTTTATTTTACAATTTTGTTTTGTAAAATAGATTTTTCAATCGAAAAGTGCATTAAAATGTTTTAAATAAAATGCAACGTTTTTAAATTATGGCCACGCAATGTTTGATTTTCACTAAAAAATTGCCGCTTTCGTTTATTTTAAAAGTAGTGCCATGAGTGATAATTCCTGAAAATATTTTTTACGAAAAGTTCTACTAAGAAACATTAAAGGTTGGACTTTTGGTTTTGGAGATAAAATGACTGAAAATCAAATTCGAGTTTTCAAAGTCTCACCCAAACATCGCTCCATTTTCTAATGACAATAGAACTCAGCAACTCATGTTACAATTTTCAATGTTAAAAAAATAACATTTGAGCAATTCTCTACAAAACCGGCCGATTTCGACCATTTTTATTTTTTGTATTTTTTGATTTGGCTCAAACTTTGTGGGGGCCTTCCCTATGACCAAAGAAGCCATTTTGCATCATTAGTTTGTCCATATAAATTTCCATACAAATTTGGCAGCTGTTCATACAAAAATGGTACGTAAATATTCGAAAATCTGTAACTTTTGAAGGAATTTTTTGATCAATTTGGTGTCTTCGGCAAAGTTGTAGGTATTGTTAAGGACTATTTAGAAAAAAATAGGTACACGGAAAAAAAAATTTCCCGATTTTTTTATTAACTTTTTTTTCACAAAAACTCAAATTCCCAAAATACTTATTTTTTGATTTTCGAGATTTTTTGATATGTTTTAGGGGACAAAAATCCGCAACTTTTGAGCTATAGAGAAACATGGTCAAAAAATTTGCCGCCGAGTTATGATTTTTTGAAAACCCGATTTAATCCCACCTGGGGTGAGATAGAGCCTTTCTTACAAAAGGAAGATAACGGCAGTTGATTTTTTTCAAAGAAATAGCAAAATAAAGAATGGTCCATTCAAGAACCAATTCAAAACTCAACATGATTTTTTCATTAAACTGAAAAGCGCTGGTTTTTGCCTCATTTGCCATGGTCGGGTGTAAGCTGTGCTCGCACACAAGCATTTTCGTTTTTTAAATCAGAACAAATTATTTGTGAGGCAGAGAATTAGCTCACAATTTGCGATGTTCGTAATGTTTTCTTTTTACGAAGGATTTCAGATAGCTTACCAACATTTTCCAAAAATATGTTTAAATTTGATTAATCGTTTTAAAATTGAAACTGAAATAATGCTCAAATACTAAGAAATGATCAAAACAAGTCACTCAGCAGTGTTACTCTTTCAAAGGAATCGACCCTTTCCAAAGAGTTACTAATGGTTGAATTTTTGAAAAATCTTTGTTAGTGAAAATTTCACTCCTACTAAAGGTAAGTTTTTGATTGATTTGGCAAAAAATAGCCACTCCAGCCGCAATAAATTTAATCATCGCAGCGAACAAAAAAGTATATTTTCAACACAGGCCCGACCCAGATATACCATAACACCGGTCATTGTATGCTAGCGATGCATAAAACGAACAGTGACCCAAGCAACGTAGCAGCATCTAGAAAAAGGAAAGAATCATCAAAACGGAACAAGTTGAAGAGCACTGCTAGTTGATTCCAAACAAACGCGGCTCGATTAACCTACAGCTTAGCCCTGATCTCCCTTAGGGTCTTTTTTTTAATTTTCGAAAATGTCATTTTGGGCGCCCTGGGGCTTCTTGAGGTGGCGCTTTATCTTTTTCAAGAAAACGCAGCACAAATCGGCAACTTGGCAAATTTGCAAAATGCAAAGTTTCTCTTGGGCCCTGCAAAGGGCGACATTTTTGTTAAAGAACTTGTTAGTCGACGACTAACCTCGACTAACCTACAGCTCAGCCCTGCCCGCGATGTGCGTTGTCACTGGCGCATGGGAAGCTTGGACGCTCACCAGAAATTCGTTCACTCAGAGATCGATCAGAGAATGAGCAATTCAAAAAATAAATACAAAACAATGAGCATGGGGCTTCAGAACGGATAGCTGCTTGCGTCTAGTTTGCGTTCACTGAAGCTTAGCATAGATAATCATGATAGGCGATGTGTGATGAACGAGCAATCGATAAAGCAACTTGCACTAAAAGGGAGCAATCTAGTATCAAAACTCTATACGCGCCAGCATCACGCGCCAGCATTGCTCGCGTCTGCATGTGAAGCTCAACTTGACAACTTGCCGACGAGGCGACGATAATCGATCGTCCATGATTTTTTGCAGATTTTTCGAATAAATATTTCTCGAGAAATGATTTGGGAACGAAGCTTGATTTGGCGTCGGAGCCAAAAGCAAACACTATACCTTTCTTTAGTAAGAAAGGCAAAAATGGAAATTTTCTAAAATCTGAACGGTAAATCCGAATGAGGTCAAATTTGTTTCAGAACCTCGAGTATGGTCTAGATTATGATATGGAGAAAAAAAATTAGATAAAATGCTAAAGGAATAGTTTTGGCATTTGGTGAAAATTAGCTTTTACCTTTTTTAGGGGATTTTCCCCCTCACAGTGAATTAGTCCTCAAGCTGTAAATCTAGAACCACATTACCGACATGGATGAAAATTTGGGAAGATGTAGGGCTCGAAAAATGCAATTTTTTGGATAAATAAACGATTTCAATACTTCAATTTTCGACCGAATTTTCATTTGAAAACCGCCTGATCAGGCGAAAACACACTCGAGGCCCCTTAAAAATGGATAAATTCAAATTTGGTATGGAACTGGTTCAGGTTCAGCACATCCCCTTTCAAATGCGCCCAAGAGAGCCTAAATCCATAATGTGGGCTCTGAGAAACCCCCTACCACAAAATTGAGCACTTTTTTACCACACACGGACGTCACGCGTGCTCTACAGTAAATTAAGCGCCAAAATTCGGATATTGAAGATAGACCAATTCTGTCATTGTCAAACGATCGGGCGTCAAAAATCGATCGTCCATGATTTTTTGCAGATTTTTCGAATAAATATTTCTCGAGAAATGATTTGGGAACGAAGCTTGATTTGGCGTCGGAGCCAAAAGCAAACACTATACCTTTCTTTAGTAAGAAAGGCAAAATGGAAATTTTCTAAAATCTGAACGGTAAATCCGAATGAGGTCAAATTTGTTTCAGAACCTCGAGTATGGTCTAGATTATGATATGGAGAAAAAAAATTAGATAAAATGCTAAAGGAATAGTTTTGGCATTTGGTGAAAATTAGCTTTTACCTTTTTTAGGGGATTTTCCCCCTCACAGTGAATTAGTCCTCAAGCTGTAAATCTAGAACCACATTACCGACATGGATGAAAATTTGGGAAGATGTAGGGCTCGAAAAATGCAATTTTTTGGATAAATAAACGATTTCAATACTTCAATTTTCGACCGAATTTTCATTTGAAAACCGCCTGATCAGGCGAAAACACACTCGAGGCCCCTTAAAAATGGATAAATTCAAATTTGGTATGGAACTGGTTCAGGTTCAGCACATCCCCTTTCAAATGCGCCCAAGAGAGCCTAAATCCATAATGTGGGCTCTGAGAAACCCCCTACCACAAAATTGAGCACTTTTTTACCACACACGGACGTCACGCGTGCTCTACAGTAAATTAAGCGCCAAAATTCGGATATTGAAGATAGACCAATTCTGTCATTGTCAAACGATCGGGCGTCAAAAATCGATCGTCCATGATTTTTTGCAGATTTTTCGAATAAATATTTCTCGAGAAATGATTTGGGAACGAAGCTTGATTTGGCGTCGGAGCCAAAAGCAAACACTATACCTTTCTTTAGTAAGAAAGGCAAAATGGAAATTTTCTAAAATCTGAACGGTAAATCCGAATGAGGTCAAATTTGTTTCAGAACCTCGAGTATGGTCTAGATTATGATATGGAGAAAAAAAATTAGATAAAATGCTAAAGGAATAGTTTTGGCATTTGGTGAAAATTAGCTTTTACCTTTTTTAGGGGATTTTCCCCCTCACAGTGAATTAGTCCTCAAGCTGTAAATCTAGAACCACATTACCGACATGGATGAAAATTTGGGAAGATGTAGGGCTCGAAAAATGCAATTTTTTGGATAAATAAACGATTTCAATACTTCAATTTTCGACCGAATTTTCATTTGAAAATCGCCTGATCAGGCGAAATCACACTCCGAGGCCCCTTAAAAAATGGATAAATTCAAATTTGGTATGGAACTGGTTCAGGTTCAGCACATCCCCTTTCAAATGCGCCCAAGAGAGCCTAAATCCATAATGTGGGCTCTGAGAAACCCCCTACCACAAAATTGAGCACTTTTTTACCACACACGGACGTCACGCGTGCTCTACAGTAAATTAAGCGCCAAAATTCGGATATTGAAGATAGACCAATTCTGTCATTGTCAAACGATCGGGCGTCAAAAATCGATCGTCCATGATTTTTTGCAGATTTTTCGAATAAATATTTCTCGAGAAATGATTTGGGAACGAAGCTTGATTTGGCGTCGGAGCCAAAAGCAAACACTATACCTTTCTTTAGTAAGAAAGGCAAAAACTGGTGATTTTTGGAAAAAATCGAAATTTCATACATAAAACTTTTTTGACCTAATTTTTTTATGCAAAATTGAATTTGCAATCGAAAATTACTTTACAGATTTTTTGATAAAGGGCCCCGTTTTCAAGATATAGCCACCGAAAGTTTGATTTCAGCGAAATATTTGCAGTTTTTCGATTTTTAAAAATAGTGACCATGAGTGACCATTTCTAAAAATATTTTTTTTGAAAAGTTCAGAAAATTTGCTATAAAATTGTCTAAGAGACATCGAAGATTGGACCTCTGGTTGTTGAGATACAGCGGCTAAAAGAAAAAGAAACACGAAAATTGAAGTTTTCTAAGTCTCACCCAAACAGCCCACGATTTTCTAATGACGATATCTCAGCAACTAATGGTTCAATTTTCAATGTTAATACATGAAACATTCGTTAAATTTCGTTTTTTTTTTGTTAAATATTCTGATCTATTCGACAAAAATATTTTTAAAATTTTGGAATCCAGACTATCGTCTCAAAAGCATGAATATAAATTATGCACTTTATCAAAATTACTTTCTTTTTTTTTTCAATAAAAATTCGACATAAGATTTCTATTTTACAAAAATATATATATATATATATATATATATATATATATATATATATATATATATATATAACTGCTGGTGTTGGTGCTAGACCTTTGTTCTTTGTTTGCCTTCACTTCTTGCTCGATTTTCTTCAGCCTTCACAACGAGAATAGGTAAAACGTCAAGTAACTCAGGGCGTTTGTTGTTTTGATAGCGCTTGCTTACAAAGTAAATGTGTTGGGAATTATTTTTTCACGTGTAAAGCTAAAGAATGTGCAAGAGAATATATTACTGGCAATTGGAAGAATTTTTTTTTATCTTAAGCGTTATGAAAACGTTAGTTACGGAAAATGATAGAGTTTTTAAAACTTTTATTTGTGTTTTTTTCGATGAAAAGACGTTTTTCGGAATTTTGAATACGCCGTCAAACCGGGCGTCCAATTTTACATAATAGTCCATTTGGCATAAAATTTCCATTTCATCATCCCGATTTCGTATGAGTTGATAGAGTATAGTCAGTCGTATTTTTATCTATCGATTTTTCATTTCTTTTTAATAAATGCAAAAATCATTTTTTTAAACATAATTTTATTCATGGAAAATGTGTTATGCCAAACATAATTTTTACCATCATTTTCAAAGTTGAGACATTTTTCCCTTTCTCCCCAAGACGATAGGAGTGTAAATTCAAAATGTTCTGTGTGCAATCAACTGGGAAAATTCCTCCATTATTTTCTTCTGGCAAACTTTAGACCAAAGAATGCAGGGAGTTTGACTCTGCTCCCAAATTCCCCAGCACATCTCAAAGTTCTATTTACTCAGCTGTTGAGAATCATGCTGAGGGCACCTCCCATCCCTCCCTTTCCCTATGAAACATGAAACATAAATGTATGTAAGTGCACACACCATATTGTACGGTGGGGTTAAGAGTTGCACATCTTCGGGGTGGATCCTCTGCTGCTGCTGCTGCTGCTGCCCTACATTTCAGTTTCAGCCTTTTCTCGATGAACGACCCCCAGGACGAAAGTGCCAAGTGCCTAGTGAGGCGTGCTCGCCGAGTTCTGGAGGGGGGGTCGGTGGTAAACTACGCCAGGTGGCGCCATACATATTTTATGAAGCGGTGCCGTTGCTGCACAAAACTGCAAAACTCTAAAGATCGTCATCATCGCCGGGGAAGTCGTTCTTGGGGCTAGGTTTGGAGTTGAAGTCTGGCGGTCTTGAATAGGGTTGGCTTTGGCAACACTGATGTTTGAATTAAGAAATTTGACATTTTGAGCTAATGAAAATTACGATTTCGGCAACACTGCTGTCAAAATATATTTAACTTTTGATACATACACTCATTGGTTTGTCAAACGAACGGGGTCACTTTTTAGTTTGACACCCCTTAAACACGGAGTTCACACAAACTAACAAACGTTTGTTTTGATAGAGTGCGTGAGCGCCGTGTATAAAGTGACAGTTCGTCACTTTTTAGTTTGACTTTGACCAACCAACGGGGTACAAACTAAAATTGTGTAAAACGAAAAAGTGACCAACCACCGAGGGTTGAGTGTATTTGAATAAAATTAATGCATTTTGACGTTTGCGCAAGGTTGCCAGAACGTCATTTTTCATCTCTCAATGCCGCCAGTCTATTCTTTATGTGACCACAGAGCAACCGTCTGGGCGGGATGTGGGAAAAAGTTTTTTTTCCGGAACCAGGACTACCACAAGAGGAACCCCAGGACTTACACCAGACAAGGGAATGCTGGCAGCACTGCAGCTGCTGGAACGAGGCCAAAGAAGAAGACGACGAAGGCATTATCAACTCTAATGAAGAATCAACACAGACGATGAATATCGAATAAGGCCCTGCAGAGCGTAACGACCGTCAGTGGAGGAAAAAGTTGCCCACGTGAGAGCGTCCACGTGGGTGCGATATAAAGTGAGGTTAGGTCGGAGATAGAGTACGAGCAACTTTCATCGGCAGCGCCGGGCAGACTGAGTTCAAGTTTTTGGTTAAATAGTTCTGCGTCAGTTCTGGATCGAAAAGAAGCAGGAGGAGGGGATCTTTTGCGGAAACCAAGATCTGCAGCACTTTTGGCTGGCAACGGGAGTATCACCGACAGTTCAGTGCAATCATCATTATTGCAAAACTGCAGAAAGGGTAGTTATTGAGCGCTCTTTCTCTTTAGCAGTAGTGTGTAAGGAGCGTAGAAGCGAACATTTGGAATAATTTAGTCGTTCGATTGACTCTGTGAACTTTTGTGGGAAATGTTGGAGGTTTGAACTTTGAATAGTGTTTTACATTTCGATTGCAGACAATTTGTCGAAGCATTGATGAAGCGATTAGAAGTTGTCATGAAAAGCTCTCAACTATAATTATATTTTTTAGAATAAATATATTTATAAAACACAAACCTGCTGAAAATACCTTATTCAACTCAAAGCTCAATACAGCAAAAGCTTACCATCATCTGGTTCAGAATTATAGCCCACCTTTCTCGACTCTTCAACGCTGTGTAGATAACGAGGTTTTAAAAATAACAGCTTATCCAGCTTTTCCCCTAACTAGTGAGTGGGAGATGCAACTTGCAGTGTTTGAGCAAAAAAAAAAACAACAAAAAAAAGTTTAATTATGTTTCGTTTTCAAAAGTAGGTAGGTGCTGAGTTGATTCACCTGCTGTCGGGAAACTGTGAGCGTTTTTGTTTCTCCTTTTTTTGTTGTTGCAACCCAAGCAGCAGTTTTCCATTCATTTCCCTTTACAAATGCACTTTGGATTATAGCTTGTTAGGAAAGTTTTACGTCTAGCAAAAGTTGATGGGCAACCGTGCGATTTCACGACATTGATTAACATCAGTAAACATCGAATACATGAATTTTCAATAAAGGTCAGGGAATCAGAAGAAACTTCGACGACCCAATAAAGTCAATTTCCCCTTTTATTCAGCAGTCCACGATGACCGCAGGACATGTCGTGTCGTCGTTTTCCCGAATTGTTATTTGCTGTTTTAATTTTCCGATCAAACTGCTCGCCGGAATCCAATCTCTGTGGGGTTCACCCCTCTGAGAAGGTTGGAAATGATCAGCAGGAAAAGAAAAACAGAACAGAAAAAAAATCTCTCTCTCGCTCTCTTTCAGCTAGGACAGGACCTGAAGAGTACACCAATAAAAAATGGCAATAAGAAACAGCACTTACGGTGGAAAACGTGCTTTCCTCACAACAAAAAAAGAGATCAGGAAATGTGAGAAAATAAAATAAGACTTGAAATGAAACCGTTGACACCGAGCATGATGGCACACGTGGAGGATTTTTTTTCTCCTTGTGTGTTTTAAGTAAGTTGCTTGTTGTTCACTAGATTAGTCCAAACCAGGGTTGCCAGGGAATATGCCCACACAGAAAAAAATCAATTCTCGTAATCGTGAATAAAGTTCACGAATCTGAGGACCACGAAGGGATTCATTCATGAGTATGGAGCATTTGCACTATGAACGTGAATATACGGTTTCGTGAATTGATTTTTTTCCGTGCATTTTAAACAACTTTTTGAATAAAATGAGCGAATTGAATTGAAAATCGAAAAAAATAAAGTGTTTTTCTTAATTAAAATATAAATTCAACATTTTTGAAGCCAAACCATTGAATTAATTTATATTCCCCCTCCCCTTCACCATTCCGAAATGTTAGATTTTTGTCTGCCAGATTTTGACCTGGGAACCCTTGTCCAAATGTTGGTTTTGACAAAGATATTTTCAATTATGGTAGAAATTTATAAATTTATGACAGCTGCCTGCTGAAAAAAAATTGATTAAAGTTTATGGCACACTATTTGTTTTGAAAAAAATGTAACTAAGGGGGAAATTTCACGTTTTAATCTAAAGAAATATTCAATCAAATGTTATTTAGTAGAGTGTTTTTTTCTTTGGTTTGTATTTTTCGAAATATTACTGGGATGACTGTTCTATAAAATCAAAATAAAAGCATACACTCCAAATCTCAGGAAACTTTTCAAATGCAAAATTCGAATTCTAGCTCTTTAAGTGTCGTAGTATTTTTATGTTTTGACTATTTAAATTTATGTTAAATTTGAAGTTATTCAGTCTGTGCGACTCTGGTCAAAGACGGTGACAATAAAAAAACGAATTTAACTAAGTTCACTAAATTCTGCAGTACTAATTTGATCAGTACATGAAAACCTGCTGAAATATCAGCAAAGTTCAGCAAAAAACTTGCTGAAAATATGCAGGATTGCCGCCTTTAATAATTTTTTTCCTGACAAAAAAACTCGGAATAGATCGTGTATTTCTTTAAAATGATTAAAACTAAAGTTATCTTGATAATCGTTTGATTGCATGAAATTTAATTTTTGATATGGCTTGAATTTTTGGGTGGCTTGATCAAAGAAGCCATTTTGCATCATTAGTTTTTCCATACAAGTCTCCATACACAGAAAAAAAAGTTGAATTTTGGAATGTTGAAAATTTGTTTGGTTGAATATTACCTCTTTTTTTGAGTAATATTACATAAAAAATGTGTAAACATGTGAACCTGAAGATTCATCAAAACTGATGAAAATTCATCATTTTCTGGGGTAAAATTATTCATTTTTTTATACAAAATCTGTCACCATTTCTTGTTGAATATTACCATCATTTTTTCTGTATATGATTAAAATTGGGAGCTATGTAAATATTCAAAAATATGTATCTTAGGAAAGGATTTAAAAAGATTTAAAAAAATAGATTTTAATGAAAAATGTACTTACCTTTTTCGATTAAATGCACCGTGAAAGCCATTTGTGGCTAAATTTCAGGTAGAAGTAAGCAAATGATTGTATTTTTTTCTGTTAAATAGTGATCATGCTTGTCTCCTTCTTAAAAATATGTTTTCAATTAACTTACAAAAATATATGCAAGTTTCATTTTTGAACTATAAAAATCGGACAAATGTTAGCTTGTAAAGAATTGAAAATCAGAAAAAATAAATTTCAAGTTGTTTTCTAATTTATCAAATTTGTATGTCTGAGCAACTATTGGTCCGATTTATAGTGTTGAAAAATAAATTCATTGTAAAAAAATAAATTTTCTGAATAAACATTTTTTCAATATTTCAAACTCAGGCCAAATATATTTTAAAATGGTAGCCCATACTCGTATTTAATTGAAAATGTCGTTTTATATTCTGATGATATTACTTTGACTGTTACAACATTCGTTAAGTTTGCTTCATCTTTTAATGTTTTATTTTTCAAGCATTAACTGCAAATACAATTCATCGAATTTCCCAACCAAAAGACGTCCCATTTGACAGTTGAAAATATCAAATTAACTGCCCAAATTTTTTGTTCGAAAAATCATTTGAGAGGTCATTTTGAGCAATTTTGTGCTTAGCTTTTTCGTAGCAGTCACTTAATCATTGTTTATATTGTTTTTCACATTTTCTGCTATAAAACAATAGAAAAATTACTGCATACTTCTTTTTACTCAAAATATAGAAAAAAAAATAGTAAAAAACACAGCCAAAGTTGACCCCTAAAATAATGACATTTTTAAAAACATTGGCAAAGTCACATAAAACACGCAAAACTTCCAACCTTAAATCTTTCTAAAATTTTAGGAGTTCTTCTTTCCAATGGTTTTTAAAGATCAAAAATTGGTTGAAAACTGAATTTTTGGCGATTTTTTAAATCCGAGTCCTTCTAAAAACGGGGTTGGGTTGTAGAGGGTTAAAATGTGTGTAAATCGATTCTCATCAGCATACTATCCAATGCAAAAGATTGAACGAAGAAATAAGCAAAAAAAATCAAAGTGACAAAAGAAAAATGTGTTTTTAATGGTCTAGTTCGTACGAAAAAATAAAAATATCACTATTTTTTAATTTTTTTATCTAAATAAGGTTTAAAAAATTATGACCTAATTGCTTATCTGAATAAGGTTTAAAAAATTATGACCAATTTTAAATATTTAACAACTTTTGGGTTGAATTGTAACTAGAGCGTCCCGGGAAATTTGAAAATTTCACGGGAATTCCTGAAATACAAGTGTACATTTCCTTACCTTTTTGACACCAATGTTTTGAAATTATACAAAAAATTATGATTAGAGAACCTGAGTGGATTTTATTCATTTCAATCTACTGTTAATATTTAACTAATCAGCTTGTCTGTAAATTTCATGTCGAGGTTAAATTCAGATAAAATTTATTTCCGAAGCATTCACAACTAGGAATATTGTTTGCTTATAACTATGTTGAGCAACACAAATTTCACGATTATTGAATTAATATTACCTAATGTATTTTCGACAACCTATTTTAACGATTTTTTTGTTAAATCATTTGAAAATAAGACACTTACCTCTTCCGACCAAGATAAAAATTGAGATTTGTTTAACACTTTTGTTTACCTTGACTAAATTGGATGACAATTGAAATGATATAATAAAAATTTTCAAATAGAGTTGTTCGAGAAGAGATCCAGAAATTACTATTAGAAGTTATAAATTTATGAAGCACCTGCGCTACCAAGGGCGTAAGAGGGTTTTACACTACGAAAATTATTTTAATCTAATTAATTTATTAGGCCATATAACCATATATCTAAAATCATACCATAAATGGAACCATGAAAAATTATTTAAAAAACAACTTCGTATCATATGAAATTTACCCATAAATGCAACCATTTTTCAAAAAACAAGCTTCAAATATTTTAAAACTTTGAGCTGTGATTTCATGAAATAGTGTTTCATGTTAAAAAACGCTAGAAATTAGATTTTTAAGGCAAATTAAATGATTATATATTCATTCACAAGTTGAAAATACCTGTTCTGGAATAAGTATTTTCCATGAAACACATAATTTCTGCATGATTTTTTTTTCCATTTCAATTTTATGGTCACTGAGAATTTTTTTTTTATTGTTGTTGAGCAAAGATTTTCACTGTCCAAACACTTTGATTACAAAATACTTCTCAACAAAAAATACTAATATTTTTTTACGATTTGAAAGAATCAGTCAAGCCATTAATTGATCCTCACACTCATTTTGACCATCAAAGTTGCTGTTCTATACAATTATGTTGCAAATTATTGATCAAAAACAGGATCAGAATAATAATCGCTAAATTTAAAATTTCCCGGGAATTCCCGAGATTTCTCGGGAAATTTGTTGAAAATTTCCCGTTTCCCGGGAATTTTGCAATCCCGGGAAATTGGACGCTCTAATTGTAACTGCAATTGAGACAGTAGTCATTGGAACAATACAAAACTTGGTATTTTTTAATGGATGTGCAATTTATCAAAACTACTCTTATCCGATCTAACCGAGCAAAACTTAGATTTCTGGCACCTAATGTTTTGTAACAAAAAACAAGAATGACATTATAACAAAAAATACTCATGGTTTAGTTCTTTGTGTCAATTATTAAATCTTTTTTCCTTGTTTGTAAAGGGATTCAAGGGGTATAAACTTGAACGCTTAAAAAAAGATTTAGTTAAGAAAAAATCTGAATGAGCAACTATGAACCAGTCAGAATTCAACCTGGATAATGTCATTCTAGGGTCCTTGACTTCTGTCAGCATCGTTATACGGTTCATGGCGACCAAAAGTACATTTTTCTCTATTTTTTTATAAGGACTTTCAGTTCAGTACACCTGCTGAATCTGTACAAGCCTCACGCCAGAAAAGGGTTTCATTAGATAAATTAAATTGTAGCGCATAAAGCGGAATGTCGAGAGAAAAGGGCAAAAAAAAGATCGCAATGGCACAAAAACACAAACAGAACACAAGTATTTCGCGACCTCGTGTCACCACGTGCAAATACATACAGCAGTTGAGCTAATTTTTGCATTCCACCATGCCATGCCAACGAACCATGCGATGGCATTCCTGAATTTCCCGGGCTTTTCCCCCGCCCCTCTCCCTCTCCCTCTCGCTTCAGCCCAAAGTTTTTCACGTGTGACGAACAAGCCGAGGGAGGGAGGGAAAAGCCAGCATACCAAACGACATTGAAGGACCAATTTTGGCACACCAAAACACAAACACACACATACATACAAAGGCAGACAGACAGACAGATGGGAATTTGGAGGGCCCGCGGCGACGTCGTCCTTGTATGCTTTTGCCGTGGCGAAACGACCCTTTTTATTTGTTTTTATTATTAGAGCAAACATTCGACTTCCTTATTTTGGAGCCGGCGTTTCTTGTGTGTGTGACTGACTGTTCACTTTCGGGTTTTGGGGCCGGAAATGATGATGACGGTGATTTGGGTTTTGTCACTTTTTTCGCTTTCATTCTGTCGGTTTGTGAATCAAAACTTGTGATAACATCGGCTCAAGATCTGACAATATCTCAAGGACCGGTCCAGAGTGATGTAGGGAGTTGGAAACAAATGAACATTAAACAAATGCAAACTTATTATTTGTACGAAAAAAAATATATAAAGAAACAAACAATTTTTCGAATTAAAAATATAAAAAAATAAATAAAACTGTAATTTAAAAGTCATTTTCATCAATATTAGAGGCTGTGTTTGTTGAGATCCACCCACATAAAAAAAGAAATAGAATTGAAGTTATCTGAATTCTAAGTTTAAGCTAAAGTTTATTTATTTTCGAGATGACTACTTTGCCAAATAAGTTCAATTTAGCCTAACTTAATTTCATTGCACACATGTTTAATTCAACAACAGTTAATTCGCACCATCCAACCAGATTTTCTGTTTGCTCTCGCTTCTCATTCCGGCAAAGTGCTCATTAACTCTCCATAAACGGGACGTAATCAAACCAACCTTGGTAGACCAAGCAGGCTGAAGAAGCACCTCTGCCAAACAACGACCACACGTCGAGCCCAAAAGGAGTCCAAACGACCCCATTCTCCCACAACAAAAAAAAACTTGTTTCTTGTTTGTTTCTCTAGCCACACGTACCCATATTTTCACACATTCCGGCAGAGTACTCGGTTGTATCACTTGAGGAGGAAATTAGTACGACCTTGGACGGTTCAAAGCATTCCGACAATTTCGGCACTTTGGTGTGGCCGTGTGGCTAATTTATGTCAACGAGAGAACACGACACCCCAAAAACTACCCCAACAGTTGACGATCTCTTGCCACGCTGGACCGACAATGTGACACTTTTGTGCGAGGTCTTAGGTCGACCCCTGACGGTGAGAAATTATGCAAATAACTGTACCAGAAATCTGATGACTTTCGAGAGAGATATTATTTGAGAAGAAGTGGTCATTCAAAGCGTTTTGAATTCAGAAATTATTTAAATAAAATAAAAAATCCGGGTTCGCAACGACTGATTATTCAGAATCTTTCTGGTTTTGGCGAGCAGCCTTGTCGAAAAAAAAAACAGATTTTTTCTCTTTTCTGTTTATCTTTTTCGACAAGACTGCTCGCCATAACCGGAAAGATTTAATAAATAATAAAAGTTACAATGATTAAAAGACCCTTGAAAACACAAATTTCAAAACCTTTTACCTTTACCTTCAACCCGGTAGGACAAATCTGAACCAGTATCTGCTACGATGCGTGACGGTTTTGATTTCATCTTGTCAGAAATGAGCTACTGGTTATGAAAAAAAAAACCCGGAAAAGGAAAGCTATCTGCAAAGGCCAAAGTGCCTCATACGAGCACCATCAGCAAGGGATGGAACTAAGTGAAGTGGCATTTTTTGAACACTTCTGTCACTGAAATTGGAGGACTGAGTGTGACAGGTGACGGTGAAATTGGATCAAAACGCAACAAAAAGACGATTCACAAAAAAAAAAAATATATACTAGGGCGTCCAAAAAAGAAAAATAAAAAAAAAATTATCAAACAAAAAATATATCATTAAATTAAAATCATAAATTAAATAATTGATGATAATCTTTACTTCAATCTGAACAAGAACAGCAGTTTTTAGTTAGTTTAAAAAATATTAAAAATGTTTGTTTTTTGTTCTTTGATATGCTTTGGATTTTTAATGAATCATTATTTTTTAATCCAATCTGATTCAAATTCTTTCATAATAATAATCACAAAATTCTTATTAATATATTGCTTTAGTTTTTTTTTATATGAAATGACTACAAAAGCCAAAAAAAATAAAAAAAAAAACAATTACAAATAAAATGTGAAATGTAAAAGTAAAATGTAAAATTTTAGAAAAGTTTAGAACATATTTTACAAACTATCTTTATGTCACTACCGCCAACTGGGGGAAATCAGGACTGCAGTCTGAATAGGTACAGGATTTTTTTAACAATAAATTTGAAAATTTGTGTACAAAACAATTGTTAATTAAAAAAGTATCAGAACATTATGCTGTCTTAATTCGTTACTATTGTCCTAAATTGCTCCAGATGCCGAAGTTTGAAGAACATTTAATGAACAATATTTAAAACGCTATGCATTTTGCGGATCCGTAAACTAAAATGTTAATAGTTTTCCCTTATAAGCCAAATAAATGTTGATATATGCCGAACACAATTTTGCTAATGCTTTAAAAATGTTATCGATTACTAAGTATTCCACTGTTCATCTATTTCCACAACCAATTCTGAGTTTCCTGACCAAAAAAAAATTTTTTTCAATTTCGGGACTTCCCGGGACAAAATATCAAAAATCCCGGAATTCGGAAATTCCCGGTTTAGGGAAAATTCCGGAATTTTCGTCCCGGGAATTCCCGGGATGGACGCACTAGTGCATACTTTTTATTTAGGAAAAAATATTTTTTATTTCCCATTAAAATTTCTGCGCAGCCTCAACTCGAAGGGAAGCATGAAGTTTAGAGTCCCCAGAATCACGTGGACCTTGAATTTGGGTGGGTTAAAAAAAAACCTAGATGTTTGAGTACCGTAAACCGGGGTGACTTTGATAGGATTTCAATTTGTTTTTAGCATATTTTCCAACAGGTGAGGTTTTTCTCAAGATTGTTATTTTTAAAACATGTACTGGGGTAGACTACACAATGTCCATGCACTATTTCGGAATAAAAGTTTTTTCAATAATGTTTAAAAAGATAGTTACGTTAAAAATCCTTAGTTTTAATTCCGGGGTGACTTTGATAGTCATAGTTTTTCTTGTTAAAATCATATTTAAGATGTTCAAACTTTATTTGTACCCTAAATGTACCATCACTAAAGTAGCTGATATAGTTTTTAAGAATAAAAACAATGTTTATATTTAGTTAACTAAGTGTATAAGCTTTTAAGCAAAATACACATAAATTTAAGGTAAAATTGTTAAAAAGTCGAAATTTCGCCTAAAATTTGTTAAAACTGGTTTTGTTTATAAAATTATCGATTTATTTTGCATTTTTTACAGAATTTGAAGCACGAATCACAAGTTTTCACATTTTAGATGAAATTTATTTTACTGAAATTGCTTATAAATTTGGAGATTTTTTTAAATGGTGTTTCAAAAACACAAATTATTTATTATTTACAAATTTATTTAACCTTCTCCTAGTGGAAAATTGTCCAAAGAATCCGAAAATGCATTCCGTTTTCCGATTAAAAATCATGTTCATTGAAAAATCATGACACTTTGAGAAGTTTAAAATAATGACTTTCATCAACATTTTCTTAACTATAGTTAACTAACTATTTAAACTTGTTAAAATTTTATGAAAAGTTCTTCTTGAGATACTTTGAACACTTCTCTACCACGGTCAGTATGTTTCTAAACCATTCCTTACGTATTTTAATTGTACTCTTCATTTTGCGGAAAAATCGCAAACCTATCAAAGTCACCCCGGCTATCAAAGTCACCCCGTTTTACGGTATCAAAATATCGAAAATGCCCTTTTCGATAGCACATAGGAAGACTTGGGAAACGTGGACCGGTTCGGATGCCGGCGGATTTTCCGACGACGTAATTCCAGTTTCGTTTGAAATTCCAACGAAAAATTAATTCTGTCGATGCAAAGACCCCCAAAAGGATATCATATCCACTCCAAAGTGTTTATTTAGAGCGATTCCATGCCAAATAGGCAATCGGTTGTACTGGACCCTTTCCGATTTCAATGAAACTTTGTAGACATGTTATCCTACGTTTATATAAGCCATTTTTTTATATATGGAACCAGTTTCAGTCGATTATGACATTTGAGAAGGGCGTAAGTGTTTTTTTTTATTCGGAATTTAAATATTTCTGTATCTCAAAGCCGTTGCATCGAATCAAAAAGTGGTCAAAGACAAACTTGTAGGAAATTTGACGGGCTTCCGAAAAAAAAATACACTGAATGAAAAAAAACACGCCACTTTTATGAGAGTTTCTGATTTTTAAGTTTAAAAGTCAAATTTGAGGGGGAGCCCAAGATTTTTTTTTCGTTCAAAATTTTTGTGAAGATAGCCTAAGATGTTACAAAAAGACTCACGAAAAACGCTGAAAAAATGGTTTTTGTATGGTTTTTGACAATTTCTTTACGACAAACTTCATTTTTCAGTCTTGTTAATATTTTTACCGGAAAGCTCGTCCAATTTCCCATAAGATTGTCTTTGACCACTTTTCAAAATAATTCGGTTTTTTTATGATTTAAGCTAATTTACTATCCAGGTTACTAACATCCACTGAACTACACTGAACAAAATATTCAGTTTTCAGTTATGAGTAATGCACTTTGCTTATATCTGTGAGCCCATACTTAAAAGTAAAATGTGGTCAAAGACAATCTTTTGAATCTTTTGAAAATGTTGACGTTAAGAGCACTTAAAAAACAGTCAAAGTAAATGATTTTTATAATTTTTTAGGGTGAGTTGCTCCATCCTGCATTTTTCTTGAGTCTTTTGGTAACATCTTAGGCTATCTTCACAAAAATTTTGAACGAAAAAAAATCGTGGGCTCCCCCTCAAATTTGACTTTTAAACTTAAAAATCAGAAAATCTCATTAAAGCGGCGTGTTTTTTTTTCATTCAGTGTATTTTTTTCGGAAAGCCCGTCAAATTTTCTACAAGTTTGTCTTTGGCCACTTTTTGATACAATGCAACGGCTTCGAGATACAGAAATATTTATTCATAACTTTTTTTTACTAGGTCTTTTTAGGTGCTGTGACCAGGTTGGAATATTTCAATTCCGAAATACAAAAATATATAAAACACGCCCTACTCAAATGTCATTATTAAGTGAAACTGGTTCCATGTACACAAAAATGGCTTATATAAGCGTAGGATAACATGTCTACAAAGTTTCATTGAAATCGGAGAGGGTCAATTAGCAATTCTATGGTAATATATTGATTTTTAGATAAATTAAAAGTTTGCAAAATTAAGTTTAGATAAGTTTTATATGGAATTTCCAGAGTTATATAGACTTTTATACTAAGTTGTTAGTAAACTTTATATTCAATCCAAATTATCTTTTTAATCAGTCAAGGATGCCTATTTGGAGTTGGGAGACTGGATTTATGGTATTTGTCAATAAATAACTGTATTTATTTTCGAAAGGTATACAAACTTTTTTTTGCACTTTTTTTGATTTTTTGTAATAGTATTCGTTATAGAACTTTTATAGAATTCATCTTTTCATGCGATTTTTTCTTCAAAATGTTCGGCCTGAGTTTTAGAACAAAACGTAATACTAAGTTTCTCTCAAACTTTAAATTGTTTGCATGTTTCATCACAAAATGTGCATATTGCCCAAGGGGTGTAATAGTAGTTTATGCAACAAGTTGCAAAAAGAACATATTTTCAGCACCAGTCGTACATTTATCCAACGAGGTTTACCGCCTCAAGAATGGAATTTTATGTCAATATTCATGTGTTTAGAAAATTCACCGTTAAAGACAAAAAAATGTTGAAAAATTTTACTTTTCGATGCTGCTGTTGAAAAGTTCAACTTTTCAGCACCCATTACAGTGCTTTTCCACTCTTTTATTTTTGGTTGGGAAAAGTAGGCTGTTTCGTTTTTCCAAAAGGACAGGACAAGTTGAAAGTTTCACAGCGAAATTGCAAAAATACTTTTTTGCAGTTCCGTCGATAAACTTCTTACTTTTCCTGTCATTCTCGACCGACGAAACAGCCTAGTTTTCTCTACCAAAAATAGCAGAATCGAATAGTTATCCTTTTCAAAATAAATGCAGAAAAGTTCTACTTTTCAGCACTGAAATGGATGCTAAAAAGTTGAACTTTTCAGCACTTGTTTGGAAAACTAATACTTTTCAACATTTTTTTGATTTAATCGATTTATTGACTAAATTCATGGACATTTGACCTATAATTTCGATCAAGGGTGTTTTTCGGAATTACAAAAAAATGTTGTAAGGAACTCGTTGCAAAACTTGATTTTTTCAACACTCGTCGTATTTATCCAACTCGTTAATCTCGTTGGATAAATGTACGACTCGTGCTGAACAAATCCTCTTTTTGCAACTTGTTGCATTAACTACAGCAAAATTAATCGCACAACAATTCAATCCGAAACCCCAAACTGAATGATTTGGGTAAGCTAGCCGATTTTTTTAAATGTGAATTGAAAACGGCTCAAAGTGGTTGCAATGTGAAAAAATAAAAAAATAAACTTTCAACATGAATATTTTTCTAACTATGGCTTACTAAACATGAACCCGAATTAAGATCTCTCAGAAATGTAAGTTAAAACTCAATCTAAGGCAAATAGATTACCTATGTAAATTGAACAGATGAACCAAATGATATTCCCTCAAGTAGTTAAAAACGATTTCTTCCCATGCATAAAAGAAAAATGCCTCCAAAGCTTCAAAGTTCTCCGACGCTCCCACGCACAGTTTGATTAAAACCAACCAACATTGAGTTTGACAAATCGATACGATTCAATCACCCGACATACGGAATTATGCTCAAACCCATCCGCTCCTGTACCCCTCAATCATACCTTGGGTGAGTGCGTGTGACAACCGTAAGAAGTGCCACGGTTGACAACCCGAACGGAATATTAAGAAGGTGTGACAGTGAAATATCTGCGTCAAATAGCTCCGGCATGCTACGTACGTTCCATCCATAAACACCTCCGCGTAGTCACCCGAAAGCTCGTAATCCTCTTCCGGCGCTCGAAACTAGACTCTTGGTGCACTGTGCGAAGAAACGGTTGAAATTCGTGCGCGAAAACAACGCTAGCCGTATATGTTAATATGGAGCTGATTAAGGGACTTTTCAAGGGCTAATTTCTTGCTGTGTTCACCTCGAACACAAAAAGGCACAAGCGCTCAAGAAGGCGGCAGGAATCGGTGAGAGATTTTCTGCTTCTGCCATGCTAGTAGTTGTTGTACGTGTGTGTGTGTGTGTTCGCACCCAGAGTAACTTCATTAGGCACAACCCGGTCGGGAAACGACGAAAAGGTTGGGCCTACTAGTCACTGAATCGGTGTTTATGACTGCGTCGCCGCATATAAATGATGTTTTAAGGTGACAAATTAACGGTGTAATGAATTGATTAAGTTCGGCGTCGAGATTTATTCTGCTTGATTAGGCGTGTTCTGAAAAGGGGATGGGGAGGGGAGGGAAGGTGGAATTCCATTAGCTTCTGTGGCGGCTTTTTCTGTAGCCTTCAAAGTTGAAGGTAAACTTGTGTCGGAAGATGACAGAGTTGGTTGTGCCTTTACATGACTTCACACGCGCAAATGCGGTGTGTTTTCTGTGAAATGTTTTAGTGATGTGTGCGACTTTTCATTAGCATTAGTTTTCTCCTTCTACGAGATGAGAGGATTTAGTCACTGCTCGGCACCGTACAAGTGATAATTGTGGCTCATTAACATGTCTGACGAGGCTTCTTCCGTGGAAGGGTTAAACTTTATCAGCACAGATGTGCATGGCTTTGAGTTGATGTTGAGCCAAGTTTATTTTAGAAATTTAGGCAATGTTAACAGCAAAGCAAAGCCCCACCATTAGCATGTAAACAAGATTTGTAAGTCTTCTGTGAAGTGTGGCAGCTAAGGAAAATGTCCCTATAATGGATCTAGTATCCATTTTAGAACTTAGTGGCGATTTAGTAGATTTTGAAGTCATTTCTTATAACAGTTTCGCTTTAAGATCATTCCAAGAACCACTTCAAATTGATTAGTACTGTGAACATAAATCAAAACAAATCATTTTCAGTCCTTGTTCAGTTTTGTAATTTTCAACCAATCGCCTAAATATTCAGATCGCAAAAAAATCAGAACCAACTTTTACCAAACAAAATCCATCAATCTTTTCCACAAAATCACCCAATTCCGCTTAATCGCACAGCTCAACCTGTTTTGATTTTCAATATTTTGCGGGTAGAAGAACTTTCTATCCCCTACCTTCCATCCCAAATAGACGTCACCCCAAGCCACCAGCCATCTATAACCGTCTTTTGGGTGAAAAACTTGGAAAACCGCACCCGCTTGATTGAGCGAAAATCGAATCAATCACGAAAACTGGATCAACAACAACGTGGCTCCGGGTTCCAGACTTGACTACACGTGGAGTCCTCCGCCTTCACCTTCAGAAACCCCCCAAATATCAATCATGCATGCATCAACGACCGACACCAACCCGACCCCTTTGCTCAAAATTTCATTCAACTTGAAAAACTTGGTCGACGTTTTACCCAGGAAAAATGATGAAGGCAAAATCCCTCTAAATAAATTCACTCCTTCCGTTTCCGCATATAAAGACGCACATTTGTGTAGATGCCTCTCGTGCTTCGTTTTCCAAACAATCTCGTGCCACTTGTGGACGGTCGGTGAAGAAAGGATCGTTTCGCCCCCCCGTAAAAGCCACATGTGGTTCAGGAAACTTACTGTATCTTCGGCGAGGTGGACCCTTTTGGGGACAATGGGTGAAGTTGACTTAAAATTGAACTGAAACTGCGACTGAAACTGCGACTGAAACTGAGGCTGAAACTATGATTTAAACTGCGATTTAAACTGCGGCTAAAACTGAACTGAAACTAAACTGAAACTGAACTGAAACTGAACTGAAACAGAACTGAAACTGAACTGAAACTGAACTGAAACTGAACTGAAACTGAACTGAAACTGAACTGAAACTGAACTGAAACTGAACTGAAACTGAACTGAAACTGAAACTGAACTGAAACTGAACTGAAACTGAACTGAAACTGAACTGAAACTGAACTGAAACTGAACTGAAACTGAACTGAAACTGAACTGAAACTGAACTATTCTCGGAGGCGTGCGCACTCCCACGAAAGGCGGACAACAAACCAAGCCGCACGTAAAGTGCGCGAACTATGACGGTAACCATACCGGCAATTACCGCGGATGCGTTGCGCGCAATTCCTACCTCGAGGAGCAGGAAAAGAGAAAGAAGAAATCAGCAGCATCCCACCCTCTTCAGCGAAGTACGAGCGCAGCCGTTCCTGCAGCTGGCCAGCGTACGGTTCCAGTGGACAACCCAGCGTTCCCTCCCGGATGGGGGCGATCGTTTGCTAGCGTGGTCGCTGCCGGTAGCGGCGATGCGGCCCAGCAAGGAGTCACCGGGGAAGATCTCTTTACCCTGCCGGAGTTTTTTTGCTCTCGCGGGGGAGATGATGACGCGGTTTCGGACCTGCCGTAACAAGGCGGAACAATTCCTGGCCCTCGGGGAGCTGATGATCAAGCACATCTACCATAGATAAAAAAAACTGTGATCTAGTGTAAGTTTTTTTTCTATTTCTATCCCCTTTCCTTTACAATTTTAGTCAGTTTTTTACTATAAATTTTCTTACTCTTGGTAATCTCTTAGTTAAAAGCAATAATCGTTCCAAAATGGAATGAGATTTCACTCACAGCTGAAAGGAACTCCAAAACTCTGTTATGAACTGCAAAAGAACTTATTGTAACATGATTATTCACTAATAAAACCGAATTGAATTGAATTGAAAATATGATTCTAGCTGTAGTTGTGGAGTTCACTTCAGTTTTGTTTGAAACTTTTTATAAAATATCACTGAAAAAAATACATTTTGATTAGAAAAACTCGACCGTTGTTTATTGCTACTATTTGTTTTGTTCACCTTCACCATATTTGAGTGGAAGTTCTTCTGCATTCCTTCTTGAGGAAACCCTTCGAAGCGACTATCGGGAGGGGTGAGTTCACGAGGGGGGGTCTGCAGACATAACTCAAACGATCCATAAAAAAAGGCTTTACCCCAACAACAAGACGGACCGGGAACTCCGAAGACGGTAGCAGCTCGGAAGTTGGGGTCGTAGTCAAACGAACGGAAAATAGTACACGTTAAGAAAATAACATTGAATGGAGGGTTTCTCCTGTCTTCAAGTTGTAGAAAAGTCTTGAAAAAAGGAGAATAAATTGAGGGAGTGTGAGTCTATCAAAACATTGCAATCAAAACCCTCCTTCCCTTTGTGCCAGTGTGCAAGTAATATGACAGCTCAGCACACAAACACGGAAAAAAGGTGACGGTGGGCTCTCCCCTTAAGAGTCACTGCTGGGCTCTTAAGAAAGCGCAACATTTCTACGAAAGGACAACTCTGTGAAAGCCCGACTTTCAAAAGAGACCGAGCAAATGTGAAGTCCTAGAGTTGCTCCACCCCACCTCCTTTGCACTCCCATTTCTGAATGGTATTGTTGCTGGAAAAGTTGGCAGGAGGGAGGGGGGAGTCCCACCAGGAAAGTCATTCACCGATTTCCTTGTTTACGGTTATGGCGATGTTTGCTGACGGTTTTTGCATTTCGTCGCCATCGTGCTAACTTGTCGTACGTGCATTTTGGGCCAAATTGAGTTAAGAACGCCATTTTGTGCAGCTCACAATGCCTCACCTTTTGACCTTCACAGATCCCCAAAATTCGATTTCAATCCTGAGATATTCAACAAAACCGAAAAACTCCGTGCATTTTTGTCACTTTACATATGAAAGTAGTTTCAATCTTGTCGTGCTATCTTGTCACTCCATGAAAATTGATGCAAGTGCGACAAAAGGCCAAAGGGATTTCAGGCCAGGAAAGTCAGGATGCGTTTGTCGCACGTACAAGCTAGACTACCGTAAACATTTGTAATTATAACTCGGGACTCCAGCAACCAACTTCAACCAAACTTTGGGACAATGCACAGAATGGTGAGCCAAACAAAACGTGTTTGTTATTGTTTACATTGCGTGCTCTCGTTTTTGAATATTCAAGGTCAAACATTAAAACGCGTTTTTCTCGGAACGTCAAAATGGCGGGTGCGACAAGATAGCACGACGACGTCGATTTTTCCTTTGCCCGTATTGTGTTGTGTTTTGTTGTGACATTCTGCTGACAACAGGCTATCAATTCATTGGATTGCGCCAAATGGTACTCTGGTTAGAGTGGGGAGCAATTGAAAGTCTGAGAGAGCGCTTTTCCTTCAGTAGTTGTCTGCTTAATTTTGTTGATTGATTTTGTTAGAACTCGTTTGAAATTGCTAAGAGAATTAATTTCACAGTATCCTTAAAGTGAACTGTCAATTAAACATCAACTCCAATTTCGTAAAAAAAAAACCAACCCCTTCTTATCCAACTCACTCAAAACAGCTCGAAATCAACTCAATTTGTGCCACGTGAGTTCCTGCTTCATTCAGCGTTGCCAAGGATGCCAGCTTACACTCGAGTCTACACTCCACTTTCCATTCCATCGTGCGTAGTATGTGTGTTGTTACACTTTTGCGAGTATCAACTTTGCTTCCCAGCATCATCATCATCGTCGCCATTATTTGCTTACATTCTTCCGGGTGAGGTTTTCTCTTTCCGGTTACACTTTCGCCAATGGTGTTGATGTTCCAATGGCTCTTTTTTTACTAACCACTACCGGATGGGAAAAATTCTGGTCAACTTTTCAAAAACTTCTTCATCCCGGTACGAGGATTGAACTCACGCCTTCTGGATTGGAAAATCCATTATGCCGCTTGTCGAAACCCAACTCCTATCGGTAAGGAAACTGACTTTGCCAAGACAGACAAGAGTCGACCCCATCACCTTCCGTTTACAAGGTGAAACCCGTAACCGTACGGCCACTTGGAATTGAGTTTTATGTGTATGTTATGTTAATTTTTTCATAAAATTTAAAACTAATGTTATGAAAGCTTTGACTTTTTTTTGCTTTCATCTACAAGAGACATGAAAAATTGATATGTTTATTTATTTTATTAAAAGCAATTGTCAGCATAGAAGATGTTACATTAAAGTCGATTCCCATCAAAAACTTCACTGACGTAGCATTTTTTATATATATTGTTATATTTATGCATTTTTATATATACCTTTAATTGAAGTCAACCGCTTATTGATAAAAAACATTAATTGCATACCTGTAATGAAATGAAAGAAGGAATATGTTAAAAATATCTGGTTAAGTAATTTGACGCGTTTAAGTGATCGATTCTTTGGCACCTTTTCAAAAAAATCTAAAGTTTTTTTCAGCGTTTTGGCAAAATGAAAGAAAAAAAACCCAATGTTATTACTAGAGCGTCCAATTTCCCGGGTTTACAAATTTCCCGGGAAACGGGAAATTTTCAACCATTTTCCCGGGAAATCCCGGGAATTCCCGGGAAATTTTAAATTTATTGAAAATTGTTATGATCTTGATTTTAATTAACATTATGCAACAAGATTGTATAGGACACCAACATTAATTAAAAATCATTCAACTACAAGAAAATGTATTTTGGTATTTTTTGACGAGAAATTTTAAACTGGCCTCTGTGACCAGTTTATAGAAGTGAGAAAAAAACATGCAGAAATTATGTTTTTCATGACAAATACTGGTTTAAGCTCTTGAACAAATGGTAAAGCTGTTTAGTGATGTTTTTACTCCAAACAATCCAATGTTTTCAAATATTTGAAGCAAGCCCAAGTAACCAGAAGCACTAAATCAAAACTCTAAATCCACTCTAAATAAACTTTCACGATGCTATGACACTTTCCCAATGTTTCGAAACATTTGTAGCTTGAAACATTATTATCTACTGTATAATGACATATAGAACAGCCAATTGAAGTTTCAAAGCATTTAGCTCAATAATGTTTCAAAGCATTAATGGTAAGCTTTATATATCAATGTAAAGTAAGCTTTTAAAGTTACATCACACTTTGACATTTCTTCAAATGTTTCAAAACACTAACTCAACATTAGTGAGAGCAAAGAAAGTTTGGCAGTATTTGGTGGTATTTTTGTTGATGCAGGAAAAATCGTTTGGAGGAGGTCCAGGTTTTACTCGGACGAGATCATGTTCGGAGTGGCATACGTCTACGCCAGCTTCAACGATACCGTCGTCCACCTTACGGATCTTTTGGGCAAGTAACTATATGGCGGAGCACCGGCGGCATGATCGTCAAGGCTGATCGTGACGAGGCTCGCCCTACGCTGCTATGTGGCCGCTTTGTACGTAGGCGGAAAGTGCAAGTCCCTCGGAATCACCTCGCTGCACATGAAGCTACGTGCCGCCGGCGGAACTTGCACCAAGACCCCGGGACCGGGTGCGCAATCGGTGCTCCGTGCCCTAGCCCGTTCGTCGATGAATATTGTGAAGATTATCAATATCTTGTAAAGGTTTGAAGTGTATTGATTAATAAATATGTAGTTTGTTTAAACCTGGCTATTCTTTTTTCATGCAACTAACTGAAGGAAGACTCTATCGACAAAAATCATACGTGTAAACATATTTCAGGACGGGTGAGACGGTTGGCGCAGGGCATCTAGGTGAAACATCTCTGAACATCAAATCAACACGCAGTTTAGAATCTCGAATGAAGCACAACATAGCAAAAAAAACGCAAACAAGCTTTCAAAAACCGTCAAAACCCAAGTTGCTTCAAAAATTAATCATAATTATCATAATGATATCATAATTTCTGATAATCTGATTAATATTATATAAACCAAACAATACATTTAATTGAACAAAATCATGTTGAGTTTGTTCATTTATTATTTTTTCAGAGCATTTTCAAAAAATAGTTCCAAAAATTTAAGAAAATGTATACTTCCGCTTAAATTTCGGGAATTCCCGGGAAATTTACAAATTTCCCAGGAAACGGGAAATATTTTTTTTCGGGAATTCCCGGGAATTTTTTTCCCGGGACGGGAAATTGGACGCTCTAGCTTATTACATATTTGGAATCAGGGGCGCCGACTCTGAGTGGCTTTTAGTAATTTTCGAATGCTCCCCACTACTACAACTGCACGACAGCTGTAAACATAAACCAAGTAGAAGGCTATGTTCAAGATCGAATGTGATATATTTTTTACTGCTGATGTGACTTGTTTCGAAACATTTTGGATCTGTTTGGATCGCTGAAAAATTAAGAGCAATTCTCTACGAAATCGGTCTTTTTTCTTGTATTTTAATTTTTGTATTTTTTAATCCAACTGAAACTTTTTTGGTGCCAAAGCGACGGCCCAAAGAAGTCATTTTGCATCATTAGTTCGTACATATAATTTTCCATACAAATTCGGCAGCTTTCCATACAAAAATGAAAAGAAAAAATTCAAAAATCTGTATCTTTTGTAAGAATTTTTTGATCGATTTGGTGTCTTTGGCAAAGTTGTAAGTATTCATATGGACTGCACTGAAAAAATGATACACGGTAAAAAAATTTGGTGATTTTTAATTTCACTTTTCGTTACTAAACTTTGATTTGCAAAAAAAAAGACTATATTCATTTTTTTTATTTTTTGATATGTTTTAGAGGACATTAATGCCAACTTTTCAGAAATTTCCAGAATGGGCAAAAATCTTTGACCGGGTTATAATTTTTTGAATCAATACAGGTTTTTGAAAAAATCGAAATATTGGTCGAAAAAAATTGTCAACTTCAGTTTTCGAGGTAATATCCAATTTGCAATCAAAAGTATATTGGAGATTTTTTAATAAAGTGCACCGTTTTCAAGTTATAGCCATTTTTAGGTAATTTTTTTTGAAAATAGTCGCAGTTTTTCATTTTTTAAAATAAGTGCCCATGTTTGCCAACCTTTTAAAACATATTTTTGAAAAGCTGAGAATATTGATGTTTTCATAGTCTCACCCAAACAACCCACCATTTTCTAATGTCGATACGATATCTCAAAAACTAATGGTCCAATTTTTAATGTTAAAATATGAAACAGTCGTGAAATTTTCCGATCTTTTCAAAAACAATATTTTCAAAAATTTAAAATCGAGACTAACATTTCAAACGGGCCAAACATTTAATGTTACGCCCTTTTGAAATGAAAGTCTTGATTTAATTTTTTTGCAAATATTGTTTTCGAAAAGATCGGAAAATTTCACGAATGTTTCATATTTTGGCATTGAAAATCGGACCATTAGTTGCTGAGATATCGACATTAGAAAATGGTGGGTTGTTTGGGTGAGACTTAGAAAACATCAATTTTTCTGTTTTTTAACCTTTGCATGGCAATATCTCAGCAACTAAAGGGTCATATCAACAAAGTTCAAAAAACAAAATATAGAGAAGTTTATCAGCTTTTCAATTTTTTTTAAATGTGGACAAACATGAGCCCCTAATTTAAAAAATGAAAAACTGCGACTATTAAAAAAAAAAGTTATCTAAAAATGGCTATAACTTGAAAACGGTGCACTTTATCCAAAAATTCACTAAAGTACTTTCTGATTGCAAATTCGATTTTACATTGAAAAATGGAGTTGACAAAATTTTTTGACCAATAATTCAATTTTTTTAACCTGTATTGATTCAAAAAAATATAACTCGGTCAAAGATTTTTTGCCCATTTTGGAACTTTCTGAAAAGTTGGCATTTGATGTCTTCTAAAACATATAAAAAAATAGTGTTTTTTTGCAAATCAAGTTTTAGTGACAAAAGTTAAATTAAAAATCACCAAATTCTTTTTTACCGTGTATAATTTTTTTCAGTGTAGTCCATATTACCTACAACCTTGCCGAAGACACCAAATCGATCAAAAAATTCTTTCAAAAGATACAGATTTTAAAATTTTTACTTATCATTTTTGTAAGGACAGCTGAACTTTTGATGCAAAATGGCTTCTTTAGGCATACCGAAGACACCAAAAAAGTTTCAGCCGGATTAAAAAATACAAAAAAATAAATCGAATGACCGAATTCTCAGAGAATTGCTCATTTACAAATTAGCTAAATTTGCTATATTGTTTGGCAATTCTGGAAAGTAATTTTGAAGAGCTTTCAAATGAATTTGAAAAATAAACCGTTTAAAAATTTTATCTACCAAATTCGATCTACCTAGTAGCATTCGACGGGTAATTTATCCTTTTTGCAGGATAAGTTTAAAATCTATTTTTTCATCATACCTATTTGTTATGTTTTCTAGCTTAAAATATAAAACATAAAAAGGACATCAGTTTTTAGATCGTTAAAAGTACATTTATCATTGTATTTTGTTCTTTATTGTGTGTTGTATTTATGACCCACAATTATTTTATCCAATGTTTTTTTTTTCAAATTAAATAATCGTTTTATTAATATATTTCTTTTATTTATTTTTTAACATGACTACAACAGCTAAAAAAATCCTTTGAAGCTTATCTAAAAAAATAAAAAACGAAGACAAATAAAATTATACCAGACAATGTAAAATATTAAATGAGTTTAGAAATTTATGTTTTACATGAAAAAAATATTTCAAAAATCATCTTTAAGTCACTACCGCCTACTGGAGATTTTAGAGCAATAAATTTGAAAATCGGTGTACTAATTGTTTTGTTCTGTTCATGTTGTTACTGAAATCAATCAAAACAATCCACCACGCATAAAACAATAGAAAACAACTCACCAATAATATTTTGAAAATGTAAGAGACTTGGATGGATATTTGATATTTTTTAGACGTCCCATAAACCTTGAACGCGTGAAATAAGATTGAATGCGATTGTGTTTGCGCATAGTTTCCACGCTTGGAATGTAAGTATTCGTATACTTTCCAGCTGCTTTCTTTTGTCTTTACTCTCAGACCATTTCATTTTCCCCACTCTCACACTAAAAGTCCTTCTTGCGTAAATGTGCGTAAGGAGTTTTTCTCTCAGCTCAACTACATCTTGATGAGGGGGACGGACAAAAAGTGTAGCACCACAGTTTTTCCGTCCCATTTTCCCGGTCCTCTCGAGCAGAAGGATGTCGCCACAGTCTGATTACTTTCTGCGGTCTCATTTGACAGGGACCTTTTTTGCTTGCTCGCGAAGGGGGGGGGGGGGGGAGGAGAAGCTCGTTTATTTCGAGCATCCCCCACCAGTTACCATTTTTGCCCAAATAACAGGACAAAAACAATTATATTAACCGACCTGGTTTGCCCTTCCGGCCACCCACGCACGCAAGTTTTGTTGAGTTCGGCGGGGGGAAAAATCCGGAGAGGAGACATGTGTTTTTATGGCAGTAAAGTTGTCACGTACAATAAAAGTTAATAAAAGCGCCCCTCCCGAAAATTACGCCCCAGGGGAAAAAAGTGCTTATGAAGGAGCACCGAAAGCGGCACCCCGGCAGCTCAGGAGTTCGTGTATGCTTAAAATGGTTTTGATGTGTGGGAATTGGGTCTTTGTAGGGGGAAGAAGGGAGTGAATGCGTGTGAATGTCGTTTTGTGAGTAAATGTGAAAAGAGTATAGCTTAAACGTAAAAGCCACTTGTCAGGAGAAGGTGACAAAATTTAAGTTGACTGATGCTGCATTGGAATGATATGTTGATATTTTCAAAAAAATTTTCTTACTCTTGGTGACACATTTATTTACAAGCAATAACTTTTCCAAAATGGATTATGATGTAACACACAGCTGTAAGGAACTCCAAAACTCTGTTATGTACCTCAAAAGAACTTTTTGAGCAATTCTCTACAAAACCGGCCGATTTCGACCATTTTTATTTTTTGTATTTTTTGATTTGGCTCAAACTTTGTGGGGGCCTTCCCTATGACCAAAGAAGCCATTTTGCATCATTAGTTTGTCCATATAAATTTCCATACAAATTTGGCAGCTGTTCATACAAAAATGGTACGTAAATATTCGAAAATCTGTAACTTTTGAAGGAATTTTTGATCAATTTGGTGTCTTCGGCAAAGTTGTAGGTATTGTTAAGGACTATTTAGAAAAAATAGGTACACGGAAAAAATTTCCCGATTTTTTATTAACTTTTTCACAAAACTCAAATTCCCAAAATACGTATTTTTGATTTTCGAGATTTTTGATATGTTTTAGGGACAAAATCCGCAACTTTTGAGCTATAGAGAAACATGGTCAAAAAATCTGCCGCCGAGTTATGATTTTTGAAAAACTGGTGATTTTGGAAAAATCGAAATTTCATACATAAAATTTTGTTGGCCTCATTTTTTAATGCAAAATTGAATTTGCAATCGAAAAGTACTTTACAGATTTTTTGATAAAGGGCTCCGTTTTCAAGATAAAGCCACCGAAAGTTTGATTTTAGCGAAATATTTGCAGTTTTTCAATTTTAAAAAATAGTGACCATGAGTGACCATTTCTAAAAATATTTTTTTTGAAAAGTTCAGAAAATTTGCTATAAAATTGTCTAAGAGACATTGAAGATTGGACCTCTGGTTGCTGAGATACAGCGGCTTAAGAAAAGAAACACGAAAATTGAAGTTTTCTAAGTCTCACCCAAACAGCCCACCATTTTCTAATGACGATATCTCAGCAATTAATGGTCCGATTTTCAATGTTAATACATGAAACATTCGTGAAATTTTCCGATCTTTTCGAAAAAAATATTTTGAAAAAAATTAAATCAATACTAGCATTTTTAATGGGCATAATATTCAAAGTTTGGCCCTTTTAAAATGTTACTCTTGATTTAATTTTTTTCAAAATATTTTTTTCGAAAAGATCGGAAAATTTCACGAATGTTTCATGTATTAACATTGAAAATCGGACCATTAATTGCTGAGATATCGTCATTAGAAAATGGTGGGCTGTTTGGGTGAGACTTAGAAAACTTCAATTTTCGTGTTTCTTTTCTTTAAGCCGCTGTATCTCAGCAACCAGAGGTCCAATCTTCAATGTCTCTTAGACAATTTTATAGCAAATTTTCTGAACTTTTCAAAAAATATTTTTAGAAATGGTCACTCATGGTCACTATTTTTAAAATTGAAAACTGCAAATATTTCGCTAAAATCAAACTTTCGGTGGCTTTATCTTGAAAACGGAGCCCTTTATCAAAAATCTGTAAAGTACTTTTCGATTGCAAATTCAATTTTGCATTAAAAATGAGGCCAACAAAATTTTATGTATGAAATTTCGATTTTTCCAAAATCACCAGTTTTTCAAAAATCATAACTCGGCGGCAGATTTTGACCATGTTTCTCTATAGCTCAAAAGTTGCGGATCCCTAAAACATATCAAAAATCTCGAAAATCAAAAATACGTATTTTGGGAATTTGAGTTTTTGTGAAAAAGTTAATAAAAAATCGGGAAATTTTTTTCCGTGTACCTATTTTTTCTAAATAGTCCTTAACAATACCTACAACTTTGCCGAAGACACCAAATTGATCAAAAATTCCTTCAAAAGTTACAGATTTTCGAATATATACGTACCATTTTTGTATGAACAGCTGCCAAATTTGTATGGAAATTTATATGGACAAACTAATGATGCAAAATGGCTTCTTTGGTCATAGGGAAGGCCCCCACAAAGTTTGAGCCAAATCAAAAAATACAAATAAAATCCATTTCCGGTTTTGGTAGAGAATTGCTCTTTTGTATCTTGATCATTCACCAATAAAACCGAATTGAATTGAAAAAAATGTCAAAATTAAGTAAAAATAAGAAAAAGATGAGATAGGTGAAATCAAATAGTTCCAAGTTGAAAAAAAATAATGCCCAGTTCACCCCACCTAACGGTTCCTCCAGAAATCGAGGAAATGAGCTCTCCTGTGTGCGAGTGCCGAAAGTAATATGAAATTAATCAGGGTTCGTCTGTGCTCCCGAGTCCCAGTTGGCTGCTGCTGTGTAACCTCAAACCCAGAACGACGAACATGTTCTGCTCTCTCGGTGTGTTCCCCCGCACTCCTTGTTTGATGGGTGGGGTTGACATTTTAGCGACACGATGACATGAGGGGGAAAAAATACCAGATGGATGACGGTTTGACGTGCGGGAGTGTGTGAAAAAGTGTGGTAAATTAATTATCACCCTTCGTCATTTTTTTTTCTAAGGGGGTTCAAAAGTTTGTTCTTCGTTAGGGTGACACATTCTGAACAGGTTATTTCTTTAAACCCAAAGTTATTTTCAGCATAAATTTCCCGATATCATTTAGTAGGTCAATGAGTACCACCCTAACAATCCCATTAGAACAAAAAAAAATCATCTCCTGAAGCCACCGGCGGCGGCGTGAGCGAGGGGTCGATTGAAGTGTCACTGACAGAGAAAAGGGCACATGTCACTCTTGATTGAGTGCAAACGTCGTCGATTGGGGTGTCAAAGTGACACGCGTGTGGGGAGATGAGAAAACGAGAACGCGGACGCCACTCCTCGCCCTCTCTTCTCACGCATGGCCTGCTAAGTAATGTGATTTTCATTGATTTTATTGACGGGTGACGCTGCGGCGGTGGCAGAAGAAATTGATGAACCAAATCAATGGGACTGTGAATGGGAGATGAGCTGTCAGCATGCGGTGGGAAGGTAGTAAGATGAGGGAAAACAAAAAAAATAGTTTTGTCTTGCTAAATAAACGAGGACATGTAAATAGTGAAGAATCACTTTAAAAAAGCGATCTTTTCTCAACTGACAAAATTCAAATATATTTTTTTCGTATGAATAAAGCATCAACCACAACAAAAGAATTGTGCTAGAATGATTCAATTTTGGATGTGTGAATTGTTTGTGTAGGACAATGGGTTGCAGGATTAGAAATGTAATAAAATATTTGATAAATAATCTTGTAAATAATTAAAGTCTTAGTTATGAGATTGTCACACTTCAGAATGAGTTAAGAGCACAAAAAAAAAGTGCGCACCTTTAAAAATATTGCCTTGTTAGCTAACTTGACAGATTGCGCATTGATGAGCGAGAGCGCGCGAGAAGTAGCGAGAAGCGCACGGTTGGCTTATGAGACTGTCAAATCAGTTTTGTTGTTGATTTCTGTGGATATTACAAGTACACAAAATATCTGTGTTTGTATTACGAAAGACAGTTCCCGATCACGATAGTGTGATATTTGATTGTGGAATTATCAGTTGATTGTGGGAGGAAGGATTGGCAGGTCAAAATTGCAAAAATCAGGCCAAGTTGTGAAAAAAATCTAGGGAAATCTGGCAGGCGAAAATTTAACAAATATAAATTGGAAAGGAATATTACCCAATTTAAAATTGAAAAAAAAATGTTAGGTCTCCGTGCTAACAACTTTAAGTGTAATGTTTTTGATAACACTGTCTGAAAATGCAGTATTTTGATCAAAAGAAGGCAGAGAATAGCCCAAAAAAGTCCTAGACAATAATACCTTGTATCAAAACAAAGAAGTCGGTTCCTGCAAACAATGTTGAGGGCTTTTTCAGACAATATGGGTATACGAATTTTCGAATATTCGTATCTCTTCTATATCAGTATTTTCTGTACGAACAGGTGTCTTTGGTAAAGTGGTTGGTTATGATTAGGACTAGAATTATCTCGATAAATCAGGGGGCAGAAAATCATAATTGTAAACAAAAAAGATGTTTTTCTCGACTCTAAACTGCAAAAAAACGGGCTCATCCATAAACCACGTCACTTTGTGAGGAAGGATGATGGGAGGGTTCCTGGCAAAAAAAACCTTACATAAAGGTAAAACATTTTTGGAGAAAACGCCACATAAAGCCGCAATTTGAAGGTAACGTGATTTAGGAACACAGAAAAAAATAGGTAAAATTTATCCAGAAATTGTGACCACGGTTCTCGAGAAACAGCCATTTTAAAATTTAATTTCCAACTTTTTATAAAAAAAAAACTATAAAAAAAAACAATTTCAGAATTTTGAAGAAAATGCATTTAGAGATAATAATGAATTTTGCATCATAAGACTGCCAAATATCTCTGGGTCAAGTTTCAAAACGTTTGCTGATCAAGTTCTCAGCCATTTCAAAACGTCATTTTCAACTTTTTCTAAAAATATATATAAAATTAATGCGTCATTCTCCGCCAACTCACACAGCAGTTGCCCCGACCCCTCTTCGATTTTCGTGAAACTTTGCTCTAAAAGGTAATTTTGGTCCCTGATCACGAATCCGAAGTCCATTTTTCGATATCTCGTGACGGTGGGGCGGTACGACCCCTTTCATTTTTCTGGTTTTTTTTACTAAGACACGTTTTTCAGTGATTTGTAGCTCGCAACCGTGAAGAGATAAAAATTTGGTGTCAAGGGGACTTTTGTGTAAAATTAGACGCTCGGTTTGATGGCGTACTCAAAATTCCGAAAAAACGTATTTTTCATCATGATGTATAGACATAAGGGGTTTGCATGTATTCTTCAAGAGTTATCAGAATTTTACAAAAAAGTTGTGATTTTGACCATTTTTGACCATTTTTTCGAATTTTTAACCCCTAAAACTCCATCGTGTGCGTTGGAAAGTTTTTTTTCGGAATGTTCAGCTAATTTTGCATAACAATGACCCCTCGGACGATTGCAGTGCACAAGCCACAACAATCGTCCAAGGGGTTATTCTTATGCAAAATTAGCAGAACTTTCCGAAAAAAATACTCTCAAAAGCATACGATTGAGTTTTAGGGGCTAAAAATTCGTAATATTCAATGTTTGGACCTTTTAAATGTTAGTTTTGGTTTAATAATTTTCAAAATATTTTTTTTCGAAAAGATCGGAAAATTTCACGAATGTTTCATATATTATCATTGATAATCGTACCATTAGTTGCTGATATATCGTCATAAGTACATGGTGGGTTATTTTGGTGAGATATAGAAAACTTCAATTTTTGTGCTTCTTTTTCTTAAAGCGGCTCTATCTCAGCAACCCGAGGTCCAATCTTCAATGTCTCTTAGACAATTTTAGAGCAAATTTTCTGAACTTCTCAAAAAAAATATTTTTGGGAATGATCACTCATGGTAACTATTTTTAAAAATTGAAAAACTGCAAATATTTCGCTAAAATTAAAAATTCGGTGGCAATATCTTGAAAACGGAGCCCTTTATCAAAAAATCTGTAAAGTACTTTTCGATTGCAAATTCAATTTTACATTAAAAAATAATGTTAAACTTGTTTTTGCAAGAAACTTCGATTTTTTTTCCAAAAATCACTGTTTTTTTCAAAAATTCATAACTCGGTGGCAGATTTTTTGACCATGTTTCTCTATGGCTCAAAAGTTGCAGATTTTTGTCCCCTAAAACATATCAAAAAATCTCGAAAATCAAAAAATATGTATTTTGGGAAATTAAGTGTTAGTGAAAAAAAAGTTGATTAAAAATCTTTTTTTCCGTGTACTTATTTTTTTCTCAAATGTCCTCAACAATACCTACAACTTTGCCTAAGACACCAAATTGATCAGAAAATTCACACTAAATTTACAGCTGTTTGAATATTTACATACCATTTTTGTATGGACAGCAGCCAAAATTGTATGGAGACTTGTATTGGTGAACCGATGACGCAAAATAGCTTATTTGGTCATAGGGAAGGCCCCCACAAAGTTTAAGTCAAATAAAAAAATACAAAAAATAAATATGGTCGAAATCGGTCGATTTCGTAGAGAGTTGCTCATTTGTTTTAGAATTTGGAGTTTAAAATTTGATTGCAGAAATCCCGTTGAAATTCAATAAAAACTTAATTATTTTTGATCATTTTATTTCGATGTTCATGTATTTATTCGAAATATTGGAAATAAATAAAACTGCAACACTAATTCGAATGAATCAAACTCAATTTATAGAAAATAAATCAAGTTTACCATAATCTGCTCATGAAACAAAAACTCAAGCAATTGCGTGAGTGCTACGCATATTTGACTAAAGTAAAATTCTTTACCTAACAAAAGTTCTAATTACACAGCTCCGAAAATAATAAAACCACTAAACAAAGCCCTTTCAACTGATCAACCAGTAGTGCCGGAATCTCCCTGATGGTGTATGATGATGATGTTTTTGTATTGGGTGCAAAATTCACAAACACACCACACACGATCAGCTGCCAACAAAGGGTTCTGTTTTCCGGATGCTGCTGCTACCAGGCAACCGGAAGCAGCTTCACAGAGAGAGAGAGAGCGAGAAAAAATGAGAGGGAACGAACATGGTGCATGTGTTGATGCATTCCCCGAAAAACTTCGCTTTGGAAGGATTCGTGTACCAGGAGGAAAATTCTCGAGCATGCCAAAGCACTCGACTTCTGGTGGAATGAAGTTTTTTTTATTTTTTAGTGTGAGTTTGAGATATCAAAAATGTTATTGCTGTAAAAAATTTCACCAAATTTCAACTTACAAATATTTAGTTCAAATGTTATTTTTTACTGTGTCTTCATCGCCGGAGGAGATAAATTGTTGCTGCTTGTTTTTGACAGTTCATTTTTTTGCGCGGACTCTCTCCCCGAGCATTCCTTTGCTTAAATTCCGTGAAAAACGGTTCCAATTCGCGACAACAGAGAAAAAAACACAACGAGTCCTCGTCCCTTTTTCGAGCAAAAAGGTTCACAGCTGCTGCCGGAAGTTGAACAGCAAACTTTTGGTTGCGACGCTCGACGAAAATTTGGCGGAATTTTCACCGGGCGAAATTAAAGCAAAATAAGTCAGAAAAAATAACAATAATGAAGGAAAGAACGCGAGCCGGTTTTTCGGTTATTATTCATATTGTTTCAGCTGGCGAGCGAGCTCGTTTTTCGTAGGGGGGAGGGTTGTGGGGAAAAACTTTGTCCCCGGTAATATATTTATTTGGGGCGAAGGAATTCCCACGGAAACAAAAGAGGAAAATCCAATTAACAAATGCACGAGCAAGCGGCGGGAAATGCTCCAGCTCGGGAGCAGAATGCAAACAGCGGATGCCACACGTTTCCGACGACGACACCGTCGTGGCCGGAGGGAAAGTGTTTTTCGCGGCAGGAAAATTGGTGGGCAAACTAGGAAGGAATGCACTCTCAGGTGATGGAAGAAATTAAAATGGTTTACTCGTTACTTATTTCACGCCTGTGGTATTGCTTGGGAAACACAAAATATTTAAGAAATTTTTTGATGTTCTCGTATAATATTTAACTTAGGCTGGTACAAATTTTGTTTAAAGTATTTGTCTACCCCCCTTCTATGTTGGCCCGAGAAATCAAGGGGCAAAAAAATATTCAACATGTTAATGGGAATTAAAGTGCATTCAGCTGAAATCAATTTAAAATGCATTCCCCTGCGTTTTAATCATTTCAAGCATGTTTGTGTTGGTTTAATTTTTTTTAGAATTTTCGAAAATTGTCGATGTTTATTATCGCAAAAAGTTTTTTTTTTTTTTGTTTTCGTCAAATCTTACATTTTTTGAAAACTAATGATTGCAAAACAACACCCAAAATTCAGAGTCGAGATAATCGTTCTCTCAAAATTTATTGAGGGCTCAGTGCCAAAATCGATAGAATAATGGTACCAACTTACACCATCATAACAAATGAGTTCATTCGTTAGTTGAATCAATAAATCTCCAACAAGTGTCATACATCGACTTCTGACTTCTCATTGGTCACCAAGCTGTGGTGGCCGAGGCAGCTAAGTCATTGGATTGGTTTATCAAAGGTCTCTGGTTCGATTCCCGTGGTCGACACTTTTGGTTTTTTGTTTGACGGATGAACTTTTTTTTGCAAATGAACCTCGAGAGAATAGTTCTATCGCCCATCTCGAGCTGTGTTCTCTGCGTCCGTGAATGGTACCACTATTCTCTCGACTCGAAACCATCATTCTCTCGGACTAGCGCTGCCAGTTTTGGGTGAACTGTGCTAGTGTAAAATGCGTTTTAAAACACTTTTTGAATGCAAATATTGAATGTATCGCTTGTTATTTCAATATTTACATTTTTTAAATTAAGTTGGTACCTTTAAATGCCAGCGCCGAAAAGTTCTACTTTTCAGCACTGAAAAGGGTGCTGAAGAGTTTAACTTTTTAGCACTAGTATTGAAAAGTACCTTTTTCAATTTTATTTTTGTTTTTTTATCGGTGAATTTACTTACCGGTGTTGTATAAAATTCCATTCAAAAAGCGTTTTTCGGAATTGCAAAAAATGTTGTAAGCAACTCGTTGCAAAACCTATTTTTCAGCACTCGCCCAAGTAACATTTTAAGCTTTATCAAAGCTGTCACAACCGCTATAAAACCTATCAGCCAAAACCAACATTAAAACCCCTTAGTCGTAACAAACTCCCCAGAACCTTGATAAACCCCAATCAAAACCCAAAAGGACCTCCGCAAAAGGTTGTTACGGCCTATTTATAAAACTTACATAGGAGTTCAAGGCTTTACAACTGAATCCTATCAACATCCTCAAAGCCTTGATAAAACCTTTGTTAAAACCTAGTCAGGAGTTATGGAAAAATGACATTTCATACGTCTTCAAACGTCTTATGCCAAATAGGTTTTATTTTGGCAAAAATAAGTCTTCGTCTTGCCACATGAAATTATGGAGATGGTTGTCAAAAATGACGATGATAAATAATAGATATTAGAGGTAATCCAAATAATTTAAAAGCTTATTTCTCGCAATTGATGGCTCAAATTCAGCTGCGGTTGAACTTTTATTGATAAATGTAGGGAAGATAGAGCCAAAAATTCAACTCGCTTCATCAAAAATCAATATTTTGTAATCATAGTGTTTAATGTAAAAAAATATTTTATTACAATTCTTTGAAAAAAATTTCAAAATATTTTTAAACATCTATTGCTATATTAATCATACCAGAAATTCAGCATAAATGTGTGTTTTCATCAAATTTAAGTCAAATATTTCAGTTTTCTATTTTTTCAATCAAGATGGCGGTCAATCATATTCAATCAGAGCACGCGTTTAGCGCCATATTTATGCACTGCTATTTGGCCGCGATAAATGCTCTTTTAGGAGCTTATGGTTTTAAGTGAGCTTTTTACATGCCTAATGGCACTTGACAGCTACAACACTCTAGGTTTTAACAAAGCGTGCGATAAAACCGTTTGGCATGGCATTGTCATCTGGTTTTCAAGCCTCTATTAAAACTTTCATAAAACCTTATTGAAAGCCAGTCGGCTTTTATTTTCACCCGGTTTTATGTCCGAGGCATAAAACCCTGTTAGAACCTATTAATTAGCTCTTGCTTGTTGGTTGCGGTGAATGCCCAAATAAAACTATTAAGCAATCAAGATGCTACAATAAAACCTCAATAAAACTTGATGGTGGCTATTTGGTTCAAAAATGTTACTTGGGCGTCGTATTTATTCAACTCGGTAAACCTCGTTGGATAAATGTACGACTCGTGCTGCAAAAATCCTCTTTTTGCAACTTGTTGCATAAACTACTATTTTCGTTTTTTTTATTTTCTTACTTTTAACAACAAATTCAAATTCTGCGACCCTTGTTTAGCCAATTTGAATGGTTGATTGCCTATTAAATTAAAAAAAAGAAATATTTCAATATTTCATTACCACCATTTTGGCTGCCATCTTTGATTTAAAAAATCTAATCACTTTAGTGTAGAGGTGTCATACTTAAGATCAACAATCTAAATTAAAACAGCAAAATTATTTTTTCGTGGTTCGATTTTGATCTGAACATAGTAAAACGTTATTTGAAGATTTTTTCAACAATTTTTTTATTTTGGAACCACAGATCGGGAAAAGATGTTAAACTTAAAAAAATCTTTTTTTTTCAATAGGTACTACAAACATATAAAAGACAATAGTTTATAGGACCTTTTCAAAAAGCTCTAGGTATGTTTTTCATCACATTTTGCAAAATTTAGATTTTTTTTTTGTAAACCAATTATTGCAAAGCAACTGGTCATTTGTATAATTCTTCACGACTTTTGTCATAGTAAAAGAACATAAAATTCAAGAAAAAATTGCAATGGCCCTAAGTGTTATTTTTTTTATTATATGCGACTGCTGAAAGTTTAAAACTCATCAAAACAAACTTTTATTTTTACCAGTTTTATTCGTCCTTTTCCCATTTGTAGCCTACATTACAAAAAACTAAAAATAAAACATAAAATTTAGCCGATTTGACTAAAGCTAGAAAAGTATGATTTGAAAAGAGTATACAACGAGTTTTCAATTGCTGCTGGGTTAAAAATATTGCAAAAAAAAAAACAAATTTAATGACCTAACTTACCAAATGATAAATATAACGTTATTTGTGTATCATATTTTAAAAATCTGTTTAAAATCACATGCAAACGCATGGAAATCACCTTTGTGAGAATAGTTACCTAATATTATACACTAATAGTCCATTTTTTCGTCGTTAAAAAAAGTTGTAGCCATCGGGATTCAAACTCAGCACTCCCAAATAGAACTGGCGCATTAGCTAGCTCGGCTATTATACCGATATAAAGGAAAAACGCCTATATGAGCTTGACATTTCGGTATAGTAAGTTTTCCATGCTGATGGGCTACATATTTCAGGGTGTAATCTTACACAAACATTGAAATAATAATGATAATATTTTATAACCAATTTAATATTTTTGTCTCCAATTTCAAAATTTTCACCAAAACTCAAGAAGGAAAAACAAACAATCGTCATGTTTATCCAACTAGTCAGGCCTCGTTGGGTAGGTGTGCGATTCGTGCAGAAACGAATTTTCTTTTTGCACCTTGTGGTATAAAAACACTTTCAGAATGTTAAAAAAATAAATAAAAAAAGAACTAAATCAAGGAAGTGAATAGTTGCGAGAAATTAAAATAAACAATCTCAAAATCTTTAAAATTAGAGTTTAAACACATATCTAGACTTTTTGTTTGAATCATAGCTTAGGATTTTTATTACAAAACATTGAACCAAAAAACACACAAAAAAACACAAAGCAGGCTATTTGTTCACTTGAAGAAAGTAAAGTAGGTAGCTCTTCCCTTATTGTCAAATATCTTGAAATATGTTCGCAGCTGTTTTGAACATTTTGAAAAAATCTGATGGTTACGGTATATCAGTTGAACTATTTTTTTAAGGCTGTACTTGAATTTTAAAGGAGTATTTTTACAAATCTACAGTCCACTTCAGCGATGTTTGCAAAACCCTGGAGCGCACCATCAATGCACCCATCCCGGACAAGAACCAATGGTACGAAACGATCCGTCAAGCCCTCAGTTTGGCCCACAGCCAGGGACTGGCCTTCAAATCGGACGACGATCGGTACAAGTTTGCCGTAAACCTGCACACTTTGGAAGATCCCAAACTTTTGACGCGAATCGATGCGTTGAAGTTGGAACGCCAAGAAGCAGCTTTACCGGAGGAGAGATCCGTCGTGGAACCGGCTCTGGAGGAGGTTGCCGGTGCGTACCGGATTGTCGCACAAGAACCTTCAGGAAGCGTTGCTTTAATGGTTGAAGGACAGAGAAATAGGCGATCAAGAGAGGTGGCAATTGGGGGAAAGAAAGTCAAGAAACGGTCTCGATCAAGATCGGCAAAAGGTGGAAGAAAATTGAAGAAATAATCTGTAACGGAAATTATTAATTCATTATTTGGAAGCAATAAATTTAAGTTTGCGAAAAGCAACACTACTCGACAAAACAAAACTTGTGTCAAGGGATTGACGATATCTCATCGGTTCCTCAGAGAAAAGGCATCCCCGAATCCGATGCAATCGACAGAATTTGATTTTATGTCCACGCGGACTGACGAGAAGCTGGTAAATTTTTTAACATAAAAAAATCGAACAATTTAAAAAAAACTTGCGTCTCCTCCCAACTATATGAGCCATCTACAAAAATATGGAGGCGCCTGGTGCATAGCCATTTCCTTTAAGCACAACGGAAACAACCAATACAAATGTATAAAAAAGTTGTCAAGTTCGGGGGGTCCACAGCTAGCATTTTTTGTACGATTATAAAAATAAATATTAAAAGTTTAAAATTAAAATATTTGAAAAACATTTTTTTTAAATATATTTGTTTACTAAAATTTTATGTTTCTCAAAGGTCTATGGGTACTTCGGGATGTCCATGGTAATCCAAGGACTCCCTGGAGTTAAGATCTACGAGTCTACCGCCGTAACAAGCAAGAGGTCGTCGGATTTTGACCCTGGATCATGTGCGTATAGCACCAGTGGATATGGTAGACTACTATATGAATGTAATGGGATGTCCATGGTCATCCAAGGACTCCCTGGAGTTAAGATCTATGAGTCTACCGCCGTAACAAGCAAGAGGTCGTCGGATTTTGACCCCGGGTCATGTGCGTATAGCATCAGTGGATATGGTAGACTACTATATGAATGTAATGGGATGTACATGGTCATCCAAGGACTCCCTGGAGTTAAGATCTACGAGTCTACCGCCGTAACAAGCAAGAGGTCGTCGGATTTTGACCCCGGATCATGTGCGTATAGCATCAGTGGATATGGTAGACTACTATATGAATGTAATGGGATGTACATGGTCATCCAAGGACTCCCTGGAGTTAAGATCTACGAGTCTACCGCCGTAACAAGCAAGAGGTCGTCGGATTTTGACCCCGGATCATGTGAGTATAGCATCAGTGGATATGGTAGACTACTATATGAATGTAATGGGATGTCCATGGTCATCCAAGGACTCCCTGGAGTTAAGATCTACGAGTCTACCGCCGTAACAAGCAAGAGGTCGTCGGATTTTGACCCCAGATCATGTGAGTATAGCATCAGTGGATATGGTAGACTACTATATGAATGTAATGGGATGTACATGGTCATCCAAGGACTCCCTGGAGTTAAGATCTACGAGTCTACCGCCGTAACAAGCAAGAGGTCGTCGGATTTTGACCCCGGATCATGTGAGTATAGCATCAGTGGATATGGTAGACTACTATATGAATGTAATGGGATGTCCATGGTCATCCAAGGACTCCCTGGAGTTAAGATCTATGAGTCTACCGCCGTAACAAGCAAGAGGTCGTCGGATTTTGACCCCGGGTCATGTGCGTATAGCATCAGTGGATATGGTAGACTACTATATGAATGTAATGGGATGTACATGGTCATCCAAGGACTCCCTGGAGTTAAGATCTACGAGTCTACCGCCGTAACAAGCAAGAGGTCGTCGGATTTTGACCCCGGATCATGTGAGTATAGCATCAGTGGATATGGTAGACTACTATATGAATGTAATGGGATGTACATGGTCATCCAAGGACTCCCTGGAGTTAAGATCTACGAGTCTACCGCCGTAACAAGCAAGAGGTCGTCGGATTTTGACCCTGGATCATGTGCGTATAGCACCAGTGGATATGGTAGACTACTATATGAATGTAATGGGATGTCCATGGTCATCCAAGGACTCCCTGGAGTTAAGATCTATGAGTCTACCGCCGTAACAAGCAAGAGGTCGTCGGATTTTGACCCCGGGTCATGTGCGTATAGCATCAGTGGATATGGTAGACTACTATATGAATGTAATGGGATGTACATGGTCATCCAAGGACTCCCTGGAGTTAAGATCTACGAGTCTACCGCCGTAACAAGCAAGAGGTCGTCGGATTTTGACCCCGGATCATGTGAGTATAGCATCAGTGGATATGGTAGACTACTATATGAATGTAATGGGATGTACATGGTCATCCAAGGACTCCCTGGAGTTAAGATCTACGAGTCTACCGCCGTAACAAGCAAGAGGTCGTCGGATTTTGACCCTGGATCATGTGCGTATAGCACCAGTGGATATGGTAGACTACTATATGAATGTAATGGGATGTCCATGGTCATCCAAGGACTCCCTGGAGTTAAGATCTATGAGTCTACCGCCGTAACAAGCAAGAGGTCGTCGGATTTTGACCCCGGATCATGTGCGTATAGCACCAGTGGATATGGTAGACTACTATATGAATGTAATGGGATGTCCATGGTCATCCAAGGACTCCCTGGAGTTAAGATCTATGAGTCTACCGCCGTAACAAGCAAGAGGTCGTCGGATTTTGACCCCGGGTCATGTGCGTATAGCATCAGTGGATATGGTAGACTACTATATGAATGTAATGGGATGTACATGGTCATCCAAGGACTCCCTGGAGTTAAGATCTACGAGTCTACCGCCGTAACAAGCAAGAGGTCGTTGGATTTTGACCCCGGATCATGTGCGTATAGCATCAGTGGATATGGTAGACTACTATATGAATGTAATGGGATGTACATGGTCATCCAAGGACTCCCTGGAGTTAAGATCTACGAGTCTACCGCCGTAACAAGCAAGAGGTCGTCGGATTTTGACCCCGGATCATGTGAGTATAGCATCAGTGGATATGGTAGACTACTATATGAATGTAATGGGATGTCCATGGTCATCCAAGGACTCCCTGGAGTTAAGATCTACGAGTCTACCGCCGTAACAAGCAAGAGGTCGTCGGATTTTGACCCCAGATCATGTGAGTATAGCATCAGTGGATATGGTAGACTACTATATGAATGTAATGGGATGTACATGGTCATCCAAGGACTCCCTGGAGTTAAGATCTACGAGTCTACCGCCGTAACAAGCAAGAGGTCGTCGGATTTTGACCCCGGATCATGTGAGTATAGCATCAGTGGATATGGTAGACTACTATATGAATGTAATGGGATGTCCATGGTCATCCAAGGACTCCCTGGAGTTAAGATCTATGAGTCTACCGCCGTAACAAGCAAGAGGTCGTCGGATTTTGACCCCGGGTCATGTGCGTATAGCATCAGTGGATATGGTAGACTACTATATGAATGTAATGGGATGTACATGGTCATCCAAGGACTCCCTGGAGTTAAGATCTACGAGTCTACCGCCGTAACAAGCAAGAGGTCGTCGGATTTTGACCCCGGATCATGTGAGTATAGCATCAGTGGATATGGTAGACTACTATATGAATGTAATGGGATGTACATGGTCATCCAAGGACTCCCTGGAGTTAAGATCTACGAGTCTACCGCCGTAACAAGCAAGAGGTCGTCGGATTTTGACCCTGGATCATGTGCGTATAGCACCAGTGGATATGGTAGACTACTATATGAATGTAATGGGATGTCCATGGTCATCCAAGGACTCCCTGGAGTTAAGATCTATGAGTCTACCGCCGTAACAAGCAAGAGGTCTTCGGATTTTGACCCCGGATCATGTGCGTATAGCACCAGTGGATATGGTAGACTACTATATGAATGTAATGGGATGTCCATGGTCATCCAAGGACTCCCTGGAGTTAAGATCTACGAGTCTACCGCCGTAACAAGCAAGAGGTCGTCGGATTTTGACCCCGGATCATGTGCGTATAGCATCAGTGGATATGGTAGACTACTATATGAATGTAATGGGATGTACATGGTCATCCAAGGACTCCCTGGAGTTAAGATCTACGAGTCTACCGCCGTAACAAGCAAGAGGTCGTCGGATTTTGACCCCGGATCATGTGCGTATAGCACCAGTGGATATGGTAGACTACTATATGAATGTAATGGGATGTCCATGGTCATCCAAGGACTCCCTGGAGTTAAGATCTACGAGTCTAGCGCCGTAACAAGCAAGAGGTCGTCGGATTTTGACCCTGGATCATGTGCGTATAGCACCAGTGGATATGGTAGACTACTATATGAATGTAATGGGATGTCCATGGTCATCCAAGGACTCCCTGGAGTTAAGATCTATGAGTCTACCGCCGTAACAAGCAAGAGGTCGTCGGATTTTGACCCCGGATCATGTGCGTATAGCACCAGTGGATATGGTAGACTACTATATGAATGTAATGGGATGTCCATGGTCATCCAAGGACTCCCTGGAGTTAAGATCTACGAGTCTACCGCCGTAACAAACAAGAGGTCATCGGCTTTTGACCCCGGATCATGTGCGTATAGCATCAGTGGATATGGTAGACTACTATATGAATGTAATGGGATGTCCATGGTCATCCAAGGACTCCCTGGAGTTAAGATCTACGAGTCTACCGCCGTAACAAACAAGAGGTCATCGGCTTTTGACCCCGGATCATGTGCGTATAGCATCAGTGGATATGGTAGACTACTATATGAATGTAATGGGATGTACATGGTCATCCAAGGACTCCCTGGAGTTAAGATCTACGAGTCTAGCGCCGTAACAAGCAAGAGGTCGTCGGATTTTGACCCCGGATCATGTGCGTATAGCATCAGTGGATATGGTAGACTACTATATGAATGTAATGGGATGTCCATGGTCATCCAAGGACTCCCTGGAGTTAAGATCTACGAGTCTACCGCCGTAACAAACAAGAGGTCATCGGCTTTTGACCCCGGATCATGTGCGTATAGCATCAGTGGATATGGTAGACTACTATATGAATGTAATGGGATGTCCATGGTCATCCAAGGACTCCCTGGAGTTAAGATCTACGAGTCTACCGCCGTAACAAACAAGAGGTCATCGGCTTTTGACCCCGGATCATGTGCGTATAGCATCAGTGGATATGGTAGACTACTATATAAATGTGTTGGGCTCCCTGGAGTTAAGATCTACGAATCTACCGCCGTAACAAAAAAGAGGTCGCCGTTTGGCTAAAGTGGTAAGCAAGGACTTTTGTTCATCGTTCAAACTTAAATATTTCGATAACTTTACATCGATTGTAGATCTTAACTCCAGGGAGTCCTTGGATGACCATGTACATCCCATTACATTCATATAGTAGTCTACCATATCCACTGATGCTATACTCACATGATCTGGGGTCAAAATCCGACGACCTCTTGCTTGTTACGGCGGTAGACTCGTAGATCTTAACTCCAGGGAGTCCTTGGATGACCATGGACATCCCATTACATTCATATAGTAGTCTACCATATCCACTGATGCTATACTCACATGATCACAATAAAATAAAAAAATAAAGCACAATAAACACCCCTCAGCCCCTGCAGCCCAATAATGCAAACAATCGGCACATAATTAATCATTTGCGATTGGCATGTTCCCACGGCAAATTTCGAATTAAGTCAAGTATTATAGTCCAACGGCCGCAATTTGTACCAATTTCAATTACGCTAATCGGCTTATCGTTAATGTTTTCGCACGGCAACCATAAATCTCACCGCTGTCACCTGATTGTAACCATAAATATCGTTATCAACGCTAGTATTTAGCTTTGCTCCCTCACTCCAAACCACCCCTTTATTTTCCATCAAGATTGAACAAACCGGCGCAAACCGTTCAGGGAAACCAGTTAACATTTGCATGCAAACTTGGCAGCACTCTACCGTGTGCACTATAGTCAACACCTCGTTGTTGTTTTTTTTTATATTTGCGAGCAAAACATGAGCTTTATCGTTAGAGCCGGCTTGTTTTGCACAGGAAACGTTTTAGATTTGTGCACACGCGATAGAGAAGGGGGCCCTTAAACGGCCGATATGGAGCTGTTAACGGGCTTGTTGTATTCTTCTAATCCTCTGTTCTTCTGTTCTTCTGTTCGTCTGTTCTTCTGTTCTTCTGTTCTTCTGTTCTTCTGTTCTTCTGTTCTTCTGTTCTTCTGTTCTTCTGTTCTACTGTTCTTCTGTTCTTCTGTTCTTCTGTTCTTCTGTTCTTCTGCTCTTCTGTTCTTCTGTTCTTCTGCTCTTCTGTTCTTCTGTTCTTCTGTTCTTCTGTTCTTCTACTCTTCTGTTCTTCTGTTCTTCTGTTCTTCAGATCTTCTGTTCTTCTGTTCTTCTGTTCTTCTGTTCTTCTGTTCTTCTGTTCTTCTGTTCTTCTGTTCTTCTGTTCTTCTGTTCTACTGTTCTTCTGTTCTTCTGTTCTTCTGTTCTTCTGCTCTTCTGTTCTTCTGTTCTTCTGTTCTTCTGTTCTTCTGTTCTTCTACTCTTCTGTTCTTCTGTTCTACTGTTCTTCTGTTCTTCTGTTCTTCTGCTCTTCTGTTCTTCTGTTCTTCTACTCTTCTGTTCTTCTGCTCTACTGTTCTTCTGTTCTTCTGCTCTTCTGTTCTTCTGTTCTTCTACTCTTCTGTTCTTCTGCTCTTCTGTTCTTCTGTTCTTCTGCTCTTCTGCTCTTCTGTTCTTCTGTTCTTCTGTTCTTCTACTCTTCTGTTCTTCTGTTCTTCAGATCTTCTGTTCTTCTGTTCTTCTGTTCTTCTGTTCTTCTGTTCTTCTGTTCTTCTACTCTTCTGTTCTTCTGTTCTTCTGTTCTTCAGATCTTCTGTTCTTCTGTTCTTCTGTTCTTCTGTTCTTCTGTTCTTCTGTTCTTCTACTCCTCTGTTCTTCTGTTCTTCTGTTCTTATGTTCTTCTGTTCTTCTGTTCTTCTACTCTTCTGTTCTTCTGTTCTACTGTTCTTCTGTTCTTCTGTTCTTCTGCTCTTCTGTTCTTCTGTTCTTCTACTCTTCTGTTCTTCTGTTCTACTGTTCTTCTGTTCTTCTGCTCTTCTGTTCTTCTGTTCTTCTACTCTTCTGTTCTTCTGCTCTTCTGTTCTTCTGTTCTTCTGCTCTTCTGCTCTTCTGTTCTTCTGTTCTTCTGTTCTTCTACTCTTCTGTTCTTCTGTTCTTCAGATCTTCTGTTCTTCTGTTCTTCTGTTCTTCTGTTCTTCTGTTCTTCTGTTCTTCTACTCTTCTGTTCTTCTGTTCTACTGTTCTTCTGCTCTTCTGTTCTTCTGTTCTTCTACTCTTCTGTTCTTCTGCTCTTCTGTTCTTCTGTTCTTCTGCTCTTCTGCTCTTCTGTTCTTCTGTTCTTCTGTTCTTCTACTCTTCTGTTCTTCTGTTCTTCAGATCTTCTGTTCTTCTGTTCTTCTGTTCTTCTGTTCTTCTGTTCTTCTACTCTTCTGTTCTTCTGTTCTTCTGTTCTTCTACTCTTCTGTTCTTCTGTTCTTCTGTTCTTCAGATCTTCTGTTCTTCTGTTCTTCTGTTCTTCTGTTCTTCTGTTCTTCTGTTCTTCTACTCCTCTGTTCTTCTGTTCTTCTGTTCTTATGTTCTTCTGTTCTTCTGTTCTTCTACTCCTCTGTTCTTCTGTTCTTCTACTCTTCTGTTCTTCTGTTCTACTGTTCTTCTGTTCTTCTGTTCTTCTGTTCTTCTGTTCTTCTGCTCTTCTGTTCTTCTGTTCTTCTACTCTTCTGTTCTTCTGCTCTTCTGTTCTTCTGTTCTTCTGTTCTTCTGTTCTTCTGATCTTCTGTTCTTCTTAAGGGTAATTTTGTCAAGGTTTACTTCTGTGTTCAAACAACAGAGCACATTTACTTCTCTCACTCGTTTAAGAGCGACTACTCGCGAATGATAAATTAGTTCACAAACAGTGGCCATTTATCGCGCTTCCGAGAGCGGTCGGAACGTGAAATAAAACCATGCCGATATGAGAATCGCACACACACACACACACACATAAATATAAAACGCAAACAACGGCAGCAGAACGTGGCACTCTAACCGCCCTATAATGGTTTAATTATTTGCCCAGAGGAGCGAATGATTACACGCTTAGCTAAACGGCCGCTCTCAACCCGGCAGGAAACATGAACCCCCCCACTAGCGCACGAGAGCTTTTCCAACCACAACACTGTCAGCAGGAGGTGCCGAACTGAACCAGCGAATTCCTTCGCGGCTAGACGAGATGAGTTTGATGACTATATGGTTGTGCACGCGGGTTGTGTTGACTGACAAAAACAATGGTGAACGAGAACAGTGAAAATGGTGGAAAGTTGGAAAATCTTGTGTGAATTAGTCATATCACAAAAAAGCGTAAAAAGAATTGGCAAAACAAGATGTTTTCAGCACTCGTCGTATTTATAACGATACGGGCTGACAAAATCTTCCTTTTACAACAATTCAATACTTGAACTGCCCAAAATTTGAAAATGGATTTTAAACCGGTTAAAAACTTTTTTTACTACAATTCAGAGTCGAGCGAATTATTCCCACAAAATTTATTGAGGGCTCAGTGCCAAAATCGATAGAATAATGCTACCAACTCAAACCATCAAAACAAATGTGTTCATTGGTTAATTGAAACGATAAATCTCCACCAAGTGGCATACATCAACTTCTGACCACTCCTTGGTCACCGAGCTGTGGTGGCCGAGGCAGTTTAACCTGGGTTACTCTGTCAAAGGTCTATGGTTCGATTCCCGTAGTCGACATTATTTGATTTTTTTTTTTTTATTTTGACGCATGAACTTTTTTTGCAAATGAACCTCGAGGGCATAATTCTCTCGCCCATCTCGAGCTGTGTTCTCTGTGTCCATAAATGGTATCACTATTCTCTCGGCTCGAGGCCGTTATTCTCTCGGATTAGCACTGCCCAGTTTTGGGTGTGGCTTTTTTAAGTAATACAGAAACAATTTTAGTATGGTGTAATAGTTCAAAATCAAAGTAAGTAATCTGCTTATACTCTAAAAAAAAAATTTTTTGCTAAATTATTCTTTGTCCTCTATCTTAACCTATACCCTAACTGGCTCAATCGGCCTTGCCATCACGGAGCCGTGCGTCTATTTATAGATCTCGAGATCTATTGTTCTTGTTCATGATGGATGATGATGATCTCCAGGGGGGTCTTCTTGGAAGAGTCTTCCTTCCTTCCTTCACGCGTTGTGGTGTGGTTGGTTGGTCATCTTCCCGTCCTGTTTGCACTCAACCACCACTATATGGTTCTAGCGGGGGGAGCGGCGTGCGTGTGTGTTTTTGGTAATTAATTACCGGGGTTCTGGTGCTCCCAGAGGGAGCAAGGGGGTCTAGTTGCCACCGAAAAATCGGTGACGAGGTGACCGGGCGGGATTCGATCCCTGATCGTCTGCTTGGAAGGCAGATCGCTTAACCATCAGGCTAAGTACCCGGACTAATTTTTTTTTTTTTTTTTTTGCTAAAGGAAAGGCAAAAAAAAACAAAAATGATTTTTTTTTAATTTCCTATTTTTTAATGTTTTTTTTTCTTGAAAATCAGAAAAACATATTGATAAACTTTTTTATGAAAATTTCTTTGTTTAACAGATTATAAACGCTCAAATGTCTCATGTTAGTTTTTTTCATAATAATTGTCATTATCACATGTATGTTCAACTAATTATAAAGCCTGAAAGATAATGGTTTGAATCTACCAATATGTTGATGTCATTTTAACTCGATTTATGAAAAATATGTAAAAGAATGTGAATGTGAGAGAAGTGAACTGAAAAACAATTTTTGACACTAAACTTTATCCATTTCGAGAGGTAACGTTTTCACGACTTTTCAAAATAAATAGGAAAATTGATTATAACGTCACCAATTTTCATCAAACACGGATATGGATTTTATATATATTATTTATATATATATATTTTTTTATACATTTTTACTTTGACTTCAAACTGTTTGGGGTCCTTCCCTTTGACCAAAGAAGCCATTTTGTGTAACTGTAACTTTTGAAGGAATTTTCTGATTGAATTTAGTGTCTTCGGCAAACTTCGAGATATTGATGAGGACTATTGAGAAAAATTGGGTACTTGGAAAACATTTTTTTTTGCCGATATTTAATAGTGAAGATGCGTTGGAACATCCTCTACCACCTGGTGCTAATATCTCGTTTTTGCCAAAAGTGGATATTAGCCGTTTTTTCAATGGTGGGCAGTAAAATTGCCTAATATTCACTGAGCACTGGATCTTTGGTTGCTGAAATACAGCAAATAAAAAAAAGAATGCAGAAAATTTATGTTTTTTAAGTCTCATCCAAACATTGCCTCATTTCCTAATGCCAATATCTCAACAACTAATGGTCCAATTATCAATGTAAAAATTTGAAACATTTGTAAATTTTGGAAAAAAAACTAAAATTTTAAAAGGGCCAAATATTCAATGTTACGCCCACTTAAAATGTCGAAAAAATCGTTAAATTTAATTAATTTTTCATTTTTCAACATTGAAAATTAGACCATTAGTTGTTGAAATATTGGCATTAGGAAATGAGGAAATGTTTGGATGAGACTTAAAAAACTTACATTTTCTGCTTTCTTTTTTTTAATTGCTGTTTTTCAGCAACCAAAGGTCCAGTGCTCATTGAATCTTAGGCAATTTTATTGAAAATCTTCCCTTTTTTTTCGGAAAAAAAATATTTTTTAGGAATTGACATTCGTGGACACTATTTAAAAATCGAAAAAACGGGAATTTTTCAGTTAAAATAAAGTTTAACGTGCACTTTATCAACAATCTGTGCAGTACAGTGTTTGATTGATTACAAAAAAAAAAATTTTTCAAAAATTCATAACTTGGCGGCAATTTTCAGTGTCCATGCAATTTTAACATTCGATTTTTGGGAATTTGAATTTTCATTTTAAAAAATCTAACTATTAAATATCAGCAAAAAAATGTTTTCCGAGTACCCAATTTTTCTCAATAGTCCTCATCAATATCTCGAAGTTTGCCGAAGCTTATTATTGGCATTAGAAAATGTGAGAAATAAACAATAATTAAATGACAAAAGGGGAGGGGAGGGGGTTCGATTGCCGTGTCATGTCCGTTTAATTTTTTGACATTTATATGGAATTCTGTTACTTGCTAAATTTTGCGTTACGCTTAAAAAAACACACTCTTAATTATAAGAAACAAAAAAAAATAAATGCATGAAACCGCTTACAAAAACATATTTCCAGAGTTTTTTTTTCCACAGAGAATCAAATAGATCCCGTCATCTATTGCTGACAGTGTCCCACCCCTTTTTGATACACTTCAAACTTATTTGCAGTCCCGTGCTCCACGTGATGCCTTTCCTCTCAGAATACGGTTCATTGACGTAGAAACCGATCGTCACCCGTGGAAAACCTCCCCCTCCAATTGAGTGAGCGCCACGCGGAAACTCGAAAAGTCGAAACGAAAACGAGGCGCTGCAGATTAAATTAATTACTGAGAAAATGAATGGCTTTCACCGTCATCTTCATTGGGAGCAACGTTTTTCCCGTCCACGAGGCATAATTTTTTGGGGATTGCTGGCAGTAGTGGCACTTTGAAGATTGGACTTCGTAAGTAGAAGGTGAGGAAAACCGGAACATTGTAAAAATTTAAACTTATTAAGTTGATTAACTCTTATCAAAGAATCAATGAACTAAACATGGTTTCAAATATCAATCCTTCTTACCATTTGATAAAAAAAACTCCTAGTAGATTATCTAATTATTTGCAATGCAGTCCCACACATTTGTATAAGGACTCATTTTCAGGGGACAAATTCCCATGCCCTGGCACCTCCAAAGAATGTCATCTAGGCGCCTTTTCAGGCATATCTCTACGCGTATTCCACCAGGTTGATGTTCCAGCACCATTTTCTATCCTACAGTAGTAAATACACAGAACTCCTACAAAGCGAGAAGCGACTGTGGCTGCTACACTCAGTTGCATTAAATATGTAACAAAAACACTTTACAATTTGAATAAAAACATAATTTGCTAAAAATTACTTAAAGTTTAGAATTTTTGTTATTGAATAATTTAAAAAATGTCTCAAATGCAGCTTAATGTACCTCTAGAAAAAACCCTAGAAAATTTATTTTACGGTCCAGGTTGAAGTCCAACCAGAGGAAAGAGTATACCCCGGCACGTGAGCGGCCACCAGAAGCTTCCGGAAAGGTAAAACAGACCTCCTCAAAGTGACGGAGGGGTGAGCTTTTAAAGAAACCCCACACTAAAAGCCACACGCCAACGACGAAACTCGTTACGCTCTTAAACCATCTGTAGAGAAAGAGCTTTGAGGAAAACCGACTCCACAACAGTGGTCTAGTGGCCACACAACAACAAACGGGGGAGCAATTCACGGCGCGATTAAAATCCTGTCAACCGTCATCCGGGGAACCATAAAACTACCCGGGAGATTGTTGCGGACCCACAGTCAGTTGTTGCGAGTACAATTCTAGATTAAATTTTCAAAACAACCTATCCCTCATGGGTTTCCTATGCAGATAGGACCTTTTGAAAATTTAATCGAGAATTGTAAGAGCAGCGCGTGGCGCAATTAAGGGCTGGTTTCTGCTTCGTGAAGCAACTAGTTGGGTTGAGGTTCCGGTTGACAATTGGATTGTCATTATGGCAGTAACTGTTTATTTTTTACCGCAAAATGATGTAAAAAGGAAGTTGAATTAATATTTTGAAGTGTAAAAAAAATAAAAGTACCAAATTCCTAAATTCTAGGAATTTTGGCTCCTTTTCTTATAAAGCAATCCAAAAAAACCCGATTACTATATAAGGAAAAGAGGCAAAATTCCTAGAATAAAGGAATTTGGTACTATTTTGTTTTATTTCAGTGTAGGTTATAAGAAAAACGAAATTGTGTACCCGAGCAGACGGAAATAACTTGGGAATAACATTTTTTGTTATTTGAAAATACTAGGCCAATAACATTATATGTTATTTATAACAAGATTTGTTATTCGTCGTTATGATTTTTTTGTTATTGAATTGTTATTGTAATAACAGACAAATATTAGTTTTAGTTATTCTTCGAACAAATCTTTGTTATTATTTTTTGTTATTTTAACAACTAATCCGATCATCCCAATAACAGTTGGAGGTATTCTTCCATAACAAAAAATGTTATTCCAAAGTTGTTTTGGCTTCCAACCAATACCAGACCAATAACAAATTTTGTTATGATAACGTAAACTGTTATTCAACTGTTATGCAAAAATTGATTTTTCAAGTAGATTCCATAACATTTTCTGTTATTTTAACAGTATTTGTTATTAAAAGGGCATGAATTTTGTTATTACCGCCTGACCGGGATCCCGAACAGACGGTAATAACTAAATTCATGCCATTTCAATAACAAATACTGTTAAAATAACAGAAAGTGTTATGGAATAATCTTGAAAAATCAATTTTTGCATAAGAGTTCAATAACAGTTTATGTTATCATAACAAAAATTGTTATTGGTTTGATATTGATTGACAGCAAAAACATCTTGAGAATAACATTTTTTGTTATGGAAGAATAACTCCAAACGTTATTGGGATGATCGGATTAGTTGTTAAAATAACAAAAAATAATAACAAAGATTTGTTCGAAAAATAACGTAAAATGTTATTAGTCTGTTATTACAATAACAATCCAATAACAAAAAAATCATAACGGCGAATAACAAATCTTGTTATAAATAACATAAAATGTTATTGGCCTAGTATTTTCAAATAACAAAGAATGTTATTCCCAAGTTATTTCCGTCTGCTCGGGATATTGATTATTTTCTCATAAAAACTAATTGAATTAAATTCCCGAGCAGACGCAAATAACTTGGGCATAACAATTATTGATATTTGAAAATACTAGGCCAATAACATTTTATATTATTTATAACAAGATTTGTTATTCGTCGTTATGATTTTTTCGTTATTGGATTGTTATTCTAATTACAGACTTATAACGTTTTTAATTATTCTTCGACCAAATCTTTGTTATTATTTTTTGTTATTTTAACAACTAATCCGATCATCCCAATAACAGTTGAAGTTATGCTTCGATAACAAAAAATGTTATTCTAAAATTGTTTTGAGTTTCAACTAATATAACACCAATAACAAAATTTGTTATGATAACATAAACTGTTATTAAACCATTATGCAAAATTGGATTTTTCAAGAAGGATCCATAACATTTTTTGTTATTTTAACAGTATTTGTTATTGAAATGGCATGAATTCTGTTATTACCGTCTGCCCGGGTTGAATTAAAATACATGTTTTCAAGAATGAACGTTTTGGCGGGGTCAGACCCAAAATTAAAATACAAATGTTTGAGAAAAATTGCGTGAAACATGTAAGGCCGTTGCAAATATTTTTCAAAGTTTATTTCAACCCCCCCCCCCCCTTTCTTCAAAATCGGTCCGAAAAATCAGGGGGCAAAAAAAAATATTTTTTCAAAAACTTCAAAATTTTAAAGGAAATAGAAGTCTAGCCAAGTGAACCAACCATTAGCATGTCTGTGATCGATCAAAAATATTTTTAATTTTTGTGAAATTCCAATGTACAGCACCACAAAAAGTTTTTTTTTTCGACGAAAAAAAATTCTCTTTAATACTTGGATATTTTGAAAACTAATGATTGCAAAACAACTGGGAAGTTGTAAAATGCTTTTTAAAACACTTTTTTCAAACCCTGTCTCGAGTTATAACCACTTAATCTCACTGTATGTAAACAATGTTCGAATCCATCATCCAACCCATCGTTGGTAAGGTAATCGAAAGACCTTTCCAACGAGTCTAAAACATTGAAGATCTGGCAACCCTGTCTCAAGCTATGACCACTTATGATGCCACGTATGAGCCCTTGAGTGATATGTGTGTTTTTTGTTTTCCGGAACTTAACGAAATTAGACGAAATTTGTGTCCAATTCCATCATATCACATATCACACATTGTTGGAAATGAGTGAGGAAGGCACCAACCACATAGGTGGATTAAGTTAGTTTTTTTAAAAATAAGTCCTGATTCAATTTTGGTTTACAACAAAATCGCATTTTTAAAATAAAAGGTTTTTTCACAATTTTCGCTAAATTTGTGAAGTTTTGGGGGGGGGGGAACTGTTGTGGGGTCAACTTTTGCTTTATATTTTAACTTATAGTTAATATTACGCCCTTTTCAAATGTTAGCCTTGATTCAAATTTTTCAAAAATATTGTTTTCGAAAAGATCGAAATTGAAAATCGGTCCATTAGCTGCTGAGATATCGACATTAGAACATGGTGATGGTAAGAAAACTTCAATTTTCCGGTTTTTTTTTATTCCTTGAGCCGCTGTATCTCAGCAACCAGAGGTCCAATCTTCAATGTTTCTATCACAATTTTATAGAAAATTTTCTGAACTTCGGAACTGAACAAAAAAAAATTTAGAAATGGTCACTCATGGTCACTATTTTTAAAAATCGAAATTTCTGTGACTATATCTTGACTATATTTTTCAATAATTCCTAACTCGGCGGCAGAATGTTTGACCATACTTCTGTATGGTTCAAAAGTTGCGGATTTTTGTCTCCTAAAACTTAGCAAAAATCTCGGAAATAAAAAATGCGTATTTTGTATAACTGAGTTTTTGTTACAAAAAAGTTACTTAACTATTTTTTCTCAATAGTCCTCAATAATACCTACAACTTTGCCATTGCCACTGATCAGAAAATTCACTCAAAAGTTACAGCTGTTTGAATATTTACGTACCACAGCTGCCGGACAGCTTCCAAAATTGTATGGAGACTTGTATGGGTAAACCAATGACACAAAATAGATTCTTTGGTCAAAGGGAAGGCACCCATAAAGTTTTAGCCAAATCAAAAAATGCAAAAAATAAAAATGTTCGAAATCGCCCAATTTCGTAGATAATTGCTCACACTGCTTTGACCAAATCGGCTCAATACTTTGGTGAAGACTCGCTAAACCGGTCTCGTGTGCATGACGAAGGTCGATTTTAAAAAAGTTTGTTTAAAAAAAGATAAAAACATTTTTAATGTTTTTTTCTTTTCATATAAAAAATCAGTTAAGTTTTTCTTTTATGTATTTAAAAAACCTAAATTTCATAGTCGAGCTTCGTCAGGCACACGTCTTCAGAGTCTCCGTTTCAAATTTCAGCCAATTTGATCCATCTAATCTCGAGATATTCTGGCACCCGTAGATCAACTCGATGGCGCGATAAAAACTCTCAGAAAGTTTGACAGATAGCTGTTTCTCAATTTAACCTTTAAATATCTTCATAACGCCTTCAGGAGTAATCATCTTTTTAGTTATTTTCGATATTAACACTTGTACGCTCGGGTTGTATTTTTCAGGTAGTTTTTTATCTTAAAAATCTTGTAACTTTTGATAGAATCGACCAAATTGGACGCTTCCGGTTGCAAAAGATCCGGATTTCCTTCTAGTTTCCACTGACGAAAGGACGAAACATATGGTCCAGGATTACCGGAGATATTCCGGATTGCGCTGGGGTAGGTTTTTTCGGGGATTTGGGTTTTATGGACAAAAAGCTATTTTTTGACATGGAACAATGCCTAACTTTATCATTTCCTTATAAAACATGCCTTATAACATAGTTCAGTGCAATTACTTGATATGGCCAAGGCCTCCGGGGACCCTGGGACCGGTTCCAAGTGGCCATCGGATGACCCAATGTTGGTACATTGCACCAATCGTCAAATATGTCAAGCGGCATGTCATAACGCTTGGAAATGGTTTTATAAATTCAATGAAAATGTCAGAAACTCTGTAGCTGGTCATCTGGCCATTTTGGCCAGTTCCGGTGAATCCGGAATTCCGGTCCCAGTCGAGGATTTTTTTCCAAATGTTCAGATATGTCAAGCGGCATGTCAAAACACTTGGAAATGGTTTTATAAATTCAATGAAAATGTCAGAAACTCTGTAGCTGGTCATCTGGCCATTTTGGCCAGTTCCGGTGAATCCGGAATTCCGGTCCCAGTTGAGCATTTTTGCCAAATGTTCAAATATGTCAAGCGGCATGTCAAAACACTTGGAAATGGTTTTATAAATTCAATGAAAATGTCAGAAACTCTGTAGCTGGTCATCTGGCCATTTTGGCCAGTTCCGGTGAATCCGGAATTCCGGTCCCAGTCGAGCATTTTTGCCAAATGTTCAAATATGTCAAGCGGCATGTCAAAACACTTGGAAATGGTTTTATAAATTCAATGAAAATGTCAGAAACTCAGTAGCTGGTCATCTGGCAATTTTGGCCAGTTCCGGTGAATCCGGAATTCCGGTCCCAGGCGAGCATTGTTGCCAAATGTTCAAATATGTCAATCGGCATGTCAAAACACTTGGAAATGGTTTTATAAATTCAATAAAAATGTTAGAAACTCAGTAGCTGGTCTTCTGGCCACTTTGGCCAGTTCCGGTGAATCCGGAATTCCGGTCCCAGTCGAGGATTTTGTCCAATTGTTCAAATATGTCAAGCAACATGTCAAAACACTTGGAATTGGTTTTATAAATTCAATAAAAATGTCAGAAACTTAGTAGTTGGTCATCTGGCCATTTTGGCCAGTTCCGGTGAATCCGGAATTCCGATCCCAGGCGAGCATTTTTGCCAAATGTTCAAATATGTCAATCGGCATGTCAAAACACTTGGGAATGGTTTTATAAATTCAATTAAAATGTCAGAAACTCAGTAGCTGGTCATCTGGCCACTTTGGCCAGTTCCGGTGAATCCGGAATTCCGGTCCCAGGCGAGATTTTTTTCCAAATGTTCAGATATGTCAAGCGGCATGTCAAAACACATGGAAATGGTTTTATAAATTCAAAAAAAAAAATGTCAGAAACTCAGTAGCTGGTCTTCCGGCCACTTTGGCCAGATCCGGTGAATCCGGAATTCCGGTCCCAGTCGAGGCTTTTTCCAAATGTTCAAATATGTCAAGCAGCATGTCAAAACGCTTGGAAATGGTTTTATAAATTCAATAAAAATGTTAGAAACTCAGTAGCTGGTCTTCTGGCCACTTTGGCCAGATTCGGTGAATCCGAAATTCCGGTCCAAGCCGAGGATTTTTTTCATATGTTCAAATATGTCAATCAGCATGTCAAAACACTTGGAAATGGTTTAATAAATTCACTTGAAATGTCAGAAGTTGGTCAACTCGCCACTTTGGCAAGATCCGGTGAATTCGGAATTCCTGTCCAAGCCGAGGATTTTTTCCTAAATGTTCAAATATGTCAAACGACATGTCAAAACGCTTGGACATGGATTTATAAATTCAATGAAAATGCAAGAAAGTCAGTTACCGGTCATCTGCCAAGTTTCGGTGAATCCGGAATTACGGTCCCAGTCGATGGTTTTTTCCTAAATATTTATATATTTCAAGCGGCATGTCAAAACACTTGTAAATAGTTTTATAAATTCAATAAAAATGTCAAAAACTCAGTAGTTGGTCATCCGGCCACTTTGACCAGTCCTTTGAATACGGAATTCTGGTTCCGTCCCAGTCGAGGATTTTCCCAAATGTTCATATATTGCAACCGGCATGCCAAAATGCTTGGAAATGGTTTTATAAATTCAATAAAAATGTCAGAAACTCAGTAGCTGGTCTTCTGGCCACTTTGGCCAGTTCCGGTGAATCCGGAATTCCGGTCCCAGTCGAGGATTTTGTCCAATTGTTCAAATATGTCAATCGGCATGTCAAAACACTTGGGAATGGTTTTATAAATTCAATAAAAATGTCAGAAACTCAGTAGCTGGTCATCTGGCAATTTTGGCCAGTTCCGGTGAATCCGGAATTCCGGTCCCAGGCGAGCATTTTTGCCATATGTTCAAATATGTCAATCGGCATGTCAAAACACTTGGAAATGGTTTTATAAATTTAAAAAAAAATGTCAGAAACTTAGTAGCTGGTCTTCTGGCCACTTTGGCCAGATACGGTGAATCCGGAATTCCGGTCCCAGTCGAGGATTTTTTCCATATGTTCAAATATGTCAATCAGCATGTCAAAACACTTGGAAATGGTTTTATAAATTCATTTGAAATGTCAGAAGTTGGTCAACTCGCCACTTTGGCCAGATCCGGTGAATTCGGAATTCCTGTCCAAGCTGAGGATTTTTTCTTAAATGTTCAAATATGTCAAACGACATGTCAAAACGCTTGGACATGGATTTATAAATTCAATGAAAATGCTAGAAAGTCAGTTACTGGTCATCTGGCCAGTTCCGGTGAATCCGGAATTACGGTCCCAGTCCATGGTTTTTTCCTAAATATTTATATATTTCAAGCGGCATGTCAAAACACTTGTAAATAGCTAAATGGTTACGCTGTTCGCTTTGTAAGCAGATGATCATGGTTTCGATTCCTATCAGCTCCAGCGTTCTATCGGATGAAGAAGTAAAACGGAGGTCCCGGCTTTAGCTGTAGTTAGACCGTTATGTTAGTCCAGGTGTAAGAGTCGTCTCTCCCGTTTAAGGAAAAACAATACATTTGCTCAAAGAAGACGCTGGTCGGCGGATGGACTCGCAATACTAAGGTCATCAGTTCAAATCCTATGGTGGAAGGTTCATTGGAGTAAACAAAAATTTGGGGGCTCTCTACATTCAAGCCTTTGAACTCGATGTTCGAGCAGAAACTTGAAATAGAAACCATAAAAGACCTGTGGGTTGTTGAAGTGGATTGTTTTATTTTGGGACGGAAAATTTTGGCCAGGTGACCATATACTGAGTTTTTGACATTTTTATTGAATTTATAAAACCATTTCCAAGCGTTGTGACATGCCGATTGACATATTTGAACATTTGGAATAAAATGCTCGGCTCGGACCGGAATTCCGAATTCCCCGGCTCTGGCCAAAGTGGCTAGTTGACCAACTTCTGACATTTTCATTGAATTTCCAAGTGTTTTGACATGCTGCTTGACATATTCGAATATTTGGGAAACATTCTCGACTGGGACCGGAATTCCGGATTCACCGGAACTGGCCAAAGTGGCCAGATGACCAGCTACTGAGTTTCTGACATTTTTATTGAATTTATAAAACCAATTCCAAGTGTTTTGACATGTTGCTTGACATATTTGAACATTTGGACAAAATCCTCGACTGGGACCGGAATTCCGGATTCACCGGAACTGGCCAAAGTGGCCAGAAGACCAGCTACTGAGTTTCTGACATTTTCATTGAATTTATAAAACCATTACCAAGTGTTTTGACATGCCGATTGACATATTTGAACATTTGGCAAAAATGCTCGACAGGGACCGGAATTCCGGATTCACCGGAACTGGCCAAAATGGCCAGATGACCAGCTACAGAGTTTCTGACATTTTCATTGAATTTATAAAACCATTTCCAAGTGTTTTGACATGCCGCTTGACATATTTGAACATTTGGAAAAAATCCTCGACTGGGACCGGAATTCCGGATTCACCGGAACTGGCCAAAGTGGCCAGATGACCAGCTACTGAGTTTCTGACATTTTCATTGAATTTATAAAACCATTACCAAGTGTTTTGACATGCCGATTGACATATTTGAACATTTGGCAAAAATGCTCGACTGGGACCGGAATTCCGGATTCACCGGAACTGGCCAAAATGGCCAGATGACCAGCTACAGAGTTTCTGACATTTTCATTGAATTTATAAAACCATTTCCAAGCGTTATGACATGCCGCTTGACATATTTGACGATTGGTGCAATGTACCAACATTGGGTCATCCGATGGCCACTTGGAACCGGTCCCAGGGTCCCCGGAGGCCTTGGCCATATCAAGTAATTGCACTGAACTATGTTATAAGGCATGTTTTATAAGGAAATGATAAAGTAAGGCATTGTTCCATGTCAAAAAATAGCTTTTTGTCCATAAAACCCAAATCCCCGAAAAAACCTACCCCAGCGCAATCCGGAATATCTCCGGTAATCCTGGACCATATGTTTCGTCCTTTGGTCAGTGGAAACTAGAAGGAAATCAGGATCTTTTGCAACCGGAAGCGTCCAATTTGGTCGATTCTATCAAAAGTTACAAGATTTTTAAGATAAAAAACTACCTGAAAAATACAACCCGAGCGTACAAGTGTTAAGCGATAATTAACCCATCGGATCAATTTTGCCCGGTTATTGTACTTTTGTTTTCGAAATGATAAAGTTTTAGTTAGAAAAAAGTGTTTCCAATATTTTAGTGTCCTATTGCCCTGTGCTCTGAAAAACTAAACAAAGTTGGTTGAAAACCTAGAAAAAAAAATTTATTCCAAATAAAAAACAAATTGAAGTATAGATTCTTTCCAGAAAAATTCCCCCTTACAGCATAGTGTCTATTTGTGCCTGCTCCACTTTACATTCCAATAGCTAATTATCGCTCGTTTCGCTTTTTTAATTAATCGCCCAAGCAAAGTGCACCGGCGGCGAACTTTTTATTTTCGCTCGGCGACAAGTGCTCCCACCCCGTTTACTGTGAACGTGCGAATCAACCCAATTTTGCGTCGCACAAAGTGACAAACAACTTTTTCGTTTAAAACTCGCGCCGCGCCGGCTCCTGAGCTCTTTTATTTTATTCGAGTAATTTTTTTGGCTCTGCTTGTTTTTAACTTTTTCACTCACACTCTAATCAATTCCACTTCAAACTCCGAGTGTCAAGGTTTGTTTTTATTTCATCTCAACTCGTCGTCGTCGTCGTCGTCTGTTTTACGCTCGTTTGCAATTTGTTCATTTCGTTTTTTTTTCTGTATTTTGGCTTGTTTTTTTTTCCTGGTTTTGTGCGAGTTTTATTATTCTGTTGGTTTTTGCGTTTGGCCTAACCCCCCTGACCTGTCCTGGTGAACCAAAGGCACCTGGCAAATTGAAATGGTAATGAAATCTAGCAATCACCCGAGGATGGGTTTTCTAGCGATGTTCATGACATCGATTTTTATTTTTAGAAAAAAAAGCATATTATTAGCTTGAAAATAATTCAAAATTCTTATGATTAAAACAACCACAAATATTCAGCTTAAAATTGAAGCTTTTTTTTGATAAACAATTACAAGCAAAATATAAAAATAACAATGAGAAAAGCTAAGCACCCCTACTAGGTGACTTCAAACAACCACCCATCTGTTTTGCCACGCGCACCTGATCTGCCGTGGTTTATTCGCGCGGTGATGGTCGGTCGTTAAAAAAGTAAACTTTGCAAGTACGTTTTTGTTCCGGAACCAGCACCCACAAAAACAGCACGCGGGGGATGAATGCAGATTAAGGATTCAAATCTTGAATGGTTTTGTCCGCCCCTCACCTCCTTCGAAAGCCAGAGAACGCGGGAGGCTTTTTGTGACACGCTTTTATACCTACTTCTTTTATGCTGGTGAAGAGAGGCTAGATGAATTATGCGGAATGTTAAATTATGAAGCCAATTTGATGAATGTGATTTGTTTGAATAATGTAAAGCAAAGGAACAGAGTCCTAGCAAAGGGACACATTTCGTATCAGCAATATTTTCAATTTTAAATTTTCAATATCAAGAGATCAGTTTTTTTTATTGAAATGCATCCAAATATTTTTTTTAGGTTTTTTTTAAACTTTGTTCATTTCCTATTTCCAAAAAGGTAATTGCCATAAAAAAATATTTTACATATCTTTTAATAGAATGCACCGTTTCAAGTTATATGAAAATGTTTTTTTTTTCTAAAATTGTTTGTTTTATTTTTCAAAATAAAAATTGATGCGGATAAAATTCAAAGTAAATCTTCTTTACACATTGTTAATCAGACAGTTGGTTGCTACGAAACAGCCTCTTTAAGTTTAAATTAACATTAAAATAGTTGTTTTGTATAATGTAATAAAACCTATTTTTGAAATCTCACTATATCCAAAACTACCAGTTCAATTTTCAATGTGTCATAATAAATAAAACTGTTGTGAAATTTTCTGTTCTTTTCAATAAAACTAATTTAGATTTTTTCAGAATCAAGAGTAACCTTTTGAAAGAGCTGAAATAATTTACACTTTAAAAAGTTTTGCTAGATATATAAATTTCAAAAAAATAATATTAGAAAAAACAGATTTTGCAGAAAAGTTCTTTTTACCAAAACAACAAGTTTTTACAAAGGAAAACCAAACCAATAGTTTACGAGTTATCATGGTCTGAAAAATGAAGGTCGGTTTGACACTGACACTGAGAAAAACACAATCATCACAAAATCGAAGTCCGATAAACGAAGATAAAAAAAAACTTAGCATAGCATAGCATAGCATAGCAGCATAGCATAGCATAGCATAGCATAACGGGTCTGCACCACGCTGTAGGGGGTGCCACAATGGTCAATTCAATATTCTTAGACAATTTGATTGCTGCCCGGTACATCCAAAAATATCTAAGAACGTAAATTTCCACACTGTGCTCCAAGGCTACGCCCATACAGTCCCGTGGGGATTTGGGAGGGATGTTTTTGTTGTTCACTAGTGGCAAAAGTGCAGGGAACCCATGCGACTTTTAAAAGTGAACGGAATATTTTTGGGAGGTTTGGAATAGGGGTTAGGGGCATTTCATCGGGCCGATGAAAATGGTTGAATGCGTAATGTATTAAATGATTTGGAAGTTTGTACGTGTAAATGTGAGTCTTTAGTGTATTATATAATAAGCATGTAGTTTTGTAAAAATAATAAACGAAACAAATGTAATACATATAATAAATATAATAAATAAAATCAAGATGATTCCAGGAAGCTGTAAAAAAAATGCAGTAATTTAAAATATAAATGCTCCAGATGGTTCCCATGCTGTTCTAGAAAGTTTCGTTAATTTGAACAATTTGATCATATATGGTATGAGGAGATGGTATGTTACAGGAAAGGAAAAGGATGAGGAATAATATAAACAATTATATAAATCATATAGTGAGTTGATAAATTTGCATGTAGACAGTAAAATTACCACAATCCCTCACCCCATACAAACAGCGATACAAAAGCACACACACACACACACACAAATTAACCTGAATAATCACGACTTCGACTCACGAAGATAAAAAAAAAACTTGTAAACAATTTACAAGCATTACCAAAATATTTTGTGCTGGGATTTCCTTTATCAATATTTTGAAATTTGAAAAAAACTGAACATTTTCGAATAATTTTATCTTGAAATGCTAATAACTTGCAAATTGGAATTTGCAATTTGAAATTATTTATAAATTTTGTAAGAAAACATTGATTTTTTTTTTAAATCACTTGTTTTCAACGAATCAGGTGCCAGATTTTGCACCATCCTTAACTCTAGTATAAAAGATGTTTTTTAGTCCACTAAAACATTTTTTTCGAGATAGTTCATGCAACAAGTTGCAAAAAGAAGATTTTTTCAGCACGAGTTGTACATTTATCCAATGAGGTTTACCGAGTTGGATAAATACGACGGGTGCTGAAAAAAAAATCAAATTTTGCAACGAGTTGCTTACAACATTTTTTGCAGTTCCGAAAAACGCTTCTTGAATGGAATTTTATGTCAAACATTCATGTGTTTAGTCAATTCACCATTCAAAACAAAAACATATTGAAAAATGTTACTTTTCGATACAATTGTTGAAAAGTTCAACTTTTCAGCACTGGTATTGAAAGGTATTAATTTTCCATTCAGTTTTTTTTTGGTAGGGAAAAGTAGGCCGTTTCGTTTCTCCAGAAAAACAGGAAAAGTTTACAGTTTCACAGTGGAATTGCAAAAAAAAATCTTTTACTTTTAGTGATAAAAGTTCAAATTTAAATCTGATTCTTCTTTTCCGTGTTCCGTGTTTTTTGGAAACAATTTTCATTTGAAAATTTCCAATCATAACCTACAGCTTTGAAAAAGATAGCTAATCGACCAGAAAATTCCTGCTCAAGATAAATAATTTCGATTATTCATTTATATGACCAACCGGCCAAATTGTATGAAGACAAATAGTTGAACCGGAAAAAAGCTATACAAGTAATTGAAAAAAAAAAACAATTATGGTTTTTGGAAACAAAATGTGGATTAACCAGCCAAGAGACATTTTATTTAATTTTTTTATTTATTTTTTTGCAAAAAATATCGAATAATTGCTGAACAAAAAACATGGTTCTTAACATTTTGGCGAAGAAACGTCCATACCAATTTTACCAATCAACAGCCTTATAAATGATTGATGTTATACAAACTTGAATTTGGGAAAAATAAGAGATGCTAAAATTACGTTTTTAAGTGCTGGTTGGCAACAACTAAAAACTAGCAATGTCAAAAAATAGAAACATAGTTAATAAATATCTTTCAAATCAAAACATTTTAAAAAACTACTGCTTAAAATAATATGCAAAAGAGTTTTATTTCTTGAGCTTTTTTTTGAAAAGGACCTATAACCTATTGTGTTTCATATGTTTATAGGACCTGTTAATAAAAACGCTAGATTTTTAAACACTTTTTTTTCTTATGTTTTCCTTTTTACGACTGTGTCTCAGTAAACAAAAATAAACAACAAAGATTTTTATTTGTTTTGGCTACGGACCAAAAGTCGTGTCATTTATACATTTTTTCAAAAAAAAAATTTATACATGTCGAAAATATCAAGATTGCATGTTTCAGAAAATTAATTAAATCCACTCAACACATGATTACTAATACCTCCTGAAAGTTTAATGATCATTTTTCACGATTAAGGGGTTACATACATGTAGAAAATCACAAAATTTTATGTTACAGAATATTTGTTAAATCCACTCAAAAGATGATCTTCAATCACTCCTGAATGTTTCATGAAGATATATCATGATTAAATTGAGTAAGAGACGATTTAAGCTCAAACTTTGTTGGCGTTTTTCTCTAAACCCCGAGTTGATTTACGGGTGCCACGATATCTCGAGATGGGATGGACCAAATTGGCTGAAATTTGAGGTAAATACTCTCAATATGTATCCCGTGTACTGACGAAGCCCAATTTAAAAAAAATGCTTTTTAAAAAAATACAAAAATCAAAAACTAACGGTTTTTTTACATGAACAATAAAAATTTTTTTTTATCTTTTTGTAAAATAAGGTTTTTGAAAATCGGGCTTCGTCATGCACACGGAATCGGTTTAACGAGTCTTCATTAAAATTTTGAGCCGGTTTGGTCAAGACAGTGTTGAGATATCGTGGCGTTTTTTGAAACTGCTAACTTGAAATTGCTACATCTTGGCAATGATGCAACCAAATATCTTCAAATTTGTTTTGTTAGTAAGTGAAAATGTATATTTTAATGCCCTGAAACCAGAATTTAAAAAAAGTTAAAGTGTGTGCTCATACTAACCCCTGACTTTTTTGTCGATATACATGTATGTAACCCCTTAAAGTGAGTAACAGACGTTTTAAGCTAGAAATATTGCCATGCGCAGTGCGACCTGTCCAATTTTCCAAGCGATTTCAACGTCCGATTTTAAAATTTGGTTTTGGAAATAATACAAAAACCAAAAAACTTTCAATTTTCTAAAAATAGAAAAAAAATATCTTTTAGTAAAATATTTTTTTTACTATCGACCTTATCATGCACACGGGACTAGTTTACCGAGTCTTTACCACAGTTTTGAGCCGATTTGGTCGAAGCAGTGTTGAGATATCGTGGCACTCGTTTTTTTAAACTGCTAACTGAGATATATCTCGGCAACGATACAGCAAAATTGCTTCAAATTCATTTTGTTAATAGTTCGAAATGTATATTTTAATGTTCTGAAAACAGATTTAATAAAGTGTTAGTCTGTGCTCGTACCAACCCATGATATTTTTGCTTATTAACATGTATGTAACCCCTTAGTAAAAAATACGTTTCTTTATAAATTAGCAGCTCTGTGAAATAAATATGATGTCGAATGATGGCTTTTTCGATTGTTTATGCATATATTTTTAATCGTTGTTTTGCTCATTTGGAAAACCTATTTTGCAATTTTTTGGATAGATTTTTTGACAGTCAATCCTAAAATACTTACTGGTCGAACAGTAAGTAAGGACAGTGATTGGAATAAGCTTTAGAAGAGAATTGTAATAAGATTAGATCAGCTTAAGCTTGATTTTTAAAGTGTATTATATGTATATTCGTGTGGTCCTTATCAATTCCTTCATCTTTGTTGAAGACAGCAAACCGCTCAGAAAGTAACTTCTCAAATAACAGGATTTCAATAATTTGACAAATTTTGGTATGGATAAACTGATAATGCGAAATGGTTTTATTTTATGTAAAACATTACTGAAAGCATTTAAAATTTGCTAAAATATTACTGAAAGCATTCAAAATTATTTTTTAACAAAATCTGACCACAAAAACCATGGACAAACTTCTTTCTAGCTAACGACGGAAACGGTTCTAAATTGGATAATGTGATGTTTAAGTTCAACCAACCGAATGTCAGAAAAAAACACACCAAGAGGCCAAAATGTGATGTCAAAGGACTTTCCCGTTCCGGGGCTATCAGATTCTTTTTTTTTTTTCGAGGTTTCCCTAAGCTTTGCCTTGTATTTTTCTCCAGTTTACTCAAAGAAATAAAATAAACAGAGAAAGCTAGAGAGAGTGTGTCTGGTTGGCACTCCTGCACGCTTGCTTGACACGATGAAAGGATTATTTTATGGCCAAAAGTTTATACTCTGCGTTGGACGTAAGGGCCCACCACGTCGCCGTTGTCGTTCATCTTCTTCATCATCATCATCATAATAGTCATCGTCACCCCCTCTTAAAATAGCCCATCATCACTGTGTCAGAAGTAAAGAGTCGTTGGAGGGGTCGTTCATGTTCTGGGTTTTTTTGGTGAACGGCTAAAAAGATTTTTTCGGTTTTTGATATTTTGGGTCCAAATTGAGTTCTTGAACAATCTTTTGAAGAACTCGAAGCAGATGATTGGTTCAAAAGTTTACTAGATAAGCTTTTTAAAATATCTCATTGTAAAATTGAAGAAAAATTTTAAATTTTAGATAATTATCTCCCTTTTTCACAGTGTGCAGTGTCAAAGGCCTTCGAGTGTCAATGAGGTCTTGTTTTGTTCTTTTCTCTCCTTCAGCTGATGTTCTGTTCCACAAGCTTTGTAAGGGGCCTGCCCTGGAAGCGTGCCGGTTGAGCGCAAAAAGGGGTTTTCCTTGGCCAGGATCGTCCAATTTCGGGGTCATGGAAGAAGGACGAGAGGGGGTGGTTAAACCCAATTTGTTTGAAACAGCTTTTTGTTCTATTGCGGTTTTGGAGTTTGAAAGAGGAGGGATCTTGGAGGGGACATTTCCCGAAGACCTTTTCATGCTTCGGTGAGTACCTTCTCCAAAAGGAAAAAGGATGAATGACTAAGGTGGAGGTGGTAGTGGTGGATGCTGAAGGATTTCGAAAGATTAGCGCTAAATTAATGTCCCAAGTTTCGGAGTGAAGGGGTGACAATTGGGATGGATGAAGGAATTCCCTGTGGAAAGGGGGAAGCTGGGCTGCCAAGTTGGGGTTTTGGAAGAGCTTATTGAAGTCTTGTTTGAGTTGTGGTGAAGGACTTTGAATAGTTTTAATGGCTTATTAATGGAAATTTTGATGCTTCCTGTGGCTTCCAGCTTTGGAATTTGGAATTGTTCATCCTCAAATCCAGATTGATTTAAAAAACGATTAAAGATATATCAAATGACAAAACCTAGAAACAAACTCAAGTCTTTCATAGATTCATATACTAAGTTTAAAACCAACTTATGCAATGTATAGTTTGATAAAATTACTTACACCTGAACAGATTGATATGGATAGTTTCATAAGAAATTTATAACATACCTGCAATAAGAAAAGAAAAAAAGAAATCATTATTTTCCTTTATTGATATTCGTACTCTGTCGGAGACAAAGATTCTGTTAAATTAATTTCCATCGTTCAATTTTAATTAGATCGAGCTTCAGTGGGCCATTAGTTTAAATTAATTATTAAAAAGTCAAAATCAACAGGCTCGAAAGCGTTTCAAATACCTAGCACAATCAAGTCGATTCATTTCCAGCATCAAACAATCCCTTCTTTCGTTCCGATACCAATTAACGATTCATGGAAAGCCCATCCAAGCGCGCAGCACCACTTCAAAATTCCATGAAATTTTGATTAATTAACTCCAGCCTTACAAATGAAACAATGAACCGCGTGCGCCAGAACGTTATAGGTAGCTTTTGTCTAAAAGCTACGACGCTAGAACACAATTACGTTGATTTACACCATTACGACGAAGTCGGTCCTTTGTCCTTGTCAACGAGCTATCGCGAAAGCAAAGTTCAATATGGCTACAGCTGCTGCAAACTTCAAAGACCTCGGCTTCGTAAAATGACGAGAAGAGACACATGTAAAAGCACTTTGTAATGATGGTGGAGCGAGATGAAGTGTTTAACACCCGGGCTAAATTACGGACGACACCATCATCTTCGGTGGGCACGACGGAGAAGAGAGCCGCCGCAGAACCTTGTTTGCTGCAGGTTTTGTCGAAGGAGGCACCAAGACTCGGTCAGCGATTAGAGCAATTCTCTGGAAGGTCGATGTTGGCAGGGAGTTCAATTTAAAGTATATCATTTTTGTTTTCAAAAAATATTGTAGGTTATTTAGATTAAATGCAATTCTCATTTATCATTTTGGAAATCGATAAAAAGAAGTAGTATTTTAGTATTTTAGTATTTTAGTATTTAAGTATTTTAGTATTTTATTATTTTAGTATTTTAGTATTTTAGTATTTCAGTATTTTAAAATTTCAGTATTTTAGTATTTTAGTATTTTAGTATTTTAGTATTTTAGTATTTTAGTATTTTAGTATTTTAGTATTTTAGTATTTTAGTATTTTAGTATTTCAGTATTTTAAAATTTCAGTATTTTAGTATTTTAGTATTTTAGTATTTTAGTATTTTAGTATTTTAGTATTTTAGTATTTTAGTATTTTAGTATTTTAGTATTTTAGTATTTTAGTATTTTAGTATTTTAGTATTTTAGTATTTTAGTATTTTAGTATTTTAGTATTTTAGTATTTTAGTATTTTAGTATTTTAGTATTTTAGTATTTTAGTATTTTAGTATTTTAGTATTTTAGTATTTTAGTATTTTAGTATTTTAGTATTTTAGTATTTTAGTATTTTAGTATTTTAGTATTTTAGTATTTTAGTATTTTAGTATTTTAGTATTTTAGTATTTTAGTATTTTAGTATTTTAGTATTTTAGTATTTTAGTATTTTATTATTTTAGTATTTTAGTATTTTAGTATTTTAGTATTTTAGTATTTTAGTATTTTAGTATTTTAGTATTTTAGTATTTTAGTATTTTAGTATTTTAGTATATTAGTATTTTAGTATTTTAGTATTTTAGTATTTTAGTATTTTAGTATTTTAGTATTTTAGTATTTTAGTATTTTAGTATTTTAGTATTTTAGTATTTTAGTATTTTAGTATTTTAGTATTTTAGTATTTTAGTATTTTAGTATTTTAGTATTTTAGTATTTTAGTATTTTAGTATTTTAGTATTTTAGTATTTTATTATTTTAGTATTTTAGTATTTTAGTATTTTAGTATTTTAGTATTTTAGTATTTAAGTATTTTAGTATTTTATTATTTTAGTATTTTAGTATTTTAGTATTTCAGTATTTTAAAATTTCAGTATTTTAGTATTTTAGTATTTTAGTATTTTAGTATTTCAGTATTTTAAAATTTCAGTATTTTAGTATTTTAGTATTTTAGTATTTTAGTATTTTAGTATTTTAGTATTTTAGTATTTTAGTATTTTAGTATTTTAGTATTTTAGTATTTTAGTATTTTAGTATTTTAGTATTTTAGTATTTTAGTATTTTAGTATTTTAGTATTTTAGTATTTTAGTATTTTAGTATTTTAGTATTTTAGTATTTTAGTATTTTAGTATTTTAGTATTTTAGTATTTTAGTATTTTAGTATTTTAGTATTTTAGTATTTTAGTATTTTAGTATTTTAGTATTTTAGTATTTTAGTATTTTAGTATTTTAGTATTTTAGTATTTTAGTATTTTAGTATTTTAGTATTTTAGTATTTTAGTATTTTAGTATTTTAGTATTTTAGTATTTTAGTATTTTAGTATTTTAGTATTTTAGTATTTTAGTATTTTAGTATTTTAGTATTTTAGTATTTTAGTATTTTAGTATTTTAGTATTTTAGTATTTTAGTATTTTAGTATTTTAGTATTTTAGTATTTTAGTATTTTAGTATTTTAGTATTTTAGTATTTTAGTATTTTAGTATTTTAGTATTTTAGTATTTTAGTATTTTAGTATTTTTCTGTTCTTCTGTTTTTCTGTTCTTCTGTTCTTCTGTTCTTCTGTTCTTCTGTTCTTCTGTTCTTCTGTTCTTCTGTTCTTCTGTTCTTCTGTTCTTCTGTTCTTCTGTTCTTCTGTTCTTCTGTTCTTCTGTTCTTCTGTTCTTCTGTTCTTCTGTTCTTCTGTTCTTCTGTTCTTCTGTTCTTCTGTTCTTCTGTTCTTCTGTTCTTCTGTTCTTCTGTTCTTCTGTTCTTCTGTTCTTCTGTTCTTCTGTTCTTCTGTTCTTCTGTACTTCTGTATATTTGTTCTTCTATATTTCAAATGTAATGTTTTTATTATCACGGTACTGACATATTAACGATAATGTTTCAATGTTGATGCCATGAGAATCAAAAATCCTTTAAAAAAATGAGTTTTTCTTCAGAGAATCACTCCGCACTAGTTGCGATGACACCACGGAGGGAAAAACAGATCACAACAAGGAGCAGAAGCAACATCGACAAACGACCCACCGACGATAATGGCCTTTGGGCTGCTGGTTGGTCCACGTGTGGGACTTTTTCACCTCACCTCAGCAGGAAGCCGTAACGTAATTTTGCGAGACCATAATTAAAGTTCTAAATGTGGCCATCTTCAGGGGTTCTTCTCCTACTCCCCCCCCCCCCCAACAACGTTATGTTCGTAATCATGTAAACAAGTCCTGCAAGTCACGACTCGTCGTTTTCATGGCCGTCGACCAGCGCTCTGTCTTATCTCGGTCGGTTGAAGAAGGTCGACCGGGCTGGGCTGGCCTCAGGTGTTGCAACTCGGCCTCCAAGAAGGGTCGAGGAAAACGCGCACTGCACTGCTTGGGGGAAAACCTGTTTGCCGGCTCGCTAGCTACTGATTTATGAGAGGGAAGTTCCAGGGAGAATCGCATCATATTTTTTACGATTTTTAAGTTTCTTTAGTTTCTTTAGTTTCTTTAGTTTCTTTAGTTTCTTTAGTTTCTTTAGTTTCTTTAGTTTCTTTAGTTTCTTTAGTTTCTTTAGTTTCTTTAGTTTCTTTAGTTTCTTTAGTTTCTCTAGTTTCTTTAGTTTCTTTAGTTTCTCTAGTTTCTTTAGTTTCTTTAGTTTCTTTAGTTTCTTTAGTTTCTTTAGTTTCTTTAGTTTCTTTAGTTTCTTTAGTTTCTTTAGTTTCTTTAGTTTCTTTAGTTTCTTTAGTTTCTTTAGTTTCTTTAGTTTCTTTAGTTTCTTTAGTTTCTTTAGTTTCTTTAGTTTCTTTAGTTTCTCTAGTTTCTTTAGTTTCTTTAGTTTCTCTAGTTTCTTTAGTTTCTTTAGTTTCTTTAGTTTCTTTAGTTTCTTTAGTTTCTTTAGTTTCTTTAGTTTCTTTAGTTTCTTTAGTTTCTTTAGTTTCTTTAGTTTCTTTAGTTTCTTTAGTTTCTTTAGTTTCTTTAGTTTCTTTAGTTTCTTTAGTTTCTTTAGTTTCTTTAGTTTCTTTTTATATTTTTTTTTCGTTCTTTAGTTCTCATGGATTCCACCGCATAGTTACCGATCCATCGTGGTCCACATCCAGCTCGAGGTGAACCAGGACGTCGTCGGCCGGTGGAGGTCAAGGCTCTTCCCTTCGTTGTCCTAGCCGACTGGCAAAGATGCTCATCCCGTGTGAATTGTGCTGCTGCTACTGGTGGTGGTGCCAGCCACTGCTGCAGGGAATTAATCTTAATTACGTGAGCATATTTTTTGCACTTCAATTTCGCGCCCAGCTCCGCTGCTCTAGGCCAGTTGGCGGATGATGGACGACCGACCGGCGACGGATGGTGAAGATGTAATTTCTGGTGCTCATCGAGGCTGAAATGGACCATCCCCGGAAGGAGAAGCAATCAACCATCAACCGAGCAGTGTGCATTTGCTTCGGTGGCCTGAGGGCAGAGCTCTTTGGGGCAAGATTTGCGCAAAAAGGTGATAATTAGAGGCTTAAAACCTTTTGGTGAACGTGTGAATTTGAAATGATGGAGTCTGGCTTTTATGTTGGTGAACTACTTGGAGTTAATATTTTGAATTTAATGGTTAATTTTCTGTAGACTTCATTTCTAATAATCTTCAAAAGTTAATTAAAGTAAAACTATTTTTTATGTGAAGCTAAAATAAACTCTTCAAATATCTTTCAGTTTCTCCAGTCAGTGATTAAAGGAACCAATTTCTCTACAGCTTGCTTTATGACCCCATCAATTTCCTTCTAATGCCGAAATATCTCAGCTATTCTTATGCCCCCCTTCAGCACAATCACTCACAGTTTGATCTTTGTTGTTCGCCCCAAAAGCTCCACCTCAAAGATTAATCTGCCTAATTCACCACTAAGTCTCTTGAAAAAGTGATCCCCCGAGGTCCGTTTCGTAAACTTCTCCTAGTATCAGCACCAGGAAAGAGTTGCTCGAAAAAAGAAGTTTTAAAACGACGACTTTGGAGGCAAAAATAATCTGCATCTGGTGCAACATGCCACCGAGGGAGGTCACATAAATTTGTTTCTTCCCCAAAAATTTTCCGCATTTTCCCCCCTAAGGTTGGTCCCTTTCTTCCAGTTTGAATTTTGTTCCCGATGGTGGCGATAAATTCTCCCGACTAGAATGTATAGAGGAATTTGAAACGCAGACAAAGGATTTTCTACAGAATGAAAAAAGATCTGTAATCAGGAAAGCAATAGACGACGACGACGACGACGACTAGAACACGGCCGACGTCGGCAATTCCGGAAGGGACAATCCGTCGTCATTGTCCAACCAAGGCGAAGCAAATGGAAATCGGAATGGTTCGAGAGGAAAAGATTTATCTTTTCGTTTTTTCGGAATAAAGCGGGAAAAATCGACGCTGCAAAATTTGTGACATCAGCGGGTTTTGGTCTACTTTTTTTTCTTCTATTGAACAGAAAAGGATCAAGGATTGGCCCGGATCAACCTGACTGACACGAAGAGAGTAGTCCTATCTGATTACGATTTTTTTTGTGAAAAAGGTTGCACAGTGAGCGGTTACTTTAAAAAGTAATCATTATTTTAATGAATTTTGAAAGAAATAATGAGTTATCACTTAAGATAGTAGAGCAGTTCTGTGCGGAATCAATCATTTTTTTATTATTTTTTATAATTTATAATCAGGCTGAAACTTTTTTGGTGCCTTCGGTATGCCCAAGGAATCCATTTTGCATCATTAGTTTGTCCATATAATTTTCCATACAAATTTGGCAGCTGTCCATACAAAAATGTTGCATGAAAATTCAAAAATCTGTATCTTTTGAAGGAATTTTTTGATCGATTTGGTGTCTTCGGCAAAGTTATAGGCAGGGCTGCGGAGTCGGGTCATATTTCAAACGACTCCGACTCCGGCTTTCTGGGATTAGCCGACTCCGACTCCAACTCCGGCCCACCAACTCTAGCCGACTCCGACTCCGACTCCGAATCCAGCTTTCAAGAAATGGTTGGCTCCGACTCCGAATCCAACTCCACATAATTTTAAATATTTCAAAAGTTAGTTTACTATTATTTCGAAAACATTGATGAATAGAATTATTTAAAAATTCTTTAAGTGAAAAAACCTGGAAAAAGTTTCTAGTTTTACAAGTTTTAGATGTTATTGAAACAGAAATAAAAAAAACGCCAGTTTTGAAGGCATTTTCAAAAGAATAGTTTGGTAAGTAAATTTGGATTTATTTACTTAACCTCAAATTTTCATTTAATTGTTTAAAGCTAAAATATTAAATTGTTATTTTTTAATGATCCTTAATGATTGATTTAACAAATAAATTCAATTTGCTCACTTTAAAGTTGACATTTATAAGAAGCACAGTGACTATCATAGTCACCTTGTATTTGTAAATAAATTTTTTAAACGAAACTATTTTTTAAAGCTCAATTGAAATTTTTAAGACGCCAAGGCTGAAGAAGTTTATTATTACAAATCAATGTATCTAAAAAAACTTCGTGGTAAGAACGCTTAAGGGGTCGTTTTCAAATATCCGTGATCTAGAAAATATTTTACTCAGAATTTTGGATTTATTTGAATTTTTGATTTTTTTATATATTTAAAGGAGGCGCGCAATACTTCTTGCATCTTCACTAGCGTGGCTCACGGATATATGAAAAAGACAAAAGTGTTCAATTCCAAACGCCTCGACCGGATTTTTGTAGCAATATGGCCCCAGAACATAGCCTGAAATTTTGAGCGCATTTGGTTAAGGTTTAGTACTTCCACCATTGACCTGAAGTTAGTATGGAACTTTTAAAGATTTACTATGGGAAATTTTCACTTTAAACCCCTTCTTAGATAAAGTTTCCCAAAACCCAATCAAATTTTCTTATTCTCAAGTTTCTTATAGGTTTTGATCCGGGGAACAACTTTGTAGAACATCGCAAAGCGCTAGGAATTGATCCTGAAAAGATACAGGATATTTTTGGAGCTAGGAATTTTTTTAACGTGCTCTAAAAATTTGCCTGTATCTTTCCGGGATTAATTCCTAGCGCTTTGTGATGTTCTACAAAGTTGTTCCCATCGAAACCTATAAGAAACCACTACTTTGAGAAAAATCATAGGGCATAGGAAAATATACTCGAAGAAGAGTTAAAAGTTGAAAATAAATAAATTAAATTTATTGAAATTTCTTTATAACTTCAGGTCAATGGTGGAAGTTCTAAACCTTAACCAAATGCGCTCAAAATTTCAGGCTATGTTTTGGGGCCATATTGCTACAAAATTCCGGTTGAGGCGTTCGAAATTGAACACTTTTGTCTTTTTCATATATCCGTGAGCCACGCTAATCTTCACCTAAAACGAAGCTTTATGAATGGTCGTGCGCCTCCATGAAAATATATGAATTAAATTAAATAAAAAACAAAAAATCACAGGATAAATATTTTCTAGGTCACAGATATTTTTTTATCTTGAAATCCTGTCCTATCCTGAAATCTTGAGATTTGTTCAACGATAATTTGCAACAATATCAAAATAGTTTTCCTAAGGATCAAAATTCTCACTTTTATTTTTTTGTTCAAAGATATAAACAAAATGCACATGTTGAGTTCCAAGTAATAGATTGTTATAATCATTGAATATTTGTTGGAAGAGTTATCCTGTCAGTGATTTTTTTGTTTTCGATTTCCACAAATAGTGATTATTATTTATATTTTTTGATGAACCTCGTAACATTTTTCCTGAACATTGATTTACATAAAACCACCAAGACATTCGTTATCGGGGTATAAGATGACTGAGTGTGTACTTTTTTCAGAAAGAACTTGATTAAATTTGGTCAAATTTGAGTTTAAAGGGTACATAAATATTGGCAAAAGGATGCAGTCAAAAATCAATTAAATATTTCTCACTACAAAACCAATATTGCTTTTTTTGAGTTATGATGATACTACATGCTTGGGTAAGAGCTGATTAACAGGTAATCATTTAATGACCTCTAAAAAAATGGCAGCGCAGTGCATGCAACTTGAAAAAAAAATTTAAAATATAAGAAGTTTTGTAAATTCTTCTGTTTTATAGCAAATACAAAAAAATAAAAAACAAACATATTTTTTGTTGAATTTAAGATAACTCCGACTCCGACTCCTACTCCGGGTAATCAGAATTTTTCGGCTCCGACTCCGACTCCAACTCCAGCTAATAAAATTTAGCCGACTCCGGCTCCGACTCCGACTCCAGCTGTTCGAGTTTTTACGACTCCGACTCCAACTCCGACTCCAGGCTTCCCAAAAAGACCCGACTCCACCGACTCCGGCTCCGACTCCGACTCCGACTCCACAGTAGCGTGGCTCACGGATATATGAAAAAGACAAAAGTGTTCAATTTCGGACGCCTCGACCGGAATTTTGTAGCAATATGGCCCCAGAACATAACCTGAAATTTTGAGCGTATTTGGTTAAGGTTAAGTACTTCCACCATTGAACTGAAGTTAGTATGGAACTTCTAAAAATTTACTATGGGAAATTTTCACTTTTAACCTCTTCATAGAGAAAGTTTCCCAAAACCCAATCAAAATTTCCTATTCTCAGGTTTCTTATAGTTTTTGATCCGGGGAACAACTTTGTAGAACATCGCAAAGCGCTAGTAATTGATCCCGAAAAGATACAGGCTATTTTTTGGAGTACGGAAACAAAATTCAACGTTCTCTAAAAATTTGTCTGTATCTTTCCGGGATTAATTCCTAGCGCTTTGCGATGTTCTACAAAGTTGTTCCCCGGATCAAAACCTATGAGAAACCTCTATTCTGAAAAAAATCATACGGCATAGGAAAACTTTCTCGAAGAAGAGTTAAAAAGTTGAAAATAAATAAATTAAATTTATTGAAATTTCTTTATAACTTCAGATTAAGAGTGGAACAACTAAACATTAACAAAATGCGCTCAAAATTTCAGGCTAGCTTCTGCGGTTATAATGCTACAAAATTTCGGTCGAGGCGTTCGAAATTGAACACTCTTGTCTTTTTCATATATCCGTGAGCCACGCTACTCCACAGCCCTGGTTCATATCCATACCTACAACTTTGCCGAAGACACCAAATCGATCAAAAAATTCCTTCAAAAGGTACAGATTTTTCAATTTTCACATATCATTTTTGTATGGACAGCTGCCAAATTTGTATGGAAAATTATATGGACAAACTAATGATGCAAAATGGCTTCTTTGGGCATACCGAAGGCACCAAAAAAGTTTCAGTCAGATAAAAAAATACACAGAAAAAAAATGATGGTAATATTCATCAGGAAATGGTGACAGATATTGTGGCAAAAAAAATGATAAATTTTACCATAGAAAATGATGAATTTTCATCAGAAAATGATGAAATTTACCTCAAATAATGTTTAAATTTACCTAAAAAAATGATGAAATTTACCGCAAAAATGTCGATTTTTACGAAAGAATGTGTATTATTGCATTTAAAAATGTGCAATTTGTGAACGAAAACACCCGGACACACTGGCAACTTCTCTCAAACCGAACCGGAAGAAGCACCAACACAAACTCACCAAAACAAACAACGACGGCGGCACGGAATCTGCGACGATTCCTGGACGTAAACACCCGGACACACTGGCACCTTGCTCCAAACCGATTCGGAAGAAGCACCAACACAAACTCAAAAAAACAAACGGTGACGGCGGCACGGAATCTACAACGATTGTTTGACGCACGAGCGACCAAAACTCTCGGATACGCGACGATTGAATCACGATCCGACAGGCTTCTCCTAACCACTTTTCAAAACGTTGCGTTTGACAATTGTCAAAGTCCCTGGGTCAAAAGATGATTGAATATTGTACCTAAATTTGATGAATATTACTCAAGTATACGAGTAGCAAAAATAATGTTTAATATTCATCAAAAATTAGGTAATATTACACATTTTTTGTGTAAAACCTGTTTGACAAAAAAATTTCGTTATTCAACAATTATAGAGGTAAAATTCATCATTCTTCTTTTCAACATTCTGTTTTCAACCTTCAATTTTTACATTATTTTTTGCTGTGTACAGAAAAAATCAATGACCGAAATCTCAGAGAATTGCTCTTTTGCAACTTGTTGCATAAACTACTTTTTGAACAATCAAAATAAATTGTTAGTAGTATGCAACAAGCTTGCCAATTGGCAATTTTTTCAGCATGCATCCAACAAAGCTTACCTAAATACGACGAGTGCCAAAAAAATCAAGTTTAAATATTTCGGAAAATATCCTTTGAATAAGAATATTTTAAGAGAAACACACATTTTATTTATTAAAATGCATAAATGATGTCTTTTGTAAATAAAAATTTCAACAGACACATTTTGCCATGACCTTCGGATAATCGAGTTTGGACTGTAGCGCTAAAATGCACGATATACGAAGCATTCCAAATCAACATAACACTCGATTGTAAAAGTACTTTTATGAAAAATTTCTTTTCTTAACACAAATTTGAAGAAGAGGAAAAACGGCACCTTTGATTTCTTGAGCCAACATTGACAACAACTTTCAAAAATATTTCCAACATTCCCTTCTTCCTAATTCGTATTTTTCATTTAACCAAAAAAAAGTGCGGGTTTTTAATGACAAGCCGGTTTATAGAGTTTAAAATAACGAGTAAGATGTACATTTATTTTTAAAGTTTATTTCACTGTGCAACGAGCACCGAATCCCAGCACGAGAAATTAACGTTCTCACCTACAACTCAACGATGCTCTGGCGTCCTCGTCGAAATATCTCTGCATCAATTTCTTCCTCGCCTGAAGGACGTATCGAGTTTTTTTCCTCCTTTTCCTTCTCGATACTTTTTTCCTCCAAAACTGTCACGGGAAGAAAGTTGGACCCCCTTCCCCCCCCCCCCCCCCTAGAAATATCCCAGATTGCGACGTTTGCAGTGACGAAAAAAAACCCCTGCTAGCAAACGGAAAATCAATAAAATAAAATATTGAGCTTGATCTCGGATGAAGGTTTTATCGAGATATAGAGAAGAACCCCGGCACCGCTGAAACGGATATGTTGTACAACTAATACAAAAAGGGGGAGGGGGACGGATGATTCAATTTTGGGGACGCGCCGAGAAGGGGGGGGGGGGGCAGGGGTCCAGGACCGGAGACAGGTGGCAGGTTTCGGGAAAGGGACCAGGACATATAATGGCATGTTATTAGGTTGGATTTCAGTATGATCATCATCACGAGAAGAGAGAGCGAGAGAGTGAGTGTGTGTACAGCGCCGGTTTCGTGTCAGGCTAATGCATGATACAGCAATTTATTTTCACTTGATTGTTCACTCAGGTGTGATGTGTGAAGTGTGTGTGTATGTTTGTTGGGTGGATGAAATTTATCCTTCCTGTTTCCACGATAATCGGTTATTTATTGATATTGAGTTTAATTGTGGGAATTATTTGATTGGGAACGGAACACACCGCAGGCTATTTGGAATTTAAGCGTACTCAATGTTTGCTCATGAATTCCAAATGTGTTCGAACTTTCGCAACTACATACTAATCTAGCAAATTAGTAACCACCCCTTTCATGAACCTAGTCTGGTAGCCAAAGTTTCTACGAAATCAGACTCTGTTAGAGCGAAACGTTTCCGGCAAATTGTTACTGGTGGTTTCCAAACAATGTACACTCTCCAAATTTGCCCTCAATCAATTTTCGGACAGAGCAAATCAAATATTTACTTTTTCCTTCTACTCTTGGCAACGATGAGATTGAGGCTACCATGGTGGCCACATTGGTCCAGGAAAAGAACCATTACCGACACAAATGATACAAAAGTTTCAAAACGAAAGTTAAGACTAAAAACATATTTGAAGAATTTTCAAAAAAAAATTAGCTTAAGACACAATCTCGTATCAACTGTCGTAAACCTGCACAGAAAAAAAAAATCGTGGTAATATTATATCTGGGAAGGAAAACATCTTTTATGTCAGAAAAAATGTGGAATTTTACCTCTGAAAATGTGTAATTTTACCACTTTTCTGTTGTAATGTCGCTTTTTCAGTCCAAATTGAGGTAAAATTACATCATACAAGAGTTAATATTCAACCTTCAAAATTGACACATTTTTTTTTAATGTGTGAGTGATATTTGATTTCAATCTGCTTTAAAAAATTTTGCAACAGGTATGAATTGTCGGTAGGGGATTATTCATAAATTACGTGGTTTTAAATTCCAACATATAAATACCTCTCTCCCTACCGTTGTTTGCCAAATCACCTCTTTCCAGATTGAAGGAAGGTCGAAAGACACAAGGTCAAATGGTCGAATGCAAAATGGATCGAAAGAACAAAAGGTCGAAAGGCAAAGAATTTAAAGTTGGGGCAATAATTCATGGTCTACAAATAATAAATTGAAATGAAAAAATAATCACTGCATCGTCACCGTCGTGGTAACGTGTCGTACGTGCATTTTGGGCTGAATTGAGTTAGGAACGCCATTTTGTGCAGCTCACAATGCCCCACCTTTTGACCTTCACAGATCTCCAAAATTCGATTTTAATCCTGATATATTCAACGAAATCCGAAAATTTTTGTCACTTTTCTTTTGAAAGAAGTTCCAATCTTGTCGTGCTATCTTGACCCAGCCTGAAAATTGATGAAAGTGCGACAATTGTACAAAGGGATTTCAGGTCAGAACGCGTTTGACACAGGTACGAATTCGAATATCGTAAACATTTTCAATTATAACTCGGGAATCTGGCAACCAAATTCAACCAAACTTCGGGGCAATGTACAGAATGGTCAACTAAACAAAACGTGTTTGATATTGTTTGCATTGCGTGCTCTCGTTTTTGTTTATTCAAGGTCAAACATTAAAACGCGTTTTTCTCGGAACGTCAAAAAGCAACTTAAGGGAAATATACCCATTTTAATCACTTTAAGCCTTTCGACCAATTCTCATCACTTTTACCGTTTTCCGCTATTAAAACAACATTTTCAGCTGTATCAACAGTGGATAGTTGCTTGCTCACTTTAATTTGATCTATTTATTTCTTTGGAACAGTCAAAAACACTTTATGAAAGCTGTAATTCTTGTTCAAAGTGCTGAAAGGCCGATAATTTAAATAGGCTGAAAAAGAGTATAGTTCCCCTACGACATGATAGCACGACGGCGTCGATTGTAACACAAAAAACGATACTTAATCCACCTTTAGGTGTTTAGTGCCTTCCTCACTTTCATAAAGTCAATACATTCAGTAAAAATAGCAACATTCCGTTAACATGTGTAACAAATCAATTTTATTACTGATTTCTTTTGATAGGGTTCGCAGACCTTCAATTTTTCTGGCTCATCGGCAAGGTCTGATAAAAAAAACCTATCCAACGAAAGTTCACATGGAAGATTCAGACAATATTTTTATCACAATATCTCAGATCCGGCCTCCAGAGAGTATATAAACAACACTTAATTGCCAATAACTTTTGATAGGGTTGTCAGATCCTTGATGTTTTAGGCTCATTTGAAAGGTCTTTCAATTATCTAACTAACAATGGGTCGCATGATGGACCCGGACATCATTTTTACTGAAATGTCTGAGATCCGGCCTCCAAAAAGTGTATAAATAACACTTAAGTGTTAATAACTTTTGATAGGGTTGTCAGATCCGTAATGTTTTAAGCTCATTTGAAAGGTCTTTCAATTATCTAACTAACGATGGGTCGCATGATGGATCCGGACATCATTTTTACTGAAATATCTGAGATCCGGCCTCCAAAAAGTGTATAAATAACACTTAATTGCTAATAACTTTTGATAGGGTTGTCAGATCTTCAATTTTTTGGGCTCATTGGAAAGGTCTTTTTAATACCTTTCTGAAAATGTATAATATGATAGGGTTTCTTGCAAAAACCACCCTTTTTACAATCTTCCGGACATACGCCAAAATCGTTTTTTTTAGCATAACTTTTGAAGTACTTAACTAAACTTAATGATTTTTATAGAGACCTATGGGACCCCAAGACGGATCGAATGAGACTAATACGGTCAAAATCCATTGATCCATTCATACCAATCAGCATAGCGCACCAGGTACGCGTGCTGTAGCAAGAAGACGCTTCCATCTTTCTCGGTCTTGGGCTGCTACTCTCCAATTTCCCAGGTTACAGATCTTCCGGATATCACCATTCACTTGATCTCCCCACCGTGCGCGCGGTTTCCCTGCTCTCCTGCCTGTACCGCCAGCTGGTTCAGCGCGGTCAAAAAGCAGTCTGACAGGCTGGCTCTCGTCCATTCGGGCAACATGGCCGGCCCACCTGAGCCTCCCGATCTTCGCCTGGGTGGCGATGGTCGGTTCTTCAAGAAACGCGTGCAGTTCGTGGTTCATGCGTCTTCGCCACACTCCGTCAGACACCTGCACTCCACCGTAGATCGTTCGTAGCACCTTCCGTTCGAAAACTCCAAGGGCACGTTCGTCCTCCTGCCGCATCGTCCAGGTCTCGTGGCCATAGAGGACTACCGGTCTAATCAGTGTTTTGTACATCGTCAGCTTCGTGCGGCGTTGCACTCGATCCGATGTGAGGGTCTTCCGTAATCCGAAGTAGGCACGATTCCCAGCAAAAATACGTGTCCGGATCTCTTTGCTGGTGTCGTTGTCGGCGGTTACCAGCGATCCTAAGTACACGAACTCGCTCACCTCCTCCAACTCATCACCATCCACAGTTAGAGGGGTGAGGCTTGGGGGGCCGACATCCTTCGAACCCCTTCCTCTCATGTACTTTGTCTTCGTCGTATTCATGCCAAGTCCTACACGCCTTGCTTGTACCTTCAGTCGGGTGTATACATCCTTCACCGTCTCCGGGTTCCTTGCCACAATGTCGATGTCATCGGCAAAAGCAAGCAACTGGTAGGACCTGTTCATGATCGTGCCACTCGTGTCAATGCCCGCTCTTCGAATGATGCCCTCAAGAACGATGTTGAACAGCGAACAGGATAAGCCATCACCTTGCCGCAGCCCTCGACGTGATCCAAAGGGTTCCGCTAAATCCCCGAAACACGCACGTGACACATCACACCATCCAAGGTAGCCTTGATCAGCCGAATCAGTTTATCCGGAAATCCGTTCTCGTGCATGATCTGCCATAGCTGCTCGCGGTCGACTGTATCATAGGCTGCCTTGAAGTCGATGAAGATGTGATGTGTGGGCACGTTGTACTCACGACATTTCTCGAGGATCTGTCGGAGACAAAATATTTGGTCCGTGGTGGCGCGCGCGCCAGTGAAGCCCGCTTGGTAGGGCCCCACGAACCTCCTTGCATGGGGTGACAGCTGACGGCAGAGGATCTGGGAGAGAATTTTGTAGGCCGCGTTAATAAGCGTGATGCCGCGGTAGTTGCCGCAGTCCAGCTTATCGCCCTTTTTGTAGATCGGGCACACGACACCATCCATCCATTCCTCCGGTAGCTTCTCCTCCTCCCAGATCTTGGAGATCACGCAGTGAAGCGCCCTCGCCAGTTTCTCTCCTCCATATTTGAAGAGCTCACCGGGTAACCGATCCTTGCCGGCAGCTCTGTTGTTCTTCAGCTTCCTGATCTCCCTCTTCACCGTCTCTAGATCAGGTGCCGGGAACTGTTCATCAGCTGCGGGCGCTCCAAGGTTGACTCCAACGCCGTCTCCGTCCGCTTCATCGCCGTTGAGGTGCTCGTTGAAGTACTGCTTCCACCTTTCCAACACCTCGCTCTTGTTTACGATCAGGTTTCCACCGTTGTCCCTGCACACGTCGGCTCGCGGCACGAAGCCTTTGCGGGACCGGTTCACCTTCTCGTAAAACTTCCGCGTTTCGTTAGCTCGGAATAGCTGCTCCATTTCCGCGCAATCTCGGTCTTCTTGCTGGCGCTTCTTAAGCTTGAAGACCGCGACCTGCCGATTCCGAGCCTGCCTGTATCGTTCCACGTTCCCTCTCGTCGCCTTGTGCAGCTTCCTGTCGTAAGCTGCCTTCTTCTCGGCGGTAATCCGTTGGCACTCGTCGTCGTACCAATCGTTTCGGCTGACTCGGATCGCACTACCCAGTGTGGCTTCCGCTGCACTGCCGATGGCTGAGCGAATACGGCTCCAACCATCTTCGAGCGAGGCTGCGCCAAGTTCCTCCTCACCTGGCAGATTCGCTTCCAGCTGCTGCGCGTAACTGTGGGCCACTTCCCCGTTCTGGAGACACGCGGTGTTGAACGGAGGGCCCGCCGGCTTCGGCGTTGGTTAAACACCGTCGACAGCTTTGAGCGCATGTCAACTCCAACTAGGTAGTGGTCCGAGTCAATATTCGCACCGCGAAAGGTGCGCACGTGCGTTACGTCCGAGAAGAATCGGCCGTCGATCAGGACGTGGTCGATTTGCGTTTTCGTCCGTTGGTCAGGTGATGTCCAGGTGGCTTTGTGGATGTCCTTTCGAGGAAAATAGGTGCTCCTGACCACCATTCCACGGGAGGCTGCAAAGTCGATGCAGCGTTGGCCGTTGTCGTTCGTGACCGCGTGTAGGCTCCATTCCATTGATCCAGTCCGGAGATAATCGAGTGACAATTTTTTTGTCCACCCACCTACACACATCCACACAGACATTTGCTCAGAACATGATTCTGAGTCGATAGGTATAGGTGAAGGTGGGTCTACGAGGTCGAATTAAGAAGTTCATTTTTCGAGTGATTTTATAGCCTTTCCTCAGTAAGGTGAGGAAGGCAAAAACCCGATTTTTGATTGGTACATTCTGAATCAAGATTTGAATGTTTTTCTAAAACAAAGATGGCCGCCAAATGGTCGATCGGGATTGATGCCTTTCAGAACCTTAGTGTTGATATAATTTAAAGATGTTCACACAAAAATGCTATGGAATAGTCTAAAATATGAATCTGACCAGAAAGACTAAACCGGCAATGAGTGGCCACCATGCTCCGTCAGACTTTCGTCCCATTCGAGCTACACAAACTTTTATCAACACAGGTAGTAGTATTTAGTCTAACGGTGTCCTTACAGTCAGATCCTCCTGAAGATCTGCCCTGTAACTACAACGCCGTCCCAGGAACCTGTCACAAATGAGTACCTAAGCCAGCATCGCATAATTGCAGAGTTCTGTCGTTTGTGTCCACAACCTAATCGGCCAGGAGGACATTCGGCCTAGAAGTAGAACGAGCCTCCACTGCGAGATGAACTCGGCAGTCACGTGCGATAATTGCCGGTGCAGGACGCCGTTGATTAGTGTGTTCAGTGCAATTTGGTGCATCAAGTGCTGGTCTGCCCAACGGGATTGCACCAAATGTGACGACGAGTGCGGTTTCTTGAGGTTCTCCACAGCGGGCGAACACTTCATTTGAGATGGGCGCTCGGCGTAATCAAGTTGATACATGTTATTTATGTAAACTAAAGAACAGTTCTTGGTGAGGGGGGTGAAACCCTCCCCTCAAACATGCACAAGTACTTGCAACTTGCTATTTCTAGCTCTCAAGTGTGCGGGTGGTCGGAGCAAAATTTATCCCGGCTTGCCGCAAATACCAGATCGGAATCGTCTAGCAGGGAAGTTGGTTCGTACTCCTGAAGGATGTCAAGGACGCTATTTTGTGCACCCTCTGAAAGGGCTGGCTGTATTGCTGTTAGCAATGCGGTGCAGCAACCCATTGATGGAGATGAATCTGCGGTTTTGTTGCAACATTTCCAGCTCTATACTACACCGGATTCCGTTCTAGGATGATCCAAATGGCGCGCAACGGAGTGCACTTCTGGAGCAGGGTCGAGAGGAGCATTGTGAACCAGCTTGAGTCATGAATCTTGAATCTTGAAGCTTGAAGCTTGAAGCTTGAAGCTTGAATTTTGAAGCTTGAATTTTGAATCTTGAATGAATTTTGATCCTTGAACCTTGAATCTTGAATCTCAAGCCATAAATCTTAGAGACTACCATAATCCACCATGGGGCCAGCGAATTCCAAAGTAGACCTCTTGTGCCAATGAGGGATAACCAGCTACAAGAACGTCCGTGTGTTGATGGTACACACTCAAATGCAACCCACTCACTGGTGAGCAGCAGTCTTCTGTACCAGGGTGATGAGCGAGATAAGAGGGCACACTGAAGGTGTGCACTTGCGTGGCTTACGTACTTTGTTGACGTGAACATTATTTTTGTAGTTGCTCATTAGAAAGAGAAAATATCCTACCATATGAGATTGATTGAACAAATACGTCTCAAGTCTTACGAGTATGGCCCATTTCAAACTTTCTAGAAAAGCCACAGTAATCAAGTATAAAGTGTGGTGATTATACCACGACTTACACTTCCCAAGAATTCATCACTGCCGAAGGCACAGCTTTTGTTGCTCGAACATAAATTTCATTAGGTGACCGCAAAACAATTTCCCAACATGACGGGGAGGCATTCCTCATCAAAACATAGAAGCAAATGAAGCATTTCCACGAAATGCCCCAAAATATATTCCATCCAGCGCGCGCATTGTAGCTAAAAACAATTCCACTTTCCGGGAGAAACTTGCTCCCAACAAAGTATGAGCGTGGTGGTTACAAAACCACACAAATCAACATTTCCCGAGCAAACGTGGAATCGAGCTTTCAGTCTTTAGCCCAGAAACTCCCTAAATGGAGTGCAAATTGGCGTGCTATGCGGGGGCGAGAAATAACCGCATCACTTTTTTTTTCTTCTGAAATGCTAGCGAAGCTTTTAAAAGGGTTCAAAATATTCAATGATAAACACTTTATGGTTCTGAAGACAAAAGAAGAATAATTCTTGAAAACATGGTTTTGCCTTGTTGCTTCATTCTTTTTATTCATTCGTTTATCCTTTCCCACAAAATGGCACACTTGGCAAAATTTCCGAGAAATCCCCCCCTCCAGCAAGAGAAAGACAACCCAAATGAGGAACTTGTACACATCACCGACTTTTGGCATTACGCGGAAATGATGTAGCTTCAGTTCTTCAGGACGGAACTTTATCATTCGTGTCTGATCCGCGCGTCCACCGCATGCAAAGTTGCAAAGTTTCCATTCCCGTTTCTTCTTCCGGGAAAGTTGGGCAAGCCGGGGTTTTCTTTTTGGGTGCAAACTATTAACTGCCTTTGCCTCTGCGCCATAATTAACGCTGATTATGTTGGAAAAGTTTGAAAATGGAAGTTTACAGGGCAACTTTTCTTTGGCGTGTGTAACGAATTACACTTTATCTTTCTGTCTTCTGGTTCAAGTTTTGGTTTTGCTAGTTTTGTGAAGAAATGTTCATGCAATTGCTATGCTTTTATGTTATGTCTGAGGAAATATGTCTACTAAAAGGAAAAAAGTTCGAAAAAAAATATTTTTTTGCAAAAAAAAAACTTTACATAAAAACAATGTTTTACAGATTTTGATTTTTTTATGAAACATTTCATTAAATTTACAACACACTCGGCTATATTTTGACCCGAATTTCACAAATATGTTCTTAGTCTATTTTCCTCCCAAAGTTTCCTAATGAGTAAGTCTCTACGAAATCGGTATTTTTTCTTAAATTTTAATTTTTGTATTTTTTAATCCGACTGAAACTTTTGTGGTGCTTTCGATATGCCCAAAGAAGCCATTTTGCATCACTAGTTTGTCCATATAATTTTCCATACAAATTTGGCAGCTGGCCATACAAAAAATGATGCATGAAAATTCAAAAATCTGTAAATTTTGAAGGAATTTTTTGATTGATTTGGTGTCTTCGGCAAAATTGTAGGCATGGATATGGACTACACTGAAAAAAAAATTATACACGGTAAAATTTTTTTGGTGATTTTTTGTTTAACTTTTTGTCACTAAAACTTGATTTGCAAAAAAACACAATTTTCACTTTTATTTTATTTTTTGATATGTTTTAGAGGACATCGATTTTCAATGTTAAAATATGAAACATTCGTGAAATTTTGCGATCTTTTCGAAAAAAATATATTCAAATTTTTTAAACCAAGATTAACATTTGAAAAGGGCGTAATATTGTTTGGTCCGAGAGATATCGACATTAGAAAATGGTGTGTTGTTTGGGTGGGACTTAGAAAACATCAATTTTCCTGTTTTTTAACCTTTGCATGGCAATATCTCAGCAACTAAGGGCCGTATTAACAAAGTTCAAAAATGCAAAATATAGAGAATTTTCTCTGCTTTTCAAAAATATTTTTTTCAAAGGTGGGCAAACATGTGCACTAATTTTAAAAAATGAAAAACTTCGACTATTTAAAAAAAAAAGTCACCTAATTATGGATTTAACTTGAAAACGGTGCACTTAATCAAAATTTCACTTAAGTTTTTTTTTTTATTCCAGATTTGATTTAACATCAAAAAATGAAGCTGAAAATTTTTTGCGAGCAATTTTTCGATTTTTTGAACAACCTGGAAATTTCTGAAAAGTTGGCATTTGATGTCCTCTAAAACATATTAAAAAAATAAAAAAATTAAAAATTGTGTTTTGTCGCAAATCAAGTTTTAGTGACAAAAAGTTAAATAAAAAATCACCAAATTTTTTTTACCCTGTATCATTTTTTTTCCAGTGTAGCCCATATCCATACCTACAACTTTGCCGAAGACACCAAATCGATAAAAAAAATTCCTTCAAAAGATACAGATTTTTGAATTTTCATACATCATTTTTGTATGGCCAGTAGGGTGCCCAGAATATGGAACTTTTTTTCAAAACCTCGCTCCACAAGCTGAATATTGTTCCTTGACCTATTTTAGGACTCTGGGCCAAATATGAGCAAAATCGGTCATCATTTACCCATTGATACTCGGAGATGAAGTTTGTATGGGAAAAATCGAAAAGATGTATGGAAACCCCAAGTTTCTTACGGTTTGGTCTGCACGGTGCGCTATTTCCATCCAAATATTCTCAAAAGTGTGATTCTTATTGGAAATTTAATGTTCTACAACTTTGTAGAACATACCAAAGCTGTAAAACACGATCCTGAAAAGTTATTATGCGATTTAAGAGCGAGTCCACGAGCAAAGCATACCCATCTCGCATCGACCTCAGCAATCTGCCTGAAATTTTCAGGGGTTGTTTGTACATATAAAACTAGCATCTGGTCAAAATATGAGCACTCTAGGTCAACGAGAAGTGGGGCAAATCAGGACACAAAGTTTAAAGGTGTAAAAACGTCAAAAATCTTAAAAAGGCTATAACTCAGGCAAAATTCAATTTAATTTCAAAATTCAAAATACATCTGGAAGGGCTTAAAAAATGCAACAAAATGCAGGGAGAAGCATCCCAATTGGTTAAATCTAATGGGAGTTATTGGCATTTTAGTGAAAAAATAGAATAATTTTCAAACTCAAATAAAAAAGTGTTCCATCCAGATATCAACTCGGTTCGACCTGCAGCTTGTAGGAGACATCTGGGACTACCATCCGAAACTGAGAACGCTTTGGGTAAGGCAGTTTAACGTATTAAATAGACACTTTTACTTTTAGTGAATTTTTTGGTTGTACATTTTTGCTCGGGGGACCCCTTAGATCAAATTTTCCGGTGATAATTTTATCATATTCGTGTTCCTGAGACAATTTCACAATAGAAACATCCATAAAAATGTTTATTTTCATCCATTTAGAGGGTTAAATCTAAAAAATAAAAGTTTGAAAAAATTAAGAAGCTGCTTTTTTTCTGGTGTCATCTAGTATCCTTGGAAACGAACTTGATTTTCAATAACTGTGAATATTAGTTTTTATTGAACTTTTATTTTTGAGAGGGTTAAAATGGATGAAAATAAACATTTTTGTACATGTTTCTATTGTGAAATTTTCTCAGGAACACGAATATGATAAAATTATCACCGAAAAATTTGATCTAAGGGGTCCCCCGAGCAAAAATGTTCAACCAAAAAATTCACTAAAAGTAAAAGTGTCTATTTAATACGTTAAACTGCCTTACCCAAAGCGTTCTTAGTCTCGGATGGTAGTCCCAGATGTCCCCTACAAGCTGCAGGTCGAACCGAGTTGATATCTGGATGGAACAGTTTTTTATTTGAGTTTGAAAATTATTCTATTTTTTCACTAAAATGCCAATAACTTCCTTTAGATTTAACTAATTGAGATGCTTCTTCCTGCATTTTGTTGCATTTTTAAGCCCTTTCAGATGCATTTTGAATTTTAGAAATTAATTGAATTTTGCCTAAGTTACAGCCATTTTATGATTTTTGACGTTTTTTAACCTTCAAACTTTGTGTCCCGATTTGCCCCACTTCCCGTTGACCTAGAGTGCTCATATTTTGACCAGATGCTAGTTTTATATGTACAAACAACCCCTGAAAATTTCAGGCAGATTGGTGAGGTCCAAACGACGTCCCATACAAAGGGGTATGCCCTATTCGTGGACTCGCTCTTAAAAAAAACATTTTTGTATGAAAAACATTTTTTTCACCAACTTTAGTCTCGGGTATCAATGGGTTAATCTCATCCAATTTCGCTCAAAATTGACACAGATGCTTAAAATAACCCAAAAAACCGTTTTCCGCTTGTGGAGCAGGGGGTCTTTTTTCTGGGAACCCTATTGGCCAGCTGCCAAATTTGTATGGAAAATTATAAAGACAAACTAATGATGCAAAATGGCTTCTTTGGGCATACCGAAGGCACCAAAAAAGTTTCAGTCGGATTAAAAAATACAAAAAAAAATCGAATGCCGACATCTGAGAGAACTGCTCTAATCCGAATCTAGATTTTATCCAAACAGTCACAATTGAGGGCTACGGACAATTAAATACTTTGAAATGACTTAGCCCAAAATGGCGGGGTGTACCCCATTTGGCATAATGGACATTTGGCATAACGGGTTTTCAAGATGGACGTTTGGCATAATTGGTCCAAGACATCAGGGACGTTTGGCATAATGGACATTTGGCATAATGGACGTTTGGCATAATTCGTTCAAAACCCATCAAGGACGTTTGGCATAAGGGACGTTTGGCATAATTTTTGCTAGCTATTTTTTTCCTTTTTTCTAAGCAGATAACTTTACTTTAAAAATGATTTTTGTTTTCAAAAAATCTAGTATCTTTGTCATTTTCTCCCAATAGATGTATTTTTTTTCCTTTTTTTCTTAATAAAGCTTGAAAATGCAATTTTTCATAAATATAAAATGCATTTTTTTCATAAATATATAATATTGAGATTTGTCTTCTTTTGAAATATTTTGCAGCTAATTTTTTGTATTCAATTATTCCTTCTTTTATTTTAAATTCAACCTAACAAAGTGATGTAAGTTTTGCCAGTCTTTGAAATTAAGCAATAAAGATTTTATACTGTTTACCCTTTTCCCTCCTTTTTCAAATTCAACCTAAAGAATGTATGTACATTTTGCTCTTCTTTAACGAAATGCATTTAATTTTTTTAAAGCAATTTGTTCTTCTTTTTTTTTAAGCTTAAATAAGGTAAAATCTCTCAAAAAATGTGCATTTTTTTTTTCAAAATTTTGCAATCATTGTTTTATGCAATTTTTTCTTCTTTAATATTCATCCTTAATAAGGGAGTTATGAAATTTTCCCTTCTTTTATTTTAAATTCAACTTTTAGAAGGCTAAATCTCTTAAAACAATACTTTTTGAATATTTGACAATTAACTTCGATTATGAAATTTTTTATAACATTTATATTTATTTATATAAAATTCAACTTATGGAAGGAAAAGTAAATTTAAAGATTCACATTTTGACACTCTTTAAATGTTTGACTATCGTAAAATTTTTATGTTTTTCACCTACCTCTCTTAAAAATAACATATAATCAGCATTTTTTTTTTGGGCAGTTGTCCCTTCTTTAAGACTAGTATTGAATAAATAAAAGAAGGGAAAATTCCATAAACAACTTTATTGCAAAAATTAAACCAACCGAGAAAAAATGTGCAGAAATTATATGACAACATCTATAAGAGAATTTCCCTTCTTCAAGTTAAATATAAAAAAATGATGGGAAAATTGAATAAAAAAACTTAATTGCAAAATATTTAAAGAAAAGCAACATCGACATCCATTCACCCAAAATACAGGATAGAGAGTATAATTCCATCAAAATTTATAGAGAGCTCAATGCTAAACTCGATAGAATAATGGTACCAACTCACACCTGCAAAACAATTAATTTAATTAATTAATTGAAACAGTAAATCTGCAACAAGAGTCATACATCGAAATCTGACTACTCTTGTGTCATCAAGCTGCTGTGGCCAAGGCAGTTTAGTCATTGAGTTAGTCTATTAAAGGTCTCTGGTTCAGTTCCCGTAGAGAACACTTTTTGTTTTGAAGGATGAACTTTTTCTTGAAAATGGACTCGAGGGCATAATTCTCTCGGTCATCTAGAACTGTGTTCTCTGTGTCTGTGAATCTTTCCGCTAGTTTCGTGTCGGATGAGTGCTGCCCAGTTCTGGGGTTCTTTAGATTAAATTCGAAAAAGAAGGGAAAAATGTGAATTTATTTAGAGATTTCCTTCTTCAAGTAAAATTTTGATCAAAAGAAGGGAAAATTGCATTATAAAAACTCAATTGTCGAAAATTTGAAGTGGTTTTTCTCATCATGAATTTCATATAAAAGGGAAAATTTCATTTAAAAAATTACTGCTAATTATATTGAAAGGGAAAAATCTTAAGCTAACAAGAGATATTTTCTTCTTTATACTAATTATTTAATAAAAATATCAAAATTTCATTGAAAAGATTTATTGTGAATTATTCAAAAAGGAAAGAATTGACTATTGGGGAAAAAATATAGAGATACCTAATTTTTTATGGAAAAAAATGATAATCTCTTAAAGTAATATAAAAAAGGTTAAAATATACATTTTCGTTCGTGAAAATGACAAATACTTAACAAAAAAAAAACAAGCTAGTAATAATTATGCCAAACGTCCTTGATGGTTTTTGAACGAATTATGCCAAACGTCCATTATGCCAAATGTCCATTATGCCAAACGTCCCTGATGTCTTGGACCAATTATGCCAAACGTCCATTATGCGAAACGTCCATCTTGAAAACCCGTTATGCCAAATGTCCATTATGCCAAATGGGGTACACCCAAAATGGCGAGCCATTGGAGCAAGTCTGGAAGCACATTTAAAATCAACTGAGTAAAAATTGAATTTTCATTCATTTCAAGGTATTTTTTCATTCCTTACTGCTTATTGATTATTTTTTAATTTTTGTCTTGATAATTTGTATTCTTTTAAATATCAACAGGCCGATGGCCTTAATGACACTGCACAGTGGGCAAAAACGGGTGAAAAAACGGATCTTTTGATGCCGTCAGTTTCTGCCTGTCAAAAGTATCATTTTTAATGTAAAAAATTACGAGGAATCGATTGGTGGTACTCTCATGAGCGGCAAATGACGGGAAGTGGTCCATTTTACCCCATTTTGCCTTTTTTAGGGTGTTTTTCTCGAATATCTTCAACTGCCGTAGTTTGCCGCACCTCTAAAGTATCTTATTTTATGTAAAACATCACAAGAAATCGATTAGTGATACTCTCCATAGCGGAAAATGACGGCAAAGGCCCATTTTGCCCCATTTACCCCTTATTTATGTGTTTTTCATTAATATCTTGAATTATTGTAATTTCCTGTAGTTTTAAAGTATGTTATTTTATGTAGAAAATCGCGAGGAATCGATTTGTGACATTTTTATTGGTGGCAAATGTCAGCATGGGCCCATTTTGCCCCAGTTACCCCATTTTATGTGTTTTTCGCGAATATCTTTAATTGCCAATGTTTTTACATTTTGAAAGTATATATTATATATATTCCTCGTAATTTTTTACATTAAAAATGATACTTTTGACAGGCAGAAACTGACGGCATCAAAAGATCCGTTTTTTCACCCGTTTTTGCCCACTGTGCACTGTAACTATGTTGTATGGCAATTTTACAGTTTAATTACATCTTAACAACCAAAAAAAAGTTTTATTAGTATTGATTTACTGAAACATCTGTAATCTTTAAATTCTCCACTAAAATTCCTCTTTCCCGGTGAAAAAGTTAAAAAAAAATCTTAAATTTTTATGACTCAACTGCTGTGGTTTTCGACCTCCAAGACGGTGTGCACACTAATTTCAAGGGCCAGAAGCTTTAGCTCTCAAGTGGAGAAACCCACCACCGAGCAACAAGAGTCAAGACCCCGCCTCAAATAACCCCTCTTGGCTTCTGCAATCCTGTTGGCTGCGTATTTCAAGCAAGGGTGTCTCACCACCAAGCTCGACTCGACTGTGTGCTCGGAAAATCGGAAAATCGGTTTTCGGTTGGCAAGCTTTTTAATTGCGTCTGTTTGCGTGCTTTTTTTCGGACGACGACGTCGGGGTTTAAATCTCGGCGAGAAGTCCTGGCGCCATTGTGTTTGTCTCTTTGTGTAGGGGGAGGAGGGGGGTTGAGAAAGGGCACCACCCTGGCAAATAATACGCGAGGCTTTGGACTTTTCACAAGGGCGATGAGCTTTCTGGGGGGAACCTCTTCAAAGTGACCGGAGGTGAACTTTTTTTCTGCTGCGTTTTTTTTTTTTTTTTCGTTCTGGACAAAGATAGTAGAAAACAAAAGCGGCTTTTGTTTTCCAGTTTTGTGTTGAAAGTGGCTGTGGACGAGTTTACGGGGGAAAAAAATGGGAAAAATGAACAGGAAAGTTTTTCCTGGCGACCGACCGGGTGACGACCGTTCCCGGGGACCCCGAGTTGTTTGCAGATTTGAAGTGGCTAATTTGCATGGGTGAAGATGAGGCTAATGAGCACCGGGCTGGAGGGCTTTTCAGAAATGGAAAAATTGTGGAATAATGGAACTCGGGTCTGTGGCGTTGCGTTTTGCAAAATAAAGTTCAAATGAAGCGATGGTTGAATAATTGCAAAAATGTAATTAAAAACTTTGCGTCGGTATACAAAATAGATTTATTTGTTGAGAGTCAAAAATGCAAATTGAATACGTTGATTTGTATTATTGAATCAAATTTGCAAATTATAAAAGTTTTAAACGAATCTTCTCATCCCAAGTAACATTTTGAAAACCATCTAGTTTTATTAAGGTGAAGCCGTTGATCAACTTTGTACAAGACAGCGTTTTCAATGGTTGAAATAAGTGTTAGGATCAATTAAAATTCCAACGCCCAAGGCTCCAAAAAAGTTGGAACGGTAACTTCAACTCAATGGTTCTCGGGCATAACTCAACCAATCAAGATGATTCTTCTTTCCAGTGATTTGTAAGGATGTCTTGATAATTCTAGAGCTTTGCAGAACTTAATTTGATCAAATCTGTAATTTTTGCCAGCGAGTTGAAGTTACCGTTCCACCTTTTTTAGGAGGCTTGGGCGTCCGTGTAAGTTGGAAATGCGTTGGGCGTTCCAGTGTTAATAACTTGACTGCATGTAAAATGTCTTACAACTTCAAGGAAATATTTTTTTTTTAATTTTGATAATAAGTATTTTTTATCAAAGTATTTGAACAGTACGTAATATGAGTCTTTCAAATCTAGAATCATAACATTTCTTTCAAACTTGCTTCTGTGACCAGTTCGAGAGAGTGTTATTGAGATTTACATTTTAAAAAAATCATTTAGATATTATGTGTCATACTTGTTTCAGCATTTAAACAAAATAGTTAAGTTTTTTTTGTATTTTCCTAGAAAATGTTTTTGTATTTTTTTTACTTGAAGGAACTATTTTTTTGAAATATTTGCAGCAAGTTTTTAAAATATGATTTCTTTCTTTTGGCACCTTTCAAACAATACGAAGTTGTTTATTTATAATTTTTTGATTGTTTTATTGTGTTACATGGTTTTCAGCTTAATAAATGACCTCTCCTAGCACAAAAAAAATAAATTATATGAAAAATTAACATCATTCCACAATCACTCTTCCATTTTTTCATAATTATCCATTCAATAAATATGGTAGCTTCAAACTGAAATTTCTTGAATACTATTGCTCGTTTAGAGCTAATTCATTTTGCACAATTTTATTTGAAATATCTATTGCTATCAATTCAATTTTCATCCAAATTGATCATGGTCAACAAAAACTAGGGCGTCAAATTTTCCCGGGTTTTGAATTTCCCGGAAAACGAGAAAAATTTGTCCGAAATCCCGGAAATTCCCGGGATCCCGGGAAATTTTTGAAACAGTCATAAAATCTACGTTTTCAATAAATTTGTTATGTTTATCAAGCTAACAATCAGCTCAATACTGTTAATTGGTGATGATCTATACTTCAATCTGAACAAGAACAGCAGTTTTTAGCTATTTTAAAAAATATAAATATTTACAAAAATAAATAAAATTTAATCGAAAATATTTTATAACGCTAGGTATTTTGCGGATCCGTTAACTTAAATTTTATTTATTTTCCCTTAGAAGCCAAAAAAATGTTAATATATGCCGAATACAAATTTGCTAATACTTTAAAATTCTTATCGATTACTAAGTACTGAACTGTTCATCAATTTCCACAACCAAATCTGAGTTTCCAGACTAAAAATGTTTTTTTTTATTTCGGAAATTCCCGGGACAAAATTAAAAAAAAATCCGGGATTTGGGAATTCCCGGTTTAGGGAAAATCCCGGGATGGACGCAATAACAAAAACGTAAAAAAAAATCAGAATTAGGAATTAGATATATCTTTTTTGAAATGAAATAATACCCATTTTTCTTTTTAAAATAGTAATAGACACATTCTTCAGCGACAAAAACGACTCGTTTTGTCTTATCAGTCGAACATTTTAAATTATTTATTTGTTTTTTTATTGGTCCAATTATCAATCACAGCTGGATTCACAATAAGGAATGTTAATAATAACTAAAACATGACTTATTGATTTGTGTGAAACCAAAAAGGGTTCGAAATTTCCAACGTCACGGAGTGATCGATGTGGCAAATGAAAAGTTCGACTAAAAATTAATTTTCAATAGTCATTAGTTGAAGATTCCAATCTGAATCTGTAATAATATTTAAGTTTGGGACAGGTTTGAACATAAAACGAGACATATTTAAAAAAAATAAAAATTTCGTTACGTTGCAAAGTCGTAATGTTTCAGTAGTTTATTTTCATTAAGCAAATTCGATTTTCAGTTTTGCATTTGAAATCAATCTGAAAAAATCATAAATTTTAACGATCAATTGTTATTTTGTTCCTTAATTTTCTATCTGAGCATTTTCAAAAATTAGTTCAAAAAAGTTAAGAAAATGTTAACTTTCACTTGAATTTCAGGAATTCCCGGGAAATTGGAAAAACTCCCGGGAAACGGGAAATATTTTTTTCCGGAAAATCCCGGGAATTCCCGGAATTTTTTTCCCGGGACGGGAAATTGGATGCTCTACTACCTCGGACATAAAACCTAGTGAAAATAAAAGCAGCTTGGCTTCCATTAAAGTTTTATGAAAGTTTTAATATAGGCTTGAAAACCAGATGACAATGCCATGCCAAACGGTTTTATCGCATTCTTCTTTAAAACCAAGGGTGTTGCAACTGTCAAGTGCCATTCGGCTTGCAAAAAGCTCACTTTAAACTTTAAACTCCTAAAAGAGCAATGCTTAAATATGGCGCTAAACGTGTGGTCTGATTGAACAAAAATGACCGCCATATTGGCAGAAAAACAGGGTTGCCAGATAATGGGGGAATGCCACATTTTTCAAGTGTCAGCCAGAATAAAGATTCACCCTTCTCTGTGCCAGATATTGACAGATTTTGCCAGATTGTTTACTAAATGCCCATTTCGAACAACTTTTTGATTAAAATGAGCCAATTTAATTGAAAACCAAAAAATTCAGAATGAGTTTTTCTTAAAATAAATGTAAATTCAACATTTTATAGGACATAAATCCAAGCATAAATCAGTTAAAACTTCTGAATTCTACAAACTTTTGAATTAATTCATGTACTCCCTCATCTTCATCTTTCAGAATTGTTAGATTTTCGTCTGCCAGATTTTCAATCGATACTTTGCCAGATTTTTCATGTTTTGACCTGGTAACCCTGGAAAAAATAGAAAAAAGCAAATTTTGGCAAGACGAAGACTTATTTTTTTTTTCTCAGAATAAAATCTGTTTGTCATAAGACGCATGAAAACGTATGAAATGTCATTTTTCCCTGACTCCTAACAAGGTTTTAACAAAGGTTTTATTAAAGCATTGAGGAGATTGTTAGGATTCAGTTGTAAAGCGTTGATCTCCTATGTAGGTTTTAAAAATAAACCATAACAACCTTATGCGGAGGTCGTTTTGGGTTTTAAGTGGGGTTTATCGAGGTTCTGGGAAGTTTGTTACGACTAAGTGGTTGATTTTTTGATTGTTTTTTTTTTGTGTTAAGGCAATCGTAAATATTTGTCAAGTTGATGTCGCTCGCTAAATTAATTAAAAATAATCACATGCAAACAAGATTTTAAACGAAATATGAGTCGTTATTTTGGTCAGAAACGTCTTTCCTTTTTTTAAAAAAAGCCCACCAGACACATTCATATTAAAGAGCTAAATTGAGTTTCATTTTCATGCTTGTGAGACAATGCAACAGCTAAATTATTAGATACAATTCCAAACGAAATTTAATTTTAAGGAAAATAATGCCGAACAATTCTTTTCCCACAACATTCAGTCTAGAACACCCATTCAGATTCCGATTCCGATAAATTCCCTCTTTAAACAAGCAGCTCAACATGCAAATCTCGCCTCCGAAGGGATTATTATGTAAGACAAAAAGAAATCCGAATAGATTGTGGTGGTACAACCCCAAAGCTAATGATGTGCATCCATCTTCCAGCAACAATTCCAAACCTAACCCCAAATTCATCACTCTTCTCGCATACTCGGGAAAATGTAACACTTTAAAAAATGACGAAGTTTTTCTCGAAATTTAAAGGGTTGATGTCAAGTTTCGTTTTTTTTTTCGCAGTGTCACCTCGGAAAAGCTCTCTCTCTCTCTCTCCTTTCACCCACTTTGGACGCACTAAATTTTCCATCCTCGTCAAAGTTGCTTTTCCGTTTGATCCGCTCGTTAGGGCGAGGGAGTCCCTTCTTTTTCCGAGAGGAAAAACTAAAAACAAAAGAATAAAAAAACAAAGAAGAAAGAAAAGCACAAACAGCAAAGCTCTTCCAGTCTCGATTGGAAAAGCATCTCCCCCGCAAAAGATTTGCATATCTCAACATTTCTCACAACTCGTTAAGCCGAAAATGGATTTTCCACTGCTGGTTGACTACCCATAAGGGCGAGGAGGAAGACTTCCACTATTGGGGTTGGAAAGGGGGGGGGGGATGAAAACTTCACAGATTTGGAGATTTCGAGACGCCTACATCGCGTAACAAAGATCAACCAGCGGAAAGCGATTTTTGTTGACTTGATTTTTCTCCTCTTTGTTTTTGATAAGGATGGGAAAATCGAAGGAAAATTCGGCAAGTTTAAACGAATTTTCCTCTTCAACTTGGCTCTTTAAATAATACAAAGGGAAAATAATCAAAATAAAGTATTCCCAGAAGAAGCTACTTCCCTCATAATGTTTCCGCCCTGACCTTGACCCATGACAACAACCATTTAGCCGAGCAATGAACCGTGGGAGTCAATCTAGTTAAAAACTATTACTGTCACTTGCAGCAGCAGCAGCAGAAGGCAGCAAATTTCCAACACAGCAGCCTTCATCGTAACATTATCAAATGCTGCCAACTATTAGCAGACGAAGCGCCCACCACACGCCCCAGTGTGGAGGAGGAAAAACTTTCGAGTTTCATTTAATTTCCCGGGTGAAACTTTTCCAGCAGCAGCAGTGCCTTGGCTCAGGGAGGAGTTGGTTTGTGGTGCAAACTGTGACTTGGAGAACTGGGTGGAGGGGGGAAATATTATATCAGACATAATTATGTGCTGCCATGGAGACTGAAGTGGGAGTGGGAAGAAGTCCAGTGTCTTGAAACGGAAGTTTCTTTGATGGAATTTTGCGAAAGATTGTTGGGAGAAAGTTGGAGATGAAATTGGGAAGAACTTTTTTAAACTTACTACTTGAAATGGGATTTGGGAAAAGAACACCATTTGAGAATTATTTTAAAAAATTGCAGTACTGTTCAAATTTATAAAAGTCTGTTTTTTTTTTCAAATACATATTATCATTACACTGAGCAGTTCTCTACGAAATTTAATTTTAATTTTTGTATTTTTTAATCCGGCTGAAACTTTTTTGGTGCCCTCGGCATGCCCAAAGAAGCCATTTAGCATCATTAGTTTGTCCATATAATTTTCCATACAAATTTGGCAGCTCCCCATAAAAAAATGATAGGGGAGAGTGGGGAGACTTGATCCCCGGGGACACTTGATCCCAAGCCTGTATCTCGTCAGCATGTGGGTAAAACAATTAGCTTTGTTCTAGAAAGTTGTGCGAAATTAACTAAAACTCATTGTAGAAAACAAAGAAAAAAATTAAAAAATGTTTAGATTGAGTTACACACATTTTTCTAAAACGAGCTGCAAAAAACTTCCAAGAGATCTTTTTTTCTTTTTCTGATATGCATAAAAAACACTAAAAAAATATTCAAAAAAATATTTTTTGTATATGAATTGTTTGATAAACTTATCAACTTCAAAACCCTTACGCATTTGATGTTAAATTTATCATCATACTATTTTTACAATCAATTGTTTAAAAAAGTGCGTTTAGGGAGACTTGATCCCTGCCTTTTTGCAGTCACTGGAATCAGCCTCAAGATTAATTAATTGGGCTGGGATTTCATACTTAGTTTCCTTTAGTATAGTTGTACATAACTCACTGCAGTTTGAACCTTTTTTCAAAAGTTTTGTAAACAAAAATTTCCAGCTTTTGTTAACATGCTTAATTTTGATCTAAAAAATAATATTTTAAGTTTTTAAATATTTTACATACTAAACTTGTTAAATTTTGAACAAAAACGTACAGGTTTTATGTGAAATTGCTGTAACTAATAGAAAATTTAAAGTTTGCATGAATAAGAAACATTTTGCTTAAGATTTCTTCAAAATGTTGAAAGGGGATCAAGTTACCCCTAACATTTTAAAAATGCCGGTTTAAAATATTTTTTTAAAACGCTTGGCTAGATTCGAAGAGTTTATCTGATGATATATCCTTACTAGGCAAACATACATGAATGTTTAAGCTTTCAATTCATGCAAAAAGATCATAGTTTTGTGAGTAATTGACAGAGTTATGTGCGATACAAAAAAAGGGGATCAAGTCTCCCCACTCTCCCCTATATGAAAATTAAAAAATCTGTATCTTTTGAAGAAATTCTTTGATCGATTTGGTGTCTTCGGCAAAGTTGTAGGTATGAATAAGGACTACACTGAAAAAAATGATACACGTTAAAAAAAATATTTTTATTTCGCTCTATATCACTGAAATTTGATTTGCAAAAAAAAAAATTTAATTTTTTTCATTTTCTAATATGTTTTAGAGGACAACAAATGCCAACTTTTCAGAAATTTCCAGAATGGGCAAGAAATGTTTGACCGGGTTATGAATTTTCGAAACAAAACTGATTTTTCAAAAAATCGAAATATTGGTTGCAAAAATTTTGATATTACACCCTTTTGAAATGTTAGTCTTGATATAAAAAATGAAAATATTGTTTTCGAAAAGATCGGAAAATTTCACGAATGTTTCATATTTTAACATTGTAGATCGGACCATATCTCAGCAACTATGGGTCGTATCAACAGAGTTCAAAAAAGCAAAAGAGCAGTTCTCTACGGAATCGGTCTTTTATCTTTAATTTTAATTTTTGTATTTTTTAATCCGGCTGACACTTTTTTGGTGCCTTCGGTATGCCAAATGAAGCCATTTTGCATCATTAGTTCTTTCATATAATTTTCCATACAAATTTGGCAGCTGTCCATACAAAAATGATATGTCAAAATTCAAAAATCTGTATCTTTTGAAGGAATTTTTTGATCGATTTGGTGTCTTCGGCAAAAATGTAGGTATGGATATGGACTACACTGAAAAAAATGATACACGGTAAATTATTAATTTCACTTTTTGTCACTAAAACTTGATTTGCAAAAAAAAACTATTTTTTTATATGATTTAGAGGACATCAAATGCCAACATTTCAGAAATTTCCAGAATTTGCAAAAAATCTTTGACCGAGTGATTTTTTGAATCAATACAGATTTTTTCAAAAAATCGAAATATTGGTCGCAAAAATTTTTCAACATTAGTTTTCGATATAAAATCGAATTTGCAATCAAAAAGTACTTCAGTCAATTTTTGATAAAGTGCATCGTTTTCAAGTTATAGCCATTTTTAGGTAACTTTTTTGAAAAAAGTCGCAATTTTTCATGTTTTAAAATTAGTGTCCATGTTTGCCCACCTTTGAAAAAAATATTTTTGAAAAGCTGAAAATTCTCTATATTTTGCTTTATTGAACTTTGTTGATACGACCCTTAGTTGCTGAGATATTGCCATTGAAAGGTTTAAAAACAGGAAAATTTATGTTTTCTAAGTCTCACCCAAATAATCCACCATTTTCTAATGTCGATATCTCAGCAACTAATGGTCCGATTTACAATGTTAAAATATGCAACATTCGTGAAATTTTCCGATCTATTCGACAAAAATATATTCAAAAATTTTAATCAAGACTAACATTTGAAACAGTCCAAACATTCAATGTTACGTCCTTTTGAAATGTTAGCCTTGATTTAAAAATTCTTGAAAATATTTTTTTCGAAAAGATCGGAAAATTTCACGAATGTTTCATATTTTAACATTGTAAATCGGACCATTAGTTGCTGAGATATCGACATTAGAAAATGGTGGGTTATTTGGGTGAGACTTTTCCTAATGTTTCGAATTTTTGAAAAAATCTGTATTGATTCAAAAAATCATAACTCTGTCAAAGATTTTTTGCCCATTCTGGAAATTTCTGAAAAGTTGGCATTTGATGTCCTCTAAAACATATCAAAAACTCAAAAAAATAAATAATAGTATTTTTTTGCAAATCAAGTTTTAGTGACAAAAAGTGAAATTAAAAATCACCAATTTTTTTTCACCGTGTATCATTTTTTTCAGTGTAGTCCATATCCATACCTACATTTTTGCCGAAGACACCAAGTCGATCAAAAAAAACATATCAGAAAATAAAAAAAAATAAAATAGTAGTTTATGCAACAAGTTGCAAAAAAAAGTTCAACTTTTCAGCACCCATTTGAGTGCTGAAAAGTAGAACTTTTCAGCATTTATTTTGAAAAGTGTTGCTATTCGATTCTGTTATTTTTGGTACAGAAAAGTAGGCTATTTCGTCGTTCAAGAATGACAGAAAAAGTAAGTAGTTTCACGACAGAATTGCAAAAATAGTATTTTTTGCAAATCAAGTTTAAGTGATAAAGAGTGAAATTAAAAATCTTTTTTTTACCGTGTATCATTTTTTTGCAGTGTAATCCTCATCCATACGTACAACTTTGCCGAAGACACCAAATCGATCAAAAAGTTCCTTCAAAAGATACAGATTTTTGAATTTTCACATATCATTTTTGTATGGACAACTGCCAAATTTGTATGGAAAATTATACGATCGAGCTAATGATGCAAAATGGCTTCTTTGGGCATACCGAAGGCACCAAAAAAGTTTCAGCCGGATTAAAAAAATACAAAAAATTGAATAACCGAAATCTCAAAGAAACGCTCTATTACGTTATGAAATATATTTTCTCATTATTTCATCACCAGCCATTTTGTCTACCATCTTGGATTACAAATTCCTACATAACTCTAAATCTTGCTGGGGATCATGTATGAGCTCAACGGCACATTATAGGTCAACGAAAAACAAAATCGTGATTCGATTGTCCGAAGTGAATTTTATCTGAGGACTTCGGATAATCAAGTCTGAACTGTTTACCAAACTTCATGTTTCTTGCCTGATTTAATCAAGTCCTGAAAAAATTAGTGAATATTTTGAATTAATTAATAGATCGGCCATGTGCCGACAGAAGAAAAAAACTCAGCGATCTTTACATAATTTTGTCATTCATCAGTTTTGATTCACACACATTTAAAGTACATTCAACTATCATCCATGAAATTCACCAAATTTGAACGACACTTGTCTCAACACCCCAAAGACTTCTTCCGCCACAAAAAGGGACAAACCGCACGAGGCAAAACACTCGAAAAAAAAAAAGAAGTCCACCCGTCGTCGTCGTCATCGTTTTCCAACGTTTTTCAACCCGTGCGCTCAGCTGTAAAATTGATATCCTTAATCTCGTGGCCACCACCACCTCCACCCCGAGGGAAGCGGAAGGTTTATAGCGTTTTTCCTACGTTTTTTTTATTTCGACACAAGAGGACACACAAGAATGGAAAGTGCTGATGCTGGTGGGAAGATTGATGGCCAGGTTTGTTCTATTTTCTTCTCGTTTCGTGACAGCTGAGGGATGATGTTTTGTGCACCTCAAATTGGAAAATCTTTTCAATTGAAAGTGAAAAACGGAACGGCGAAATTGTTTAACGCTGACGAATGACGAGTTTTGCGGAGTCGAGCGATTTTCTATTCAATTTGATACTTTTTTTTATTTGTTTGGGGGGAGGGGTTAGCATCCAGTGATAAAGGGTCTTCCGGAGGCGGTTTCCACGTAAAACGCTCCTCGTGGCGCTTCGGAACCTTGATTTGGGGGTTCTCCGCCCATTCTGGAGGTAATGCCAGTTCCAGGACACAATCCGGTGCGGATTTCCTGGAAACTGTCACACTGCGTTGAAACGAATCCCACCCTGGACCACAGGGATTCCACGAAGTAATCAACGGCCCGAGCATGGGCACAGCCTCCGTCGATGTCAACGCCGCAACCCGGCTGGATACGGCCCCAGTTGGGGTAGAAATCAGCGTCACCAATCGGTTCCATGAAGCCCATGACACCTCCGTTGGTGTGGATAATCTCCACGTACTCCGCATCGGTATCCCGGATCCGGTCGATGGTATCTTCTCCGGAGAAAAACGGCAAAGCCGGATCCAACCCGATAATCGTCGGAAGTCTTCCATTTTGTCCTTTCCCAGCATTACCGGCTACGTGAGCTCCCAAGCTGTGACCAACGATCGCCACGGTATCCCTCCTTAAGCCGCTGGTTCTCGCCAAGAAGTCAATCAAATTCGAAGTAGCGATTCCCGTTGGATAAACCAACCGACGTGACACTCGGTAATCCGGGTGATTCGCCGCACTCCAATCGACATAGATCACGTTGAACTCCCCAAGCTCCAGAAGATCCGTCCGGACCATCCGATTTATCCGGGACACCTCCCCACCTAACCAACCGTGGATCACGATCCGGGTCGGATGGCTGGCGTTGAAGTACGAGCTCGTAACCGAACCGAGGTCATTGTTGGCGATACGGTGCGGAACCTCCGGATTCGCACGAGTGTACAACAGAAACCGAATGTCTTGCTCTGGTTGGAAGTGAAGATCCGGACTTTGCTCACCTTCTCCGAACATGTGCGGCATACCCAGCTCGTCCGTGACGACCTGCCATCGCTGGGCGGTTGTGCAACCTGGAGAACGAAGCTGTTTGAACTCAGCAAATTCAGCAAATTAAACCATTTCCTACCAAGAACGGCCAACACCAGCAAAATCAACTCTAAACTCGCCATAACGAAGACTGTTCGGTAGATACCTCCACCATATGACTTTATACGTCCAGAAAAGTCGTTATCTTCGTGTCTCCAAATTATCTATCCCCTGATATCGAGCTGATATCCCAAGTCGGGTGTGTGTCTAGACCGGACAACAGGGTACCCGATGATGGGGCGAACCTTTGGAATTGAATTTTTAAATCGTGCTGAGTGGACAGGGTTGCACTTTTTCGGTAATACAGCTTGGATCCAGTGTCTGATGTTGGGAGCAGGCAACTTTCCGATTAAGGGGTAAAAGTCGTGTCAAACGTTGGGATTCGATTATGATAAGTAAGGTGGTGGAGGGAGGATTGGAATCTTAGAAAGAACGCGTGGTGCTTAGATAAGGTGAAACGTGATTTTTTTGGTGACAGATTTGTTATGTCATTGAAAAGGCGTGGCTAGACTACACGGAATAAGGAGAATTATCGTGAATGTCAGAAAAAAATAGTTGAACGTCCTACAAAAAAACATAGTTTTTCTTAACCTGCCTGATTAAATTATGTCCCGCATTGGATTTTTTTATCAGTTCAGTATTGACTGTTTTAACATACATTTGTTTTTTTTTTTAATTTAATTGTAATTGTCTGTTCATCCTAATTGTAAGTAAATATGTCAAAATTCAAAAATAAAAAAGCAAGTATATGAAAATATAAAAATACAAAAGTACAAAAAACACAAAAAACAAAAATACTTAAAATACTTATGATAATTAAAATACTTCAAATACTTAAAATACTTAAAATACTTAAAAAAAATTTAACCCTCTACTGCTCGAATTTTGTTATTTGTTTTTCCCTTGTTCAGGAAGTCATTTCGAGCAACTTTTGTTCTACGAAAAACTTTACTACTCTAGTTTTAAGTTTTTCTTGCTTTATTTTTAGTATTTTAATTTGCATTTATCTTGTTTAGTTTATGTTTGTTTTTGGTTATTTTTTGCATGTTTTTCACATTTTCTGCTATAGAATGGCACTATCATCATTCAAATTGCAAAAAAAAAAAAAATGCGTAGAGACATAGTCTGGGACACTACAAAAATTACTGCATACTTCTTTTTACTGAAAATATAGGAAATGTTAGTAAAAAACACAGCCAAAGTTGACCCCAAAAAAATAACATTTTTATAAACATTTTCAAAGTCACATAAAACAAGTTAAACTTCCAACCCTGAAATTTTCTAAAATTTTAATAGTTCTTCTTTCCAATGCTTTTTAAAGATCAAAAATCGATTGGAAAATTGATTTTTGGTGATTTTTAGTCCGAAGCCCGTCTAAAGGCGGGGTTAGGTTGTAGAGGGTTAAAATGTTTAAAATACTTAATATACTTAAAATACTAGGTTGTAGAGGGTTGAAATGCTTAAAAAACTTTAAATACTTTAAATACTTTAAATACATTGAATATTTTAAATACTTTAAATACTTTAAATATTTTAAATACTTTAAATACTTAAAAAACTTTAAATACTTTAAATACTTTAAATACTTTAAATACTTTAAATACTTTAAATACTTTAAATACTTTAAATACTTTAAATACTTTAAATACTTTAAATACTTTAAATACTTTAAATACTTTAAATACTTTAAATACTTTAAATACTTTAAATACTTTAAATACTTTAAATACTTTAAATACTTTAAATACTTTAAATACTTTAAATACTTTAAATACTTAAAATGCTTTAAATACTTTAAATACTTTTAATACTTTAAATACTTTAAGTACTTTAAATACTTTAAATACTTAAAATGCTTTAAATACTTTAAATACTTTAATAATTTAAATACTTTAAATACTTTAAATACTTTAAATGCTTTAAATATTTTAAATACTTTAAATGCATTAAATACTTTAAATACTTTAAATACTTTAAATACTTTAAATACTTTAAATACTTTAAAAACTTTAAATACTTTAAATACTTTAAATACTTTAAATACTTTAAATACTTTAAATACTTTAAATACTTTAAATACTTTAAATATTTTAAATACTTTAAATACTTTAAATACTTTAAATACTTTAAATACTTTAAATACTTTAAATACTTTAAATACTTTAAATACTTTAAATACTTTAAATACTTTAAATACTTTAAATACTTTAAATACTTTAAATACTTTAAATACTTTAAATACTTTAAATACTTTAAATACTTTAAATACTTTCAATACTTTAAATACTTTAAATACTTTCAATACTTTAAATACTTTAAATACCCCAAATTCTTAAAATTATTAAAATATTTAAAATTATTAAAATATCTAAAATACTTAAAATATCTAAAATACTTAGAATTCTTAAAATATCAAAAATACTTGAATTATTATAAATACTTCAAATGCCGTAAACCGCAGTGACATTGATAACCGGATTGACTTTGAAGGTTTTAGATTGTTCCGCAAAATGAAGAATTCAAATTAAATATGTATGGAAGGAAGGAAACCTACGACCGTTGTAGCATTCCGTACGTATTCAATTTGAATTCTTCATTTTTCAGAACAATCTAAAACCCATCAAATTCACTGCGGTTTACGGTACTTCAAAAACATCAAAAACTTCATATACTTAAAGTTCTAAACATACTTCAAATACTAAAAATGCAACAAATACTGAAAATGTTTAAACGTTAGGTTCGGTGAAAATTTTCTAATCGGCAATCAAGGTCCGCTATTTTAACAATCCCAAATTGGTAAATTTAACTGAATTTTTAGATATATCAACAAAATTTAGCAAATTTCACCAATTTAAAACCGCACATTGAATTGGTAAAAATGAGATTGCACTTCTTTCCGTGTATCACAGTATTTTTTCAAAACATTGAACTCGAGCTTGACTTTACTAGTTGGAGATTTAAGGTGTTTTTGACTTATACATTGGTTACCAAATGTTTTAAATAAGACAGGAAACATTTATGCAGTATGAGCCTCAACATTCAATCCACACTGAGTCTCAGTGAAAAACAACAGATGATCTTGCTAATCTTCGAGGGAATTTAAATAAGACGTTTATGACATTCCTACCGGGCAAATTTCAAAGGAAATCCTCCAAATAAAATGCGATATCTAAATTGGTACAACCCCAAACAAACAGACAGACTGCCATGTTCAGAACAAACCAGCCATCAGGTCTCCCCCACAAACGGCATAACTTCCGGTGATAACTTCCTTGATATACTCTTTTTTCATTTTTTGATTCAACAACTCGCACTTGTTCTCTGATTTTCCTCCCACCGACTCACGGCGAACATCATCATCAACATTTATAACCTGGCTCTGTGGAGAGCAGCAGTCTGACTGTCGGTAGCTAAAGGTAAGGAAAAATGCGATAATAATGTCGGCTTTCCGTTCTGGGAGGATGCTCGAGGAGGGGGAGGGAAAACCATATTGATTCCACCCAAGAAGATGATGACACTGGAGCTTAATTTTATCTCCTCTGTTACTGCTGCTGCTGCTGCGGGAAGAAGGGAAGAAAAAGAAGATCTTCTTCCTGGAGCAGCCACCAAACGACAAAGACGAGCACAGAAAGGTTCATAATTTACTTTTATAAACGTAATAAAATTCAATTTCCATTTCCATTCAAGCACACGCCAGATGGCATAAACTGTGATGGGGGAAGCTTTGGTTTCGTCCCGGACTTTTATTCGCTTCGGCAGGTTTGGATTTGATTTCCTTCATTTTTGTTCCGAGCGGAGTGTGGAATCAACTGGCGAAGGTGCAGGACGACCTGCAGTTGTAATGCATAATCATTATTTGCAGGACCCGATGGGAGATTAAATAAGAGCTGTCTTACTTGGGGATGTCAGTGCACTCAGAAGCAATTGCATTGGAAGAATTTCTTACCTGAAAAGAGAAAAAAAAGAGAAAATTGATGAATTTGAACTTTAGCTAAATATTTTTCAGATGACGTCGTATCGATTGTTGATCTTCGATAAAGTCTGATCAAGATTCTCGGTTCCCCCCCTTTGAGTGTACATCATCTGGCATCTTTATTGCTTCCCATTAACTCAAAAGCCAAGATTGAATTGAATATCTCCGAACATCCCATCTGTCAATATAGACTGTATTCACTGTTACGTTCCAACAAAACCCGTACATCCGTACGGAACATTCGTTGTCTTCGAACAAACCTAGCCGAGCTCCCTCGTTTGTCGCCCAAGTCGTAATTTAATTTAACTTGACAACCTGGGACTTGACTTGGCTACCGGCTAGAGCTGGCTCAACGAAGCACGCTCCACCGAGTCTATTTTATTGTTCCAACCCATGTCCCATGGGGGAGAGTGGATCCAAGTGCGTGAACAAATCCACCCGGGACCGGTAATGTCACGTGAAGGGAATCAAGAATCCCCCGAAGACGACAGCGGCGACAGAGATGTGCGATGTGAGACAAATGCACGCACGCTCCAGGTGAGTTTAAGCTGGGCACGGTTCAGTTGAAAGCTGATATACCTAGGCTGGTTGATAACTCGATGTTGAGCCTCGTTGAGTCTTCCGGAAGTGAGGAGATGTCGAAAGAATTTCTGAGAAATTGAAGAGATGGATGGAAGAATGATAGCTTCAAAAGATTCAAATGTTAAAAATATTTGAACTGGTCGAAAATGTTAATAAACATCATGGAATTGAAAGAAAATAAAATAAAAAGTCTGGAGAGAGACAATGAGTGATCAAGCTATTAACACTTGTAGCACCAACGGGGTCAAAACTTACGCGAAGCACCAAGGGGGTCAAAAAAGTCGGAAATGCAACTTCAACCGGCTGTATCTCGGCGAAAACTCAACCGATTTGAATGATTCTTGTTGAATTCGATCCAAAAGAATGTCAAGAATCACCTCCAACAAGGTAGATCCAAAACAGATGCGTCTACTTTAAGGTATAATAAAAAAGGCATTTCCAACTTTTTTTCCAAGGGTTGTATAAGCCGGTGAAAATGCATTTCCAACTTTTTTGACCCCGTTGAGGCTACAAGTGTTAACACAAGTTTGGAAGAATTGAGATAAATTACAGCAACCAGAATAAACATTATTGAAAGAATATGAAGTTTTTTGACATACACAGTAAAAAATGTGTAATTTTGAAAGGTGTAGTATTACATCTTTTACGATGTAATATTATCTCAACATTATTATCTAAACAGACTGAAAACGTGGTAAAACACTGAAAATGTGGTGAATTAACACATTTTAGAATTACACATTTTCATACATAAACACAGCAAAAAATCCGATGGTAAAATCACATGCAAAAGCATGCACATCACCTTCGTCAAAATAAACACTTAACATTACACGCTGCATGTACAATTTTTGTAAACACAAAAAAAAGTTACAACTGACGGGACTCAAACCCAGCACCAACAGTAAGGACTGGCGCCTTAGCCCACTCGGCCATCAGACCGATGAAAATATGTAAGGATATACGCATATATCAGCTTGACATTTCGGTCAAGTAGGTTTCCCATACTGATGGGCTACATTTTTCAGGGCGTAAAATTACATAAAATTGCATAAAATAATGCAATATTTATTTTACACCCAGCACTTTTACACGCAGCTGTATTACTACTTTTTTTGCTGTGAATGATATACCAAATTCCAGATGTGTTATTACCATTATTTGTTTGTTCTGCCATGGCTCAAGCTTTGTGGGACCTTCCCTATGACCAAAGAAGCTTTTTTGTGTCATTGGTTCACCCATTCAAGTCTCCATACAATTTTGGCTGTTGTCCATACAAAAATGGTACGTAAATATTTAAACAGGTGTAACTTTTGAGTGAATTTTCTGATCAATTTGGCGTCTTAGGCAAAGTTGTAGGTATTGTTGAGGACTATTAAAAAAAAATAGATACACCGAAAAAAAAATTTCGGATTTTTTTTATCAACTTTTTTTTTACAAAAAACTCCATTTCTCAAAATACGTATATTTTGATTTTTGAGATTCAGCCAAACATTGAATATTACGCCCATTTAAAATGCTAGTCTTGATTTATTTTTTTTCAAAATATTTTTTTCGAAAAGATCGGAAAATTTCACAAATGTTTCATATTTTAACATTGAAAATCGGACAATTAGTTGCAGAGATATCGACATTAGAAAATGGTGGGTTGTTTGAAAAAAACTTAGAAAACTTCAATTTTCCCGATTCTTTTTACTTAAGCCGCTGTATCTCAGCAACCAGATGTCCAATCTTCAATGGTTATTAGACAATTTCATAGAAAATTTTCTGAACTTTAAAAAAAAATTAAGGAAAATTAAAAAACTGCAAACATTTCGCTAAAATCAAACTTTCTGTGGCTGTATCTTGGAAACAGAGTCCTTTATTGAAAAATCTGTTAAGCACTTTTCGATTAGAAATTTAATTTTACATTAAAAAAATACATCAAATTTGTTTCGTCATGAAATTTCGATTTTTTCAAAAATTCATAACTCGGCGGCAGATTTTTTTGACCATGTTTCTCTATCGCTCAAAAGTTGCGGGTTTTTGTCCTCTAAAACATATAAAAAAATCTCGAAAATCAAAAAATACGTATTTTGGGAAATTCAGTTTTTGTGACAAAAAAGTTGATTAAAAAATCCGCATTTTTTCCGTGTATATTTTTTTTTCTCAAAAATCCTTAACAATACCTACAACTTTGGCGAAGACACCAAATTGATCAGAAAATTCACTCAAAAGTTACAGCTGTTTGAATATTTACGTACCATTTTTGTATGGACAGCAGCCAAAATTGTATGGAGACTTGTATGGGTGAACCAATGACACAAAATAGCTTCTTTGGTCATAGGGAAGGTCCCCACAAAGTTTGAGCCAAATCAAAAAATACAAATAAAATCCATTTCCGGTACTAGGTCCAAAATAGGGTCATATACCCTACGTTTTTATCAGAATTTTTATCAAGCAATAATTAAAGTAACTACTCACGTTTGAAAGAATGGTAAAACTCACAGAAATATTATTGATGCAAGAAAAACATATTTTAACCCTTTCAGGCCTGAAAATCGAAATTTTCGAAGGTAGCCTTTAATTTTCGAATGGTCCTCAGGAGCATTTTCCTATCAAAAACAAAAAAAAATATTTGAGAATTCAGGCCTGAAGAATAAAAACACTCAGAGCAAACATATTTTTGAAGATAAGTTACTACAGTCTTCAAAATGTGAAACTGCTTGAAAAAGTAAAAAAAAAACTTTGAAAAAAAATTTGAAAGCAAATAGCCAAAAATGTTAATCTAGTCTTTAGCGCGGTATTGCAATTTGTATTCCAAACCTGCCCACAATTACCCTGAAGTCAAAAATAAATCGGCCACTTGACTTCCTGATTCCCGAGTCAATCCCGAGTAACCGGAATCGGATTGCACAGAAATTTAATATCAATTTCAGTCAATCGAAATTCAACAATTTTTGTCCATCCTTCCTACCGGTGCCAGAGTTGAACAATTTCATTAGTGGAAGCAAAAATTTTCCGAATCCCCTTTTCTTTTTTTTAACCTTGTTTTTCCCCCATCCCTTCCGTTTGTCCTCCCGTTTCCCTCCTACGCGCCTCCACCGGAAGGAAGTTGCCGTGTTCGCCTGCGATCACAATCAGCTCCCAAATTGTGTGTTTAAGAGTGTGCAGTCTTGCTGCTTTTTTTATATTTTTTTTCTCCTCTCAATCCATGATTGTTATCTGCGTCTTGGTAAATTTCCGTTTGTTTTTTTTTTCCTTTTCCCCCCTCGGCTCTGCTTCAGTGACACAATTTTCCCCGGGGTTGATGAAAAATGAAAAATGCCGGATGGATCGACTGCTCCCGGTTAACGAGATGATTTCTATCGGCTTATTTACGTCTGACGGGAGGAAAAATCGTGTGTAAGAGCCTCTCGTACGTGAGAGAGGCGTGAAATGATGGAAAATCTCGATTTAACTTAATAAAATTGTACTTTCGAGAGGATGATGTGATTACAGCGTGATGAAGCCGGTTTGTGTGATGAGTGGAACGGTTTTGTTCACTTTTGGGAGTAATTTTTCGTTATGTTAGTGTTATTTTTGAAAATTAAAGGTACACTAAATTAAAAAAAAAAACGGTATTCAGTCAATACTCTGGTCTACTCTACTCTGGTCTACTCTACTCCGGTCTACTCTACTCTACTCTACTCTACTCTACTCTACTCTACTCTACTCTACTCTACTCTACTCTACTCTACTCTACTCTACTCTACTCTACTCTACTCTACTCTACTCTACTCTACTCTACTCTACTCTACTCTACTCTACTCTACTCTACTCTACTCTACTCTACTCTACTCTACTCACTCTACTCTACTCTACTCTACTCTACTCTACTCTACTCTACTCTACTCTACTCTACTCTACTCTACTCTACTCTACTCTACTCTACTCTACTCTACTCTACTCTACTCTACTCTACTCTACTCTACTCTACTCTACTCTACTCTACTCTACTCTACTCTACTCTACTCTACTCTACTCTACTCTACTCTACTCTACTCTACTCTACTCTACTCTACTCTACTCTACTCTACTCTACTCTACTCTACTCTACTCTACTCTACTCTACTCTACTCTACTCTACTCTACTCTACTCTACTCTACTCTACTCTAGAGGCCAGATCCAAGATATTATACTTTTTTTAGTTCAACATAAAAAATGAATGCAATTCTAAATTCTCAGAAAGGAATAACTTGATCAAGATTATTCTGAAATATCCAAAAAACTAATATCGTTCTCTCATAAACCTTCTAGCATTACAAGAGCAACAACCAAAGCTGCTAATTTCAGTAACTTTCCCGGAAAAAGTCCATCCAGAATTCCATCAGCATCAGGCTCACTTCCGCTTCCAACGAAGTTTCCTCGACTTTTTTTTCTGCCTTCGGCAAAGTCCATCCAATCTTCCGGCCAAAAAACCCCGGACCATGCAGACCAACTTTCATCTTCATCCAACTTCCGGAGCGCCATCCTTTTCGCTTCATAACCGAGCAAGCAAGACAAAAAAAAATATATATTAAGGGCCGAGAGTACCATCTTCATCGTCGACTTGCAACAACTGTATTACAGACACAAAATTAAAATCGTACCATATTTCGAGCGGACGGACGGAAAAGTGAGCAGGGTAATCCTCGAGGAAAGGTCCTTCCGGAAGGATTCGGAAATCTGGCCAGCCGTCAAGCAGCCGTCGTCGACAGAAGGACAAGTTACAAAGAACAACATAATGCTACACTTGAGAGCCCGGGAGGGAGGTGGGGGTGTTTCATAAGTTCCGTTACTGAAGAACTTCATCAATTTTGCGCCTCCCTTCGGGAACAGACATGAGCAGCCCGGATAAAGAAAGACAGCACAATTTAACCATAGACTGTATAGTTCAGTATAAACAAATAGTAATTTAAACATTTTTTAACTTGACTGAAATACTGCCATGACATGCTGATCTAGAAAATAACACATAAACCAACCGTTAATTATATTGTAGTTTTACATTTATCTTTTACGCGGGACACCAAAAGTCAATGGCTGGTGACTTGGGGAACTATGTAGCAACACACCACTGCCACGGCATTAAACTTTCGCCCTGCCAAAGTGCTCCAGGGAAGAAACTTTTCCCCATCTTTTCCGGATCCTGGAAAGTGCAGCATATTCGGTGAGAAAGCAACTCTTTTTCTTTTCTTGTTTTTTTTTTTGTTAGATGCGAGCGAAAAAACTGAATAACAGTAAATTCGATTCCGGATCTTTCAACGGGGCTCCACTGAGAAGCAAAAAAAGAAACTTTCAACAGCGGATTTTGTTCTTCCCTCTTTTTTTGTTTGTTTTCATTTTGCTAGGTTACATGAGAGGAGAACAAAAAAAACTGTAACGATGGAAACTTTGTAGCGTTCGCACATCCAGTGATTGAAGTTTATTTTTGTTCACGAAAAAGTGAAGTTTTCACTATACTACACAGTTGCGTGCCGAAAGAGTGGTTCGACCTACTCTCCGAGCAGCTTGAAATCCATCGAACTTTGTTTGCATTTGAAAAGAGCTGAGTAATTTCGGAAAGGCATCAAGAAATTTGTTTGTTTTATCACTATAAATCATATTGCCTAATAATACGCCAAAAAAAATTGCAAAAAATATTAAGAGACAGATGAATATAAAAAAAATCATTCAAAAATACTTAACAACTTAACAACTCTTTAAAACTTTTGACATTTCACTTTGATGCCACTTCTAATTGAAGAGAGAGAAAAAATTCAGCTGTGATTTTAAGACTTCTCTACGATTTTACATTTCCTATATCAAAAGAAGTCATTTTTCAATGTTTTTCAATTTTGAGGACTGTATCTTGAGGACCGGCCAGTGGCTTAAGAGCGAGTCCACGAGCAAAGCATACCCATCTCGCATCGACCTCACCAATCTGCCTGAAATTTTCAGGGGTTGTTTGTACATATAAAACTAGCATCTGGCCAAAATATGAGCACTCTAGGTCAACGGCAAGTGGGGCAAATCGGGACACAAAGTTTAAAGGTTCAAAAACGTAAAAAATCTGAAAAAGGCTATAACTTAGGCAAAATTCAATTTAATTTAAAAATTCAAAATGCATCTGGAAGGGTTTAAAAACTGAAACAAAATGCAGGGTGAAGCATCCCAATTGGTTAAATCTAAAGGTAGTTATTGGCATTTTAGTGAAAAAATAGCATAATTTTCAAACTCAAATAAAAAAGTGTTCCATCCAGATATCAACTCGGTTCGACCTGCAGCTTGTAGGGAACATCTGGGACTACCATCTGAGACTGAGAACGCTTTGGGTAAGGCAGTTTAACATATTTAATAGACACTTTTACTTTTAGTGAATTTTTTGGTTGCAAAGTTTTGCTCGGGGGACCCCTTAGATCAAATTTTCTTGTGATAATTTTATCATAATCGTGTTCCTGAGACAATTTCACAATAGTAACATGTATAAAAATGTTTATTTTCATCCATTTTAACCCTTTAAAAAATGAAAGTTAAAAAAAATCTTCGATTCACATTTATTGAAAATCAAGTTCTTTCCAAGGATACTAGATGACACCAGAAAAAAAGCAGCTTCTTAATTTTTTTTAACTTTCATTTTTTAAAGGGTTAAAATGGACATTCGGCCACCAAGGGTTTTATACTCCTTAAGTGAATTAATCAGTAATGGTGAAATAATGTCACAAGGTCATTTACTATATAATACAACAATCCCCTTCCTCCACGATTCCCCTACACACCACACACCATTATAATCTATAAATAATTCGAACCGGTTGGTACGGTATGTCCCCAGCTTCTTCTTCTTCCCCTGATGGTTCTATGAAATGTGGGATCCGTTCATAGAATCTGTCTCATGCGGTTAATGCAACGCAGTAGGCCGGGCCGCTTTAATGAGTGTATTACACTTCGGGGGTTCTCGAAAGTACTACAATCATTAATAATGACAAGAAGGAACTTGAGGCGTAATCTAACCATAAGTTCTTCCCGGATGCTTTCTTCGGACTGACTGCGCTTGTGTTCGATTAGATTAGATTAGATTAGATTCAAAAATACTTAACAACTCTGATAACATTAAAAACAAAATGCATTTACAATAAAAAGGGGCACAATGGGCTTTTCTTTTACAAATTTTGATTTTCGAAAAAAAATATTGGCATGAAAACATTAAAATTATGCAATTTGTTTTCAAAACTATAAATTGTAAAAATTGTGCTCGAAATTTTATTTTAATCTGCTTTATTTTTAGTTATATATTACTTTAATTTAAAATTTAACAAATTTGGATCCATAAAAAAATATTGCCGTGAAAACATTAAAATTAAACACCCAAGTAACATTTTTCCAGGAGTTCTACAAGAGCTCTTCAAGATAGCTATAGCATAGCAGTTTGGACCGCGGTAGGATAACATTTTCTTCAAAACTTCTTCAGGAGTTTGAAAGAGTACTTGAAGAGAGTTTTATCCTACCGCGGTCCAAACTGCTATGCTGTAGCTATCTTGAAGAGCTCTTGTAGAACTCCTGGAAAAAAATGTTAATTGGGCAATTTGTTCATAACTGTAAATTGTGTGGTATATAAAGAATTATCTAATGCTTTTTGTTACAACATTTTTGCTCTACTTCATTTTATTATTTATTTTGTTCTTCTTTGTTATATTTATAATACTTTGTATTAGAATTTTCAAAATTCAGATTTTTGAAAAACAAAATATTAAAATTCTGCAATTTGTTTTCCTAACTGTAAATTGTGTGGTATATGAAGCATTTTCTTGCTTCAATTTTTTTGAAATTATGCTCGAAATTTTTTTTTCTTCTCAATTTTTGTTAATTTGTTAATTTTGCTTTATTCTAAAATTTTACAAATTAGGATTTATGAAAAAATTATGGCATGAAAACATTAAAATCAAGCAATTTGTTTTTATAACTGTAAATTGTGTTGTATATAAAGCATTTTTTGCAATTCCAGCGTGAAACTACCTGCTTTTCCTGTCACTCTTGAACGACGAAATAGCCTACTTTTATGTACCAAAAATAACTGAATCGAATAGCAATACTTTTCAAAATAAATGCTGAAAAGTTCTACTTTTTAGCACTGAAATGGGTGTTGAAAAGTTGAACTTTTCAGCTCTTGTTTCGAAAAGTAACACTTTTCAAAAAAAAATTATTTAACCGATTTATTTACAAAATACATGAAAATTTGACTTTCAATTCAATTCAATTCGGTTTTATTGGTGAATAATCAAGATACAGTGAGTTATTTTGAAGTGCATAACGGAGTTTTGGAGTTCCTTACAGCTGTGTGTTGCATCATAATCCATTTAGGAATAATTATTTCTTTAACTAAGGTACTAGCAAGAGTAAGAAAAAACTATAATAAAAACTTACCAAAATTGCAAAGGAAAGGGGATAGAGGAAGAGAAAGCTTATATCTAGATCACAGGTAATTTATCCTTTGTAGATGTGTTTGATCATCAGTTCCCCAAGGGCCAGGAATTGTTCTGCCTTGTTCCGGCAGCTCCGAAACCGCGTCATCATCTCCCCCGCGAGAGCAAAGAACTCCGGCAGGGTGAAGAGATCTTCCCCGGTTACTTCTTGCTGGGCCGTACTGCCGCTACCGGCAGCGACCACGCTGGCGAACGAACGCCCCCAGAAAATTTGACTTCAAATTTAACTTAATGGGTGTTTTTCGGAATTGCAAAAAATGTTGTTTGGAACTCATTGCAAAACTTAATTTTTTTCAGCACTCTTCGTATTTATCCAACCCGGTGAACCTCGTTGGATAAATGTACGACTCGTGCTGAAAAATCCTCTTTTTGCAACTTGTTGCATAAACTACTATTTTAATACTTTCTGCTTCAAAATTTTAAAAACAATGCAGGAAATTATATTTTCTTATCCTTCATTCTTATAGTTTTTTTGTACTGTTTAAGAATTTTACCAATTAAGATTAAAAAATAGCATGAAAAAATTGAAATTTTGCAATTTGTTTTCAAACCTGGTAATTGTTTAGTATATAAAGCATTTTCTAATACATTTTGCTTAAAATATTGAAAATTGTGCTGGAAATTTTATTTTCGTCTTATTTTTATGAATAATGGATGCTTTGTTTTCGAATTTAGTTTTTAGGCAATTTTGATTCTTCCTTAAAAAATAATCGCCTTAAAATTTGTTCAAGAGAGTCCGGGAAAACGATTACAAAACATTAAAACATTTAAACTTATCTTGAATAATATGAATAAAAACTATAAAATTTAGGACATGGTTGTAGGTTTGTTTTTTATTTATGGTTCTAAAGTTCAGACAAAACTGGTATGATCTTAAGTTGATTCACAATTAAGGCCGCAATAAATATTTCATACATTTCTTGATTTTTTTAATTAGGATTAGAGTTTCTGAGATACTTTTGATACCAACCGGAACCTAGGGGATAGATCACCATAAATTGTAATGGACTTATTTAATCTCAATACAATCTGTTTAATTACGGCATTTTTCCTCAAAATAAAAAAAAAGGAACTGCATAATATTGGTTTAAAATTCAAGAAAAGATAATGAAAATCAATATTTGATTTAAATAAAAAAAAAAGTGAACAGAAAAACATTTTAAAAAAACGTATGGAAAACATTTCCACATTGTCCAAAATATCTTTCCTGGAGTATGCTAAATTTTTCTCCTCTCGAAACGAATACTAGTTTTCAAGACTCTCGGTAAATACTAGAGCCCTGGATGTTCAAATCCCGTTGGCGTCAGGAAAGTTTCTGCACTCCCGAAAAAAACGCACAACTTTTCTTATAAGGATTCTTGAGCTTTCGACAAAAAACAAACACTGACTGCACGCTGACTGAGACACTCTCGGTGCACTTTACGGTGTAAGGTGGGTTGTGAAAAAAACTTTACGAGCTGAAGTATTTTTTTGTGTGACAAGACTTGAAATCAATTTTGTTACCAGAAATTCTGGGAAGAAACTTTCGTCGCAGGTTTCTTGTTAGGCGGAGAAAACGATATTTTTTGTGATGAAACTAAAAAAATGTTTGTGCCAGTTGATTTGCACAGTGTCAGAGCAGTTAAAGATGATCAACTGGACAATGGAAAGCAAAATAGTCCAAAATCGTTGAAAGCCTCTTTACAGACGAGCGTTCTCGTCAATTCAAAAGGTTCAACGAGCAACTGCTCACCCGGAAGCAAGTCTGCTCAAATGCAGCAAACGTTCAAATCTTCCAGGCTCATCACCATCCCAATGCAAGTGGCCAACCATCCACAGGCACATCGAGGAAGATATAATCGAATACAATTATGTCAATCGCATTCAGCTGCAGCAGCAGAGACAGCTGACCCAGGCCTGGAGGTCCGATTCTTGGGTTTGTAGTTATGCGGGTCATCTTGCTGGCATCTGGATTCGTTGAAAACGTCAGGCCTAAGGCATTGAACAACTTTCATGTGTCTAAGCACACAAATCGAGATGAGCTTTGAGAAAGGGCATAAGCTGCAAAATGTTTGTATTTTCAAAAAAAAGGAAAGTAAAAAAAATATTTCAAAATGAAGTTTAAACAAGATAAGACAGTTTTCATAAATAATGTTAAAAAATATAAAACAGATATTGAAAAGGAGTTGACTGACTGACTGGCTAGGACCAACCTAGTCCAACATGTCCAGAACTTTGAATCTTGCTTATTTGACGTCGAATTGCCGCCTATTTTCAGTAATCAGGACCATTTTTTACGACAAACATGAGATGGAAGGTCACTTAACAAGACATAAGTTTCTAAAAAAAAATCTATAAACTAAAACCATTAAAAGCCATTTCAAAAAACACTGCTCCTAACCAAAGAAAGAAGAATTCAATCAAAAGACACTATCACACACTAGCTCACACTAGCACTTTTTGTACTTCTATCAATACAGATACGGCTAGTCATGACAGTGGACTCTGTCGCCTCAACGTTATCCTCATCAACAGCAGCATCGTGATAATGCAAGAGTTTTTTGCAATCAAATGTGTACGAAACGATGGCGGCTCATCCCAAGTCTTTCACTTTGCTCTTTTGCTACATCGCTGAGGCCGATACACACTTTTGGAAGTTTATGAAATCGATCAGAGTAGGGATAAGGATCGTTTTTCGAAGCATTTTAAAAAAGAAAAATTTAAAAAAGAAAAAAAACTTCAAAAATATATTCTAGAAAGACAAATTTGGCCTGAAAACGAATCTCCTCTACACCAAAATAAGAATTGATTCATTTCATGGCACTTGGCAGTCCTTTCCTCAGATGAGTGAGACTAGTACTGAGGCAGTACAAAAGCGCTCACATGCACTTGTTCGCAGCTTAGGAAAAGTGCCCAATTTGTTCAATGCGGCGACAAAAGGACGAAACATGACTTTTCACTTGGCACCCCCTGAAGAAGATGGGGCGAGGAGGTTGGTGGGGAGTGACCTCGGACAAGTCAAAGGCGACACACTGGCATTAAATGCGTCTGGCCAGTGCAATGCACAGTGGGGTTTGGTGGTGGATATCTCTGGTCAAAATTTCAAGATTTTTTTTGCACATTTTTTTGACTTTTCTCAAATTAAATGGTAAAAATTGAATTGAAAAAATGTTTCTGACTCAAATTTGCACACACAATTCCCTCAAAGTGGGTCAATTATTTCCCGGATCCAGAACCGACCACGCACCAGCAGAACCCCCCCAGGACGGCATCTCATGGGCAAATAATGAAGCTGCGAATATTCATCACGTTCTCGGGTTTCCGCTTTTGCTGCTGCTGCCATAGTGACTACTCCTTTCCTTGGGGGGCCCACATTTAAATGTGGCCACGGTGACGACGGAATTGTCCCCGTCCAGCCGCCACATTGTTTAGAATCGCATTAAGGCGCTCCGGAACGTGCCCGGATTTGGGTTCCCATTCCAGGCTTAGCGCGGCTTGTGAGGAAAAGCGAGAAATAATGCCTCTATTTAATGGCCTTTGAGAGGTTAGGAAAATGAGACCCAAAATCGGATCTAATGTGTGAGATATGCAGCAGGTGTTTTGCGATTAAATTTGAAATTGTCGGTTGAGCCTTTCCCGACCAAAGTTCTTTAAATTTTTATTCACAGGCGTTTGAGTTCAGAGAAAACTCACTTGAATATTTTCACTTATTTCCAAAAGTCATGACGGCATCATTCTTACCTGTAAAAAGAAAGAAAAGAAAAAAATAGTTTTAATTTGTAAACTGGAAACTGTTAACAGAAATATAAAACACCAATCGTGTCGTAATCCTTCCCAGAAAAAAGTATACACAAGAAACCACTCATCAACGTTTACCACAAACACACACTTTTCGAAATCCGTCCATCATCGAACCCTTAACGGCGCATTTCCTCGAGATTTTTCCTCGTCAACCACGAGTGCTCTGTTCAATTTCCGGTCCCGTGTGAACCACGCTGTGAGCGTAAAATTCCACTCGACATCGAACGTCAGCCAGCCAGCCAATCTCCAGCAATCGCCAATCAAGTGGCTCTAGGATCCCTCGCCAACCGTACTCCGAGATCCCTTCACTTCCCCTTCCCGTAAGTACTGCATTTAATGGCTAATGGAATGATTATGAACGGTACGGACGGGGACGGAGGCAACAGCAACAGCGAGCAGTTAAAGGGGCAAAGTTTTAAGGAAATTTCTTGTTGTTTATAAAAAAAAACTTAAAATATTAGATTCAAAGATCATTTTGAAAAATAATTTTGATATTAACAATTAACGGGATCAAATCAATGTGAATGGACCATCCTCCGTCAACTCACACAGCAGATGCTCCAACCCCTTTTCGATTTGCGTGAAACTTTGTCCTAAGGCGTATCTTTTGTCCTTGATCACGAATCCGAGGTCCGTTTTCCTATATCTAGTGGCCCCTTCTAGTTTTGAACATGCGAAAAAACATGTTTTTCAATAATTTGCAGCTTGAAATGGTGTTGAGATGGAAATTTGGTGTCAAAGAAACTTTTATGTAAAATTGAACGCCCGAATTGATGACGTGCTCAAAATTTCGAAAAACCCTATTTTTCTTCGAAAAACCACTAAAAGGTTTCAAAAACTCTGCCATTTTCCGTTAACGGACTCAACTGTTAAAATTTTTGGAACATGTCATTTTAAGGGAAATGTAATGCAATTTTCGAATCTACATTAATCCTAAATGAAAAAATGACTCTTCTGGGTTATTGCAGATTCGAAAAGAACAATAAATTTTCCTTAAATTGCATGTTCCAATTTTTTGTTACAATTGAGTAACGGAAAATGGTGAAGTTTTTAGAACTTTTTTAGTGTTTTTTTCGATGAAAAATACCCCTTTCGGTATTTTGAGTACGTAATCAAATCGGGCGTCCAATTTTACATAAAAGTCCCTTTGACACCAAATTTCTATCTCATCACCATTTCATGCTGCAAATTATTGAAAAACATTTATTTTTTCGCATACACGCATACATGCATGCATGCATACAAAAGTCCTCAACAATACCTACAACTTTGCCGAAGACACCAAATTGATCAGAAAATTCACTCAAAAGTTACAGCTGTTTGAATATTTATATACCATTTTTGTATGGACAGCAGCCAAAATTGTATGGAGACTTGTATGGGTGAACCAATGACGCAAAATAGCTTATTTGGTCATAGGGAAGGCCCCCACAAAGTTTGAGTCAAATAAAAAAATACAAAAAATAAAAATGGTCGAAATCGGCCGATTTCGTAGAGATTTGCTCATGTTCAAAAATAGTCACGTCACGAGATATAATTTTCGGAAAATTCTAAGAGATACCCCTTAACTTGATTCTTTCGGTAAAAATAAGTACCGTAAACCGGGGTGACTTTGATAGGATTTCAATTTGTTTTCAGCATATTTTTCAACATGTAAGGTTTTTCTCAAGATTGTTATTTTTAAAACATGTACTGGGGTAGACTACACAAAGTCCATGCACTATTTCGGAATAAAAGTTTTTTCAATAATGTTTAAAATATTAGTTACGTTAAAAATTCTTAGTTTTAATTCCGGGGTGACTTTGATAGTCATAGTTTTTCTTGTCAAAATCATATTTAAGATGTTCAAATTTTATTTGTACGCTAAATGTACCATCAGTAGCTGATATAGTTTTTAAGCAAAAAAATCAATGTTTATATTTAGTTAACTAAGTGTATAAGCTTTTTACCAAACTACATTTAAATTTTAGGTAAAATTGTTAAAAAGTCGAAATTTACTTGAAATTTGTTAAAACCAGTTTTGTTTATAAAATTATCGATTTATACTGAATTCGAAGCACAAATCACAAGTTTTCACATTTTACATGAAATTTGTTCAACTGCGATTGCCTATAAATGTGGAGATTTTTTTAATTGTGTTTTAAAAACACATATTATTTATTATTTACAAACTTTTTTAACCTTCTCCTTGTGGAAAATTGTCCAAAGAATCCGAAAATGCAATCCGTTTTCCGATTCAAAATCATATTCATTGAGAAAATCATGACACTTTGAGTAGTTTAAAATAATAAAAGTAAAAAAGTAAATTTTTCCCTGTTCCTGAGGGGAACACTCTTGAAGAGTATCGGGGCCGGCATTTACAAAGCGGATTCAGTGGCAGTTTCATTCTCAACTTAATGTTAACATGTTAAGGTTAATGTTAACATTCCATAGGTCGCCTCCCTAAGGTGTCGTGATAAGGTCCAGTTTGTGACGATACACTACCTTCCCTTTACTAAGCAATCGATTCCAGAAGGGAAAAGATCACCAGTTGTGTTGGTCCGAGCCGGGATTTGAACCCCGATCTACCGCTTACGAGGCGGAAGCATTACCACTCGGCTACGTGGCTCGGTCTCGGTCTCGGTCATTAAAATAATGACTTTCATTAACATTTTCTTAACTATAGTTAACTAACTTTTAAAACTTTTCAAATTTTTTTTACTTTCCCGTGGTACTTTGAACACTTCTCTACCACGGTCAGTATGATACTAAAGCATTCCTTACGTATTTTAATTGTACTCTTCAAACCTATTAAAGTCACCCCGTTTTACGGTCTATGTGCCAATTTTGAGCCAAATCGGTTATGGTTTGAAGGTCGCTGTTGATCGTTGAAGTTTGTATGGGAAAATTCGCAAAAATGTATAAGGAAAAGCAAATATTTCGAAATTCCATCAAAAGTTGGCATTGAATACGTCCGATCATTGTAAAGTGTGAAATTTTAATGTAAAATCGTATGAAAAACAAATTTTTCGAAGCCCGCAAGACGATCAAAGTTAACGCTGACGATTTATTAGCGAATTGATGAAGACGTTTTTGCATGAAAACAATATTTTTTCCTGCTTTCTCACGCCCAATTGTGCTTTTTATTGTTTTATTTGAGTTTAAATCGCTTTTTAGATGCTGCAATCAAACGCCTGAGTGCTGATATGCCGACATTGGGTGTGCGATGGAAACACAGGCCGTTCCCCTATGACATTTTGTGTCAAAAATTGAGTTTGTAATTAAACTTCAATAATGAATTGAAAATCTACAAAAAAATCGCATCTTTATCTTTATCGAGTTCTAACAATGAACAAATGCAAAAACTAGGACAAATGTTTTAATTTATAGTCTATTTCAAAAAAAAAATATTTTGTCGATGAAATTTTAATTTGTCAGCAGTTTTTAAGGATTTCGATATTTTGGTCTGCCCTTATAAAAAAACTACCTAAACAATAGTTGTCTTAAAGGAGGAATATCTTTTCACTAGTAAAACAAATTTAAAAAAATCAAAAAGTTTTATAATTAAGAAATTTGTGTACCGTAAACCAGAAAACATTGATAGGAGTTTAGTTTATTTTTGGAATATTTACCAACTAGTAAGGGTTTTCTCAAGACTATTATTTTTGAAACATGGTAAGTCACACAAAGTCTATGCACAATTTTGGAAAAAAAGTTTTTTCAATAGTGTTTAAAAAAATAGTTGCGTTGAAAATTCTTATTTTGAATACCGGGGTGACTTAGATAGTCATAATTTTTGTTGTTAAAATCAGGGCAAAGGTGTTCAAATCGTATTTTTACGTCGAATGTACCATCGCTAGGGTTGCTGATATATTTTTTAACAAATAAAATCAATGTTTATATTTAGTTTGATCAGTTTATAAGCTTTTAGATAAAATTATTAAATAGACAGAATTTTGCCTGAAATTTGTTAACAATAGTTTTGTTTATAAAATTATCGATTTATATCGCATTTCAAACCGAATTCGAAGCTCGAATCAAAAGTTTTCACATTTTGTATGAAATTTGTTTTACTGAAAAAACCTTCAAATTAGGATTTTTTAATTATTATAATGTTTCAAAAACACACAATTTTTAATATTTACTAACTTCGTTTACCTCCTTCTAGTGGAAAATTGTCCAAAGAATCCGAACATGTATACCGTTATCCGATTTGAAATCATATTGGCCGAGAAAATCATAACACTTTGAGAATATTAAAATAATGCTATTCATTAACGTTTTCCTAATCATAGTTAACTAAGTTTTTAAACTTTTCAAAATTTAACGAAAACTTCTTCTACCCCGGTCAGTATGAGTCCATACAATTCCGTACGTATTTTATTTGTACTCTTCGTTTTGCAAACAAAAATCACAAAAGTATCAAAGTCACCCGGCTACCAAAGTCACCCCGTTCGTTTTACGGTACATAACCGATCTTTTGAGTAAAACATGAAACCTATTTACATTTAAGGCCAGACCACTTAAAAATCCGTACAAAATATCTAAAGCATAAAAAATACCTCATTACGATCATTGTTATCCGAGCATTCGTTGGTGAAGGTTGTCTGAATCAACATGACTCGTCGCGTCCCGGCGCAAAACGCCGGCAATATTGCCCTACCTGCGGCTCAAGCAGGCAAAAAAGTGGGAATTTCCAAAAGGAAGGTTGAGGCCTCAACTGATGGCCAAAAACCGGGAATTTCCAAAAGGAAGGTGCTTTTGGAAGTGACATCGAACAGCAAAAAGACGAAAAAGAGCGACGGTACTGTACCGATGGATGAGGAGGAGGAGAACTCTTCATCGCACGAGGAGCAGCTTTTGAAGAACAACAAGTTTGCTGGACTGCCTGACGAGGACCAGGTAGCGGAAGCAAAGGAGAATGAAGTGAAACAGCGAAAGGAGAAACTGCCTCCTTTTTATGTGAGGCAATCAGCAGCAACGATCGACTTTCGTGCGGGGCTGGTTGAACTCATCAAGTCTGGGAAAGTCCTAGGCAACATTCGTCTGTGTCAGGACGGATTTAAGGTGCTGGTGCAATCCAGGCAGCACTATCAACTGGTCAAGGATTACTTGACCGAAAACGAGGCGGAGTACTTTACCCATGATGTCGTCATGGATAAGCCGTACAAAATCGTCGTCAGAGGTCTGTACGACATGCCAGTGGAGGAATTAGCTGCCGAGCTAAAAGTTTTGAAACTGGATGTGTTGGCCGTGCACAAAATGAGCCGACGCAACAAAGACATCAAGTACCGTGACCAGCTCTACCTGCTGCATTTGGCTAAGGGATCGACGACGCTTCCTGAGCTGAAGGCAATCCGAGCGGTTTTCAACATTATCGTGTCGTGGGAGCGATACCGACCAGTGCACCGTGACGTCACACAATGCTTCAACTGCCTGGGCTTCGGGCACGGAGGTAAGAACTGCCACCTAAAGCGTCGTTGCGCCAAATGTGGTACCGATGCGCACATCACATCCCAGTGCATCCAAGATTCGCTGGTGAAGTGCCTCAACTGCAACGGTGAGCACTCGTCAACCGACCGAAAGTGCCCCAAGAGAGCTGAGTTCGTGAAAATTCGGCAGCAAGCATCGACGAAGAATCAGCCTCAGCGTCGTAGAACTCCTCCAGCCCTGGTGGAGCAAAATTTTCCACCTCTTCAACCGCGACGCCAGGTCCCGAACTTGGCACCGTTGCCGTTGGATCCCAGGAAGAGAGCTGAGATGAATCATCCACGGCCGGGTTCCAGCCAGGAGCCGAGAACGCCACCACCGGGCTTCAGCCAGGAGCCAAGACCAACCCAAGAACCAGCAGTTGAGGAAAATGGTAATGATCTTTACACCTCAACCGAACTCCTCAATATTTTCAAACAGATGTCCGCTGCACTGCGTGGATGCAAAACCAAGACCCAGCAGATTGAAGTGCTGACCTCGTTCGTCATCCAGTATGGATCGTAGGTCCCTCAAGCTGCTGAATTGGAACGCTTGCTCCATTAGGAGGAAGAATTTAGAGCTGGTGGATTTTCTTCGCGAGAAGGAGATCGACGTAGCTGCCATCACGGAAACTCATCTGAAGCCCGGTGAAAAAGTTTATCTGCAAAACTACAAGATCGCGACGCAGCTCGACAGGACCACCTCTGGAGGAGGAGGTGTGCTTGTCGCTGTTCATCGTGATCTCAAGCCACGCCGGCTGCCACACTTCAAGCTGGACATCATCGAGGCCGTTGGGGTGGAAATTCCCACTTCGGTTGGCCCAGTACTCTTCATTGCTGCATACTGCCCACGTCAGGTGAATTCCAGAGATGGTTCAGCAGCAAAACTGAAGAGCGATATCCAGAAGCTGACACGGCGGAGCGCAAAGTACATCATCGCTGGTGACCTCAACGCGAAGCATGAAGTTTGGGGCAACAGCAGGAGGAATCGGAACGGAGTGATTCTGCACAACGATCTGCAAAACGGATACTACAACGTTGTGAGTCCGGATCGTCCAACGAGGGTGGCTCGGTCTGGGAATCACTCAATCATCGACTTCTTCATTACCAATATGGCTGAGAACGTGGCTCATCCTGAGGTGTTTGAAGAGTTGAGTTCTGATCACTATCCGGTGGTTGTGGAGGTTGGAGCTTCCGTTACTCCGCAGCGGCAACCAACCCGGAAAGATTACCACAACGTTGACTGGCAGCAGTTTCAGCAAGTGGTAGACAGCAACATCGACTATGATCAACACCCGGAAACTTCTGCTGATATTGATCGTTCGCTGGAGGTGATCCAGCAGGCTATCAACCAAGCAGAGGCTGCCAACGTTCGGGAGGTTCCTGTTAATTTTAAGGTAACTGATATTGACGTAGATACTAAACACTTGATTAGACTTAGGAATGTTTATAGGAGACAATATCAACGGACTGGGGACTATGACAAAAGATTTCAGTGAACAATTTGAACAAAATCATACAAGACCGACTTGACAATATCAGAAATCAAGAATTTTCAAAACATGTAAGCCAGCTTGGGAATTATTCAAAACCATTTTGGAAACTTTCAAAAGTTCTTAAAAACAAACCAAAGCCTATTCCTCCTCTTATTGTTGAGGATTCTCCTTTGATTACATCCGAGGAAAAGGCAAATGCACTTGGGCTTCATTTTGTTAGTTCTCATAATCTTGGCGCTTCCATGACCAGCCGTAAAGAAACATCAGTTGCCAATAGTATTTCAACAATTAATAACTCTACCTTTGAATTTCCTGCAGATTCCCATGTTTCTGGTGAGGAAGTCAAAGTTGCAGTAAAACAAATGAAAATATGAAAGCTCCTGGCTTTGATAACATTTTAATCTGGTGTTGAAAAAACAGAGTGATCAGTTCTTTCAACATCTAGCCAATATTTTCAATAAATGTTTGCAACTTGGTTACTTCCCACCAATTGGAAACTGGGCAAAGTCATACCAATTTTGAAGCCTCAAAAGATCCAACATCGCCAACAAGTTATCGTCCCATTAGTCTTTTGAGTAGTCTGTCCAAACTCTTTGAGAAGGTCATCTATTCAAGGCTTTTGGATTTTACCAACGATAATAATATAATTTTGAATGAGCAGTTTGGCTTCCGAAAGGGACATAATACTGCTCATCAGCTTACGAGAGTAACTAAAATCATCAAGCAGAACAAGCTTGAGTCTAAATCAACTGCTATGGCTTTGTTGGATGTTGAGAAGGCTTTTGACAATGTTTGGCATGATGGTTTGATACATAAACTGTATTTATACGGTTTTCCAATGTATCTTATCAAAATTATCCAGCACTATCTTTCGGAGAGATCGTTCAAGGTTTTTCTGAATGGGATTGCTTCTGGATTATTCAACATTGATGCTGGGGTTCCCCAAGGAAGTATTCTTGGCCCACTTCTGTACAATATTTTTACATCTGATTTGCCTACTCTTCCTGGTAATGGTGTGTTGTCACTTTTTGCTGATGACACTGCCGTTATTTATAAGGGTAAAATAACCAGATATTTAGTTGGCCGTCTTCAGAAGGGTCTTGACGTTCTTTCCGAATACTTTGGCGACTGGAAAATTCGCATTAATGCAGCCAAAACTCAAACCATCATTTTTCCACTTTCCAAATCGGCCAGATTTGCCCCAAAGGATGATGTTTTGATAAAATGAATGATGTTTCAATACCCTGGTCAAAGGAAGTTGTCTATTTAGGTCTCATACTTGACTCGAAACTATTGTTTCGGCAGCATGTAGACAAAATATTGAACAAGTGCAGCATTCTCATCAGGTGTTTGTATCCTTTAATTAACAGAAAATCAAAGCTTTCTTTGAAAAATAAGTTAGCAGTTTACAAACAAATAATTTACCCCGTTATTGAGTATGCAGTACCTGTTTGGGAGTGTTGCGCTAGAACTCATAAATTGAAGCTCCAGCGTGTCCAAAACAAGGTACTCAAAATGGTTTTGAATGTTCCTGGCTGGACAAGATCAAGTGAGGTTCATGAATTAGCAGAAGTAAAAATGTTGGATCAGAAGATTCAAGAGAAATGTTTGAAATTCAGGGAAAAATGTGCTATATCTGAATACCCCTTGATTCAAGGATTGGTTTAGTTTATGGTAAGTTTAAGTTAGTTTTAGGTTAGGTTATGTTTTCTTAACATTTTTTTTTTCTTCATTGTACCTAGTGTTACAAAAATGATAAATCATATACTTTTAAAGTAAGAAAAATGAACAATGTTTAAATCACGAAAAGCAAACTAAAGCTGAAGAGCTACAGCTGACCACTTATTATGTAAACCAAATGTAATTATTATAAGAAAGATTCAATAAAGTATATTTAATTCAAAAAAAATACCTCATTACGATTTTGAAACATATTTGTACTTGGAAAACGTTGAATCAAAACTTTTGACGATAAAAACCTGAAGTGTCATCTAAGAAAATCTATAAAAAAAATATCATGTTGTTTGTTATGAAATTTGTTATGACAATTTTGTTTTTTCGATCAAAATTCACTAAAATTCAATTCTATCAATTAGAGCATGTTCAGGGAGCCCAAATCTATTATACTCATCGTATCAACTAGACAAATGTAGTTGTGTTTTTTTTCAATGAACTTAAATCATTCCCAAATGTACTAAATTATCATTTAAATAAACAGAGAAAAGCATGTTAAGGGTACACAGCAGCCAAGGATGTTTGCGTCTTCTTATTCCAAAATTATCAAACTTTCGGACCTAATCCTGCAACAATCTGATTGTAAAAATAGCTAAAGCTCTGGTTGATATGCACCGTTAAAGATGATATTAGATGACATCTCTTTAATTTCCATTCACTTTCAGCGATTATCGACGTTTAAGGGATCCACTTGGAAACTGCCACCGGCAACACCTCTCGCGGCTATCGTAACTGCTTTATTGCATCCACGACCTGCCGGGCTCATGATCCCGGCGGCGTTCGATGGAAAATGAAGGTTTCACTCTTCGCCCCGCCCCTAGAGCGAAATAATGACACTATAATGATGATGACAATAAAGGTAATAGTGTTAGGTAATTTACAGCTTCCCACCCCCTTTCGTCAATATTCTCACGTTACATCCCCGCAGGACACACCGGGGACCTGGGAAATGGCAGGGCTTTTTTTTGTGCTTCTTTTTCCCACTTGGAAAAGCAGCATTCCAGGAAACAATCGATACAAAAAGTACGTGAGCTGATTTCACTTGTTCACTTTGTTTCGCTTTTTTATATTATTTTCCTTCGTTTTTTGTTTATTCCTTAAAAGCTCCTTGACTTGAAGCGCCCTAGCTGTTGTTTCTGAAAGTGGGGAAAGCGATAAAAGGATCTTTGATGGCTTTCAGGGAAAACGGGAGACGACTGCAATATAGATGAGAAGGATGAGGAGAAGGAGGAAAAAGCTTCACAGCTTCCATCCAGTCATGCGGTGTAATTTGAATATTTTGCCGATACTTTGCACGTTGCGCCAGAAAAACCATCCATGGGCAGGGGGAAGAAGGTAAAAAGAAAAGCAATTTAAATACTTTGTGTAATAGTTGTTGTTTGGCGAAGGAATGTCGAAGCTTTTGTGGGAGGGGATAACGGTGATGGAACTTTTCCGAAGGTGGGGTTTTTTGGAAATGAGATTTTGCTATTTTGGTCTTTTCAATTGCTTTGAAAGTTAACTTTATATTTATTCGTTTCCTTCAATTTATTCATTTTCTATTTCTATATTCTCTTTTTTTCTCTCTTTTCTCTTAAGTTTCTTTAGTTTCTTTAGTTTCTTTAGTTTCTTTAGTTTCTTTAGTTTCTTTAGTTTCTTTAGTTTCTTTAGTTTCTTTAGTTTCTTTAGTTTCTTTAGTTTCTTTAGTTTCTTTAGTTTCTTTAGTTTCTTTAGTTTATTTAGTTTCTTTAGTTTCTTTAGTTTCTTTAGTTTCTTTAGTTTCTTTAGTTTCTTTAGTTTCTTTAGTTTCTTTAGTTTCTTTGATTTCTTTAGTTTCTTTAGTTTCTTTAGTTTCTTTAGTTTCTTTAGTTTCTTTAGTTTCTTTAGTTTCTTTAGTTTCTTTAGTTTCTTTAGTTTCTTTAGTTTCTTTAGTTTCTTTAGTTTCTTTAGTTTCTTTAGTTTCTTTAGTTTCTTTAGTTTCTTTAGTTTCTTTAGTTTCTTTAGTTTCTTTAGTTTCTTTAGTTTCTTTAGTTTCTTTAGTTTCTTTAGTTTCTTTAGTTTCTTTAGTTTCTTTAGTTTCTTTAGTTTCTTTAGTTTCTTTAGTTTCTTTAGTTTCTTTAGTTTCTTTAGTTTCTTTAGTTTCTTTAGTTTCTTTAGTTTCTTTAGTTTCTTTAGTTTCTTTAGTTTCTTTAGTTTCTTTAGTTTCTTTAGTTTCTTTAGTTTCTTTAGTTTCTTTAGTTTCTTTAGTTTCTTTAGTTTCTTTAGTTTCTTTAGTTTCTTTAGTTTCTTTAGTTTCTTTAGTTTCTTTAGTTTCTTTAGTTTATTTATTTTTCCTATTTTCTCTTTAGTTTCTTTAGTTTCTTTAGTTTCTTTAGTTTCTTTAGTTTCTTTAGTTTCTTTAGTTTCTTTAGTTTCTTTAGTTTCTTTAGTTTCTTTAGTTTCTTTAGTTTCTTTAGTTTCTTTAGTTTCTTTAGTTTCTTTAGTTTCTTTAGTTTCTTTAGTTTCTTTAGTTTCTTTAGTTTCTTTAGTTTCTTTAGTTTCTTTAGTTTCTTTAGTTTCTTTAGTTTCTTTAGTTTCTTTAGTTTCTTTAGTTTCTTTAGTTTCTTTAGTTTCTTTAGTTTCTTTAGTTTCCTTAGTTTCTTTAGTTTCTTTAGTTTCTTTAGTTTATTTATTTTTCCTATTTTCTCTTTAGTTTCTTTAGTTTCTTTAGTTTCTTTAGTTTCTTTAGTTTCTTTAGTTTCTTTAGTTTCTTTAGTTTTTTTAGTTTCTTTAGTTTCTTTAGTTTCTTTAGTTGCTTTAGTTTCTTTAGTTTCTTTAGTTTCTTTAGTTTCTTTAGTTTCTTTAGTTTCTTTAGTTTCTTTAGTTTCTTTAGTTTCTTTAGTTTCTTTAGTTTCTTTAGTTTCTTTAGTTTCTTTAGTTTCTTTAGTTTCTGTAGTTTCTTTAGTTTCTTTAGTTTCCTTAGTTTCTTTAGTTTCTTTAGTTTCTTTAGTTTATTTATTTTTCCTATTTTCTCTTTAGTTTCTTTAGTTTCTTTAGTTTCTTTAGTTTCTTAAGTTTCTTTAGTTTTTTTAGTTTCTTTAGTTTCTTTAGTTTCTTTAGTTGCTTTAGTTTCTTTAGTTTCTTTAGTTTCTTTAGTTTCTTTAGTTTCTTTAGTTTCTTTAGTTTCTTTAGTTTCTTTAGTTTCTTTAGTTTCTTTAGTTTCTTTAGTTTCTTTAGTTTCTTTAGTTTCTTTAGTTTCTTTAGTTTCTTTAGTTTCTTTAGTTTCTTTAGTTTCTTTAGTTTCTTTAGTTTCTTTAGTTTCTTTAGTTTCTTTAGTTTCTTTAGTTTCTTTAGTTTCTTTAGTTTCTTTAGTTTCTTTAGTTTCTTTAGTTTCTTTAGTTTCTTTAGTTTCTTTAGTTTCTTTAGTTTCTTTAGTTTCTTTAGTTTCTTTAGTTTCTTTAGTTTCTTTAGTTTCTTTAGTTTCTTTAGTTTCTTTAGTTTCTTTAGTTTCTTTAGTTTCTTTAGTTTCTTTAGTTTCTTTAGTTTCTTTAGTTTCTTTAGTTTCTTTAGTTTCCTTAGTTTCTTTAGTTTCTTTAGTTTCTTTAGTTTATTTATTTTTCCTATTTTCTCTTTAGTTTCTTTAGTTTCTTTAGTTTCTTTAGTTTCTTTAGTTTCTTAAGTTTCTTTAGTTTTTTTAGTTTCTTTAGTTTCTTTAGTTTCTTTAGTTGCTTTAGTTTCTTTAGTTTCTTTAGTTTCTTTAGTTTCTTTAGTTTCTTTAGTTTCTTTAGTTTCTTTAGTTTCTTTAGTTTCTTTAGTTTCTTTAGTTTCTTTAGTTTCTTTAGTTTCTTAAGTTTCTTTAGTTTTTTTAGTTTCTTTAGTTTCTTTAGTTTCTTTAGTTGCTTTAGTTTCTTTAGTTTCTTTAGTTTCTTTAGTTTCTTTAGTTTCTTTAGTTTCTTTAGTTTCTTTAGTTTCTTTAGTTTCTTTAGTTTCTTTAGTTTCTTTAGTTTCTTTAGTTTCTTTAGTTTCTTTAGTTTCTTTAGTTTCTTTAGTTTCTTTAGTTTCTTTAGTTTCTTTAGTTTCTTTAGTTTCTTTAGTTTCTTTAGTTTCTTTAGTTTCTTTAGTTTCTTTAGTTTCTTTAGTTTCTTTAGTTTCTTTAGTTTCTTTAGTTTCTTTAGTTTCTTTAGTTTCTTTAGTTTCTTTAGTTTCTTTAGTTTCTTTAGTTTCTTTAGTTTCTTTAGTTTCTTTAGTTTCTTTAGTTTCTTTAGTTTCTTTAGTTTCTTTAGTTTCTTTAGTTTCTTTAGTTTCTTTAGTTTCTTTAGTTTCTTTAGTTTCTTTAGTTTCTTTAGTTTCTTTAGTTTCTTTAGTTTCTTTAGTTTCTTTAGTTTCTTTAGTTTCTTTAGTTTCTTTAGTTTCTTTAGTTTCTTTAGTTTCTTTAGTTTCTTTAGTTTCTTTAGTTTCTTTAGTTTCTTTAGTTTCTTTAGTTTCTTTAGTTTCTTTAGTTTCTCTAGTTTCTTGAGTTTCTTTAAATAGATCCAAAGTAACCCAATTCGCAAACAGATTGGAATAAATATTCCAATCCATTTGGATCCCACGCCAAAATCCAGATTTAATGCTGTTCAACATCATCACAGCAAAAGTCAACAATTTCTCCTCTCCCAACAACAAACCATATTTTCACGACCAAAATACCACATCCACCATTTTCACTGAATATTCATTCCCAATCCGTGGAAAAATCACCAGCAATTTATGCAGTGATTCCTCGCCCCGAAAGAAGTTCCGGAAAAATTATTGCTCCGATTTTCCCTGCCTCGGCTGGTGCTGCTGCTGCGGTGGTCAAATTTGACTTACAAATTGTTTGACGGCAAGCGGGCAAAATATGTAGATCAATCATATCCCGCCCGTCACCGGTACTAAAACTTTCACTCACTATGAGTTGATGCTGGTTGGTGTTGGCTCACTCAAAGGTGGGTGAGCCAGAATTTATGCACATATCATAAATTTGTCGCACATCCTCGTGCTTTTTTTCCGCCAACTGACGAAGACCATGTTTGACGATAGGATCGTTTTAATTTTCCACACCTGAATGTTGTGCTTGAGTTAAATATGACTGGTTTTTGAGAAATATCGTTTAACAGGAATTTCACAGGAATTTAACATAAAAAAATTAAAAAAGAAAAAAACTTAAGAAAACGTTTTAAAGGTAATTAAAAATGACCAAAATTCTTCAATCAATACACTTTATTTTAATAAAATTAAATAAAGAAGAATACCTAAAAAAGCATAGTTGATACGTATCTATAGCAATTAAACTAATAACAAAAAGGAATGTATTTAAGATTCAAAATAGTTTTTAATAAATGAAGCATTATAATGTAAAAAAACATTTTTGTTCAAATTTTTATTTGCTAAAAAATACATTTTTTGAAATTAAATATGTCTTTATTGAACTTTCTTATAATAATTACATTTCATTTACATTCTAAGTGGTATGGCTACATGCTCTTCATCTTTGTTATATTTTTCGTTTTCTTATTAACTGTTCATATTCATTTATTTACTTCAAATTGTTTTACATTTTTGCATTAAATCGAATACATTTGGGTAAAAAAGAAAAAAAAAATCACTTTAACAACTAATCCTAACTTAAAACTAAAAAAGCAAATTCATTGAAATATTCAAAATCATTAGAACGAGTAAACTACGAACTGTATTTTAAGATAAATCCTCCAAGCGTTCTTACTTGTTCCGAACGAGTTTTGCAACCACGCAGTGTTGTTGTCAACTCGATGAAAATTTTCATAAGTTCTTGTGGTGAAAACAGGTCACTACTGCCTTCATCCGTTGATGCTGGTTGGTTTTCCCTCGGTTGCTGACTGAAGCCAGGAGGTGTTGTATTCTCTGCAACTTTTTGCCGCTGATTCAACGGCAATGGCTGCAGATTTGGAACCACTCGAACAGATCCCGCTCCAGGTGACGCCAAAGCAGGAAAATCCACGTCCGTGAAAGTTGGTGGTGTTTTGCGACGATTTGGTTGGTGCCTCGTCGTCGCTTGCTGCCGAATTTTCACAAACTCAGCACGTTTTGGGCAGCTTCGATTCTTGGTCGAATGGTCGCCGCCGCAATTGAAGCATTTAGCTTCGATGTTCTCGTTGATTGTTTCGCAAGCTTGAGTTTTGTGCTCACCTCCGCAGGTTGCACAACGACTCTTGATGAAACAGTTCCTTCCACCATGTCCAAACTGCAAACAGTTCGAACACTGCGTCACGTCACGGTGCACTGGACGATAACGTTCCCAAGTCACGATGATGTTAAAAATTTCCCGAACTGCTTTCAGCTCAGACGGCGTTGTCGATCCTTTCTCGAGATGAACCAGGTACAGTTGATCACGATACTTGATGTCCTTGTTGTGTCTCGTCATCTTAAAGACTTCGATCACGTTCAACTTAAGAGTTTTGAGCTCTTCTTTCAGCACACTCACATCCATGTCGTACAGGCCTCGGAGGACCTGTTTCATGGGGCGTTTACCTGGATCGTCATGGCTGTAGTATTCAATCTTTGTGTTGTTCAGGAAATCCCGAACGTAGTTGTAATCCTTTCTGGTAGGTAGCAGAATTTTGAGTCCATCAGCACACAAGCGGATGGAAGCTCGTAAAGCACCAGATTTGATAAACCCGGTCAGCCACTTTCGCACCGAATCCGATGACGATGTTTTCACAAAATGGGTGGCAACTTTTCCCGTCGTTCAAGTTCTTCCTTCTCGCTCACGTCCACAGGGAGGGTAGCGAACTGGTTTCCAGACAATTTTGAGCGTCCTTGCTCAAACTGCCTGGCTTTGCAGGTAGCGCTTCGGCATTCTTTAGCTTCTTCAAATCTGCCGATCCTGCTGGTGAGGACCGCCTCTTTTTCTTGCCGTGAGGCATTTTTTGCACTTTTTAGCACTTTTTTGGTTTGTGAGGGACGCACGTCTGACTCGCTTCTCTGCTGATCGCAGACTGCTAAAAAATACATTTAAAAAACGTTACGCAACGTTTTCAATAAAAATGGCAATTTTAGTCAATATTTTTTGCCCTATTATATAAATTTTGAAGGGGTGGGGCCAAAAACTTTAAATAAAATTTGCCTTAAGGAGCCATTACACTACCGCAAACAAACAAACAAACAAACTCGCACTTTTTGTGTATGACAGTTTGAAAAACAAATTCAGGCAAACATAAAAAGCAGGCAAACTGTCGCAAAGTGCAAGTTTGTTTGTTTGTTTGCCGTAGTGTAATAGCTCCTTGGGGTTCATGACAAAAACCACAAAATATCTCATAATTCATTTAAAAAAAATCAAAATATTCAAAATTCTTGGTGAATTTACTCGAAACAGTGTTCAAACATTAAAAAAAAATAAATTGATGAGAAGATAAACATTAAAAAAACAAAATTCGTCTTTTTATCTGTAATTGCATCATTTAAACATAAATTCAGATAAAATTACAATTCTAAAATTTGCAGAAGTGATTTGAGGCAAAATTTATTTTTTAGACAACCAATCTGCATCAATGCATTAGCATCCAGCTTCCATGACAACTCGCGAGCATCATTCAACTGCAATGACAAGCAGAAATTCCGAAAATTTACCGTGTGAGAGCGACCCTTTCAACCGGAAAAAACAGTCAACATCGCGCACTCCAAAGTGCAAGCATTTCAAGCAAATTTTGACAGGTGCGTTTCAAGGGTTAGAGAGGGGGATGATCCTTTAAACATCCCCAGAGGCGATTGATGCTGCGGAAAAGCGCTCATTTATTTTTTTTTCTTCAATTTCAAAGGACACATTTCCGAGAACAATTTTCCACCTCATTCAGCTTGGAGCTTTCACCGGTTGCCGTAAGCGCGCGGAAATGCAAATTGCGTTTCTGGCCATTTGTTTTAATTTAATCGGGGCTTTCAGTTTCGATTGCGAATGTTTGAAAAAGGAGTATTGTTGTACGGGGCACGAGATTTCAGTAATTGATTTTAAATGCGCGCATTCTCCTTAATCAATTCCGTTTCATCGGCTCTGTTTTTGCTCGTGTGTTATTGTTTTCATTCGAGTCTTGCTTGACAAATATTTTTAATTAATTTGCCAATCCCCCCCTCGCTCACTCGACTGCTGCTTCAGAATCGATCGCAGCACTGCTGAATAAACGTTCGATATGATTTATTTGCATATTAATGAAGCCAGACTCTCCTGATTTCACCTGGAGGCTTCTGATTTGCAATTACCGAGCACACAGAAACTCTAGCTCAAAACGTGGCCGTAATTGATACCCCTTTCGCCGCCGGGATCACCTGAGAGTTGTACGTGCCGAGGTGGTCACGGGGAGGGCAAAACCAACCAAGGTGGTAGTATCAATTACAGGTGTAGTAGCGAGTCGTCACCGTATTAAGGTGAGGAGCGCACGTGTACGGCTTCCCAGATTTGTGTTTGAGTTGTGTGTTTGCAAACACACGCGTCTGTGACTTCACAATTCTGCCTCATCGATGGTTATTATGCGGTGTCGGGCATTGAGGCGAACCGAGTTGAACTTTGAACCCCGTTTCAACCCTTGGTAAGACGGTTGTTCTTCTGCTAATAAGGACGAATAGGGCAGCGCTGTGTGATGGTGGTGTACCACGTGGAAATTAATATTGAAACATATCAATATGTTTGTAATTGTCTGCACTACATACACAGAAAAAAAATCATGGTAATATTACATCTGGGAAGGGCTGTTATGTCAGAAAAAAGGTGTAATTTTACCTCTGGAAATGTGTAATTTTACCACTTTTCTGGTGTAATGTCACTTTTTCAGTCTAAATTGAGGTAAAATTACTTCATAAAAGAAGTAATATTCAACCTTCCAAAATTACAGCTTATAAATTTACATTATTTTTTTCTGTGTAGAACATTATCACACTCCCAAAAATTACCCAGCAAAGCTACAAAAAACATGAAATTTTAAAATGAAAATTTTAGTTCCAAATGAAAAAATTATCCTTCTGGTTTATTGCAGATTCGAAAATCACAGTAAATTTCTCAGAAAATGACATATCCCAACATTTTTTTGACAATCGATTAACGAAAACTGGCAGAATTTCGAAACCATTTTTGTATTTTTTCGATGAAAAAAAGTTTCATACAAAACGAAGAGGGTGACCCCTTTTTCCGCATTCGTGTAAGTTGGCGGAGAAGAACCCATAGTTTTCTAAAAAGAAAGTGGAAATTACCACGCTTTAAAAGTCGTTTGTCGTAAATTTTGATTAAACCAGTGGTCCTCAGCCAGCTCAACCCTGCGGGCCATTTTAGCTATTTGCTGCAGATTTGTGGGCCGCATATGAAAAAATAATTCAAAAGTCCTCAAAATTGCAGAATTATAGCAGTTTAAACGTTCATATTAGGCTTTGAACTTTTTATTTAATTTCTTAATGTAATAGGGTACGTTATCCATTAGTGGACCCCTTTCCTATAGTGGACCCTCTGAAGGGTTTTTAATGGAAAATTCAATAAAATCACAATTTCAAGAGTGTTGTTGTCTACAAATCTTTTATTTGGCATGTTCAGCATCATTTAGAACAATGTTGACTGACATTGAATTGTCCTTTTCACCAAAATAGGTGTTTTGAGTTCGACATCTGAAATCAGCCATGGCCACTAGCATTTTCACAACAAAACTGCATTTATATTTTATGATTGAATTAACCATCCAATCATTTTTTGACTGATTATTTAACTTCAGCAAGTCGAAGTAATGTAAGTTTAAGGATATTTACTCAAATAAAGCGAAGAAATGCAATTTTCTAGCAAAAATTATGGGGGTCCAATATAGGACAACGAAAATCCAAACTTTTCCAAAAGTGGACCCATGTTAATTAAACCTTCAAAAATGATAAAAACTGTGTATTCAAGCAAAAGTTTCTCTAAAACATACAATAATTGCTTGTTGTTATCAACCTAAACGCATATTTTTTCAATTATGAGTATACATATAGCTGTTTTCATGTTAAAAGTACCAATAATGCTGAAGCCGTAAGAATTTATAATTAATCAAAACTATAGTAAATTGTACTTAACTGAAGCACCATAATTGCAGTTTGAAATGATATTTTATAATAATAAATCAATAACAAAACATTTTTTCCAATAAACATGCGTGGTTTTATCAGCAACTGTAAACAATTCTATTGTTTAGTTTCGGTCAACCATTTATGTAATTAATATGGAAAAATTTGCATCAAGATTACTTTTTTTAAATTATTTTTATGTTTACAGTGGTTTTTGAGACGTTTTCTCTGATGTTTTTTTTCTGAAATAAATGTGTTTAAATGTCTGTTTGGTTTCTTGTTGTTTAAAGCCAAATTTGTTAACAAAAAATATTTGTTTATGATGAAAAGTAAGCAAAATCCATCTTTTATTCATTAAATCTATCATTAGACCTACACCATGCATCAAAACATCAAATATCGGTTAAATTTGGTATAAAAATAACAGTTTGCCTATAGTGGACCCGGGTCCACAATCGGATTATGGACCCGGGTCCACTATAGGAAAAGGGGGTCCACAAAAGGTAAAAAAATCTTTTTTTTTCAATTGGCTATTTTTCTGCTCAAAAACAAATAACTGATGAAACAAATAGTCAAAATTGTTCAAAAGACTTCAGTTTTCATTGTTTTGTACAAAGGGTTATGAAAAAGTGCTTAAAATATTGAAAATTTGTGAAAAATGTGCTTCGGCTCTACTAGGGGGTCCACTAATGGTTAAAATACCCTATCTTTTTTCAAATGTAAAAATTGATCACGTAATATAAAATATATAATGCAAAAAATATATATTCGCACTTAAACTTTTACATGGAAACTTCTAAAATTTAATTAATTGCGAAATAAATTCAATTAGTGTTAATAATAATTTAACAGTTCTGCTCCAAGATGTAACATTTGCAATTCAGAGATTTGGAGAACCTTTCAACTGAGATCAATTCATAAGCTTCACAGGGAGGGTATATATGACTAAGTTTAAATTTTGCTACCTGAGTGCTCTTTCATGGAAAATATGTTTCTAGAAAAAAACACCCTAGGTCAAATTTGAAATCTTTTTGTTGCTTTGAAATCAAGGTTGTTTTTTTAATGAGTTTTTTTTAATCATTATGACATATGGAAGGGTTAAAATAGATAATTTTCAATACATGAATATTCCAGTTATATTTTACTAAGCAAGCAGTGAGTGATAAAATATTTGGTTCTGAAAAAAAAATATTATTGTGCGTTTAATTTTTGAACAATAAGGCCGATGCAAATATTTTTCAAAGTTTTTGCCCGAGGTCAAGGGGTGGGGGGAAGACAAAAAATATAAAAAAATTAAATAACAAGCCATAGATTCAACATTTGCATGGAAAAAGTAATTTGAAATGCATTTTAGAATAGTTCAGCTGTTTTGCAATCATTAGTTTTCAAATTTGACGAAAACAAACATTTTAACGTAGAAAACTTGTTGCGATACTAAACATCAAAAATTTTCAAAAATTCAAAAGATTTTTAAATCAACTCAAACATGCTAAACATGATTCTAAACGCAGGGGAATGCATTTGAAATTAACTTCAGCGAATTCCACTTAAATTTCCATTGACATTTAGAAGTTTTTTGAAAAAATATGTTTTTTGCCCCCTGATTTTCGGGCCAACTTTGAAGGGGAGGGGGAGACAAAAACTTTAAATAAAATTTGTACTAGCCTATGAAAATTGGATAACTTTTCAGAAGTTTTTTTAACCAACAACTAAACGAATATGAGATCAATAAGTTCTACGTTTTGTGAACAGTTGTTTTTTCTTTTAATAATTTTTGTTTAATCATGAAATTTAAATAAAATAACATTTCATTAGCAAATGGCATTTTCATTAAGTTTAGTTTTTGTTGAATTCATATTTATTAGATTTACAATATTTCAATATTTCCAAATCATCAATGAATTAATTTGTGATTACTGTTTGTTTGATTTTTTTTATTTGTTTGCTTTTGAATTTTTATGAAAAAAAAACATAATTTTGAATTGGTTTATAAACGGGTTATGATTTTAGCAGTATTATTTTCTTCTGAAATTCAATTAAATCATTTTCAGCTTTTTTTGTATTAAAAAACTGAAACTAACAAGGTAAAATGCATCTCTGAGTGGCAATAATATTTCTTAATGGAAATTTGGCATCAAATTGATTTCGTCAATTTCCGAAACAAATTAATTATGCTGTTAAGATTAAACTAAAGTTATCATGAATATAACTTATATCTCCTGCGTGATAAAAGAAGAAAAAAGATTATAAAATCTTTCATACGTCTGTTGAGTTTTAGTTTTATGTAGCTCGAACTGCTTATTGGTTGGTATTTTTTTAATGAAGTATTGGTTTTAAATGAGATATATAGAGGTTTTAAAAAATAATCCATATAAATACAATTGCACATCGTTTTGCCACTTTGCCCCTTGATCTATGAAGCTCAAATTTGGGCATGATTTGATGTATTTTATTTGATTTGGATTTTTTTTTGTTTAGAACCTTGAGTGATTTTTTTTATTTAGCGACATTTTTGGCAAAGTGGTATCAAAAACAAAAATATTTGTTTGAAACACAACCAGATTCAGAATCTATGTTTTAAAAATTGGGTCTCGTGGCGCAGGGGTAGCGGCTTCGGCTGCCGATCCCGATGATGCTATGAGACGCGGGTTCGATTCCCGCCTTATCCACTGAGCTTCTATCGGATGGTGAAGTAAAACGTCGGTCCCGGTTTCTCCTGTCTCGTCAGAGGCGCTGGAGCAGAAATCCCACGTTAGAGGAAGGCCATGCCCCGGGGGGCGTAGTGCCAATAGTTTCGTTTCGTTTTCGTTTTAAAAATTAAATGAAAGGTTTAGTCATTTTTCATTAATTCAATTTCTAGTAGTTTAAACGATTTAGAAAGAAAACTTGTTCATTATTTTACTAAAAAACTTGACATGAAGACTACTAAGTGGGCCGGATGCCATAGTAATGTCTAAACCAGCTCGCGGGCAGCATTGACGACCTCGGTGGGCCGCAGTTTGGTGACCACTGGATTAAACTGACTTCTAAAATTGTTTTTAGATCAGCCTTATCATAAAAATCTAACCACCCTGTAAAAAATGTTAGATTTGAGAAACAAACCACAATTTTAATCATTCTCATGGAAGCGTTACCTCAGACTCTACATGGATTTTTCATGACATAGATCAAATCAGTTGAATTATTCACAGCTATTTTTACCCCTTTTCGTGACAAACTATTCAACCATCCGCAAACGCAAACTAGTCCAATTGAATTATTTAAATTTTCCGCCCTAATTACAATTGACAGGATTCCACCTACACGTTGGCCCCTCTGGCACTCGGGGAAATTCAATTATTCCGTTTGAACTGCGTCCACGCTTTGTTACCGATCAATCCCGGGAACCATCATCAATAACACTGTCGCCCGTGGATGCCCAAGTCTCCCGGTCAACGAGAGGCAACTAAGTAAAGTTGGTCTTTTCTTCAACCCGAAGACGCGAAACGCGCGACGAACTTAAATTCGATAATAGTCATTGTCACTCCCCGGGTCTAATTTGATTATTTCATTCACTGGTGCCCTGCTTGTGCACTCTCTCTCTCTCCAAGAAGGCAGCCGGAGTTCAAGCGGAAGATGTTGCTTGCTTCCTCGTTACAGGATGCTGAGGATGGGGCTCTTCTGATTGTATCTTCTTTCCGGCTGAGAGGGCGCAGGCCCTTCATCAGCCAGCGTTAACCTTCAGACTGGGGGAAGTTGCACGGTGTGTTTTTGGATGTAATTTTTAGATAAAATTGAACAACTTTAACGAATACCCAAAATTTTCGGAATTTTAGACCTACTCTGTGACGCAATTTTACTGTACCTTCAACATGAGTTAACTTGGCACAAGCTTCAAAGTCAGAGTCAGAGTCAGAGTCAGAGTCAGAGTCAGAGTCAGAGTCAGAGTCAGAGTCAGAGTCAGAGTCAGAGTCAGAGTCAGAGTCAGAGTCAGAGTCAGAGTCAGAGTCAGAGTCAGAGTCAGAGTCAGAGTCAGAATCAGAGTCAGAGTCAGAATCAGAGTCAGAGTCAGAGTCAGAGTCAGAGTCAGAGTCAGAGTCAGAGTCAGAGTCAGAATCAGAGTCAGAGTCAGAGTCAGAGTCAGAGAATCAGAGTCAGAATCAGAGTCAGAGTCAGAGTCAGAGTGGTAATCAGACAAAGTCAAAGTCAAAGTGGGAATTAGAATCAGAGTCAAACTGGGAATCAGAGTGTGAATCAAAGTTGAAATCAGAGTGAATATCAGAGTCAGAGTGGTAATCAGAGTCAGATTCAAAGTGGAAATCAGAGTGAGAGTCAGAGTCAGAGTCAGAGTCAGAGTCAGAGTCAGAGTCAGAGTCAGAGTCAGAGTCAGAGTCAGAGTCAGAGTCAGAGTCAGAGTCAGAGTCAGAATCAGAGTCAGAGTCAGAGTCAGAGTCAGAGTCAGAGAATCAGAGTCAGAATCAGAGTCAGAGTCAGAGTCAGAGTCAGAGTGGTAATCAGACAAAGTCAAAGTCAAAGTGGGAATTAGAATCAGAGTCAAACTGGGAATCAGAGTGTGAATCAAAGTTGAAATCAGAGTGAATATCAGAGTCAGAGTGGTAATCAGAGTCAGATTCAAAGTGGAAATCAGAGTGAGAGTCAGAGTCAGTCATAGTAAGAATCAGAGTCCGAGTCAGAATCTACAGTCTTGTTTTCTAACTAATTTTGCCAGTGTTTTTTTACAAATACGTGTTTTCTGATAGTACTTGTCTAATTCTGGACGTAAGCACCGTAACATCCTGGCCAGAGGCAGATACGACAATTCCCTCATCATTTAAAGAAGACCCCTCCCCCCAGAAGGGAGCTGCCTTTAATAATCGATTAGTGACGCCTCATCTAATTTAATACTCGCCCAAGCGGGTCTCATCTCGATGCAGCTCTCCAAGTCTCGCCAAAGCCAACCACCAACACAGAGCTTCCTTTATATTTTATGTTCGAACTGGCAGCATCCCGACGGTATTTATGGACTCATGCTTCATTGGAGAGTGAGCGAGGATTTTCCGACCGGTAACCAAGGGGAAGCAGCTGCTGCACCCACCTCTTAATAGCAGGGGAAAAAAAAAAGAAACGACTGGATTTAGTCGATTTTACGAGCCGGCGAATGAAGAAGGGAAAAATATGCTCACATTTATTATCTGATGTCGCGCGAATTTTACCCCCAAATCTGGGAGTTCTTCGTGGAATTTTCTCTTTATCTTTTTTTCCGGGATTCACCGTCCCACTTCCGAAACTAGGTTGGTTGGGTTTTCGGGTGCTGCCTATCAGAACAGGAAATTGAGCAATTCGAGATTATCGCGAATGCCATTATGTGGAATACTGCTACGGGCACTGAAATATATTGTTTGTTTGTCTTTTTACGATGTTGGTTGTGGGATCTCCATTCGGGATTGGATGGCTCCAGCTACAATTGGAGCTTTAGTGGGGATTTATTGTTTAGGGTCCTGGAATTCGGAACCATCCTGAATATCAATCTAATTTGATCATGTTTTACATAAATAAAACTTACAGCTATGCCTTAAACAATCGATTACTTTGCAGGACGAAACCAAGCAAACAAAAGATAATTCATCCTTGAATATTCCACACATTACAAACAATCTTTGTCCTTGCACCAGTACCTCATAGATCAACTCTAATAACATTCTAGAGATGCAAACTGCTTTCCTAATCCCCAAAGCAAAAACATCCCCAGCTTCTTTACAGAGCAGAACCCCATAACCGAGACGACATGTTCCGCAGGCCCATAGTCGTCGTCGTCGTATTATAATAATATTATTATGTTGACAACAGCCAACCGAGGGAAAAGGGTTTTTCCAGCAAGGCTTTTGGCACCATTATCGTTATTGATAATATCTTTCAGAGAGAGAGAGAGAGTTCAGGGCTGCTGCTGGCACCATGGAACAAGCATTCGTGTGAGCTACCATGAAAAACTCGGACTATCGCCATGTACTTGCATCCACTATAGATCGTCGAAAATTGCATTCTTTCCGCATGACGACAGTGTGTGTGTGTCCTCCGTTTGGCACCCTACCCGACACCGGAAGGAAAACATCCATTTTTCATCTCACTCTCCGGGGGGATTCCTTGTTTTGGAACAGGCTTCTTCGATAGGGTGGTTCAATTTAATTTTTAATCAGATTCTTTATCAGTCTCTGATTTATCCCAAAGAACAATATAATTTTGATTTAAATTTTTCAAAGATTTTCATCACAGATTTACAGCCTGAACCTGTTTGACCTAGAAAAAACCTTGCCACCTAGCATCGTAACAAGTGCTGCTCCTTGAGCAGATGCATAACAACGACATACTTTAGCAGTGGTTTGTTTTAGGACATGCGGGGAAAATATGCTTTTCCCAACCCCTTTGTCAGCAGCAGCTGATCCTCGTACGGTGTCAGAACCAACTCCTTAGCACTAAGGTGACACCGAACAAGATTCTATCCGTAAAACAACCTGGCAAGATGATTATTACCGAGATGTTAGCTAAGCCACCTGCTGCTGCTGAAAGTGATGCTGTAATCAAGCAAAAATGTGGCAGAAAAGGTTCTTGTGTTTTGAAATGGAAAAGTTGGTGAAAACTCAGTTGAGTGAGAAAACTTGAAATTAAAAATGTTTTGAAAGAGCTAAATCGTTTTTTTATCAAACTTAGAGCATGTTCAATTAATATTTTTAGACCGGCTATGAAACTATTGAAAAGTATAACCGATCGAAATTTAGTTCATTCTGTTTAGACGATACAACTAAGCATTTTTGCAAATTTAGACAACTGATTGTCAAAATTGTCAAACTGATTGTCAAAATTGTTAATTGATTTAAGCAAAAAAAAAAACATATTTTTTGAGACACTGAGCATACTTCACCTAAACGGAGTGTCAGCAGTTTGCTACATTTTCCATTGTGGCATGTGATACTTGAGCGGTAAAAACTTGCATTCGTCATCAGCAAAAGTGGGTTTCTCACACAAGAGTTAAGACAGGGTGGCAACCAGATTTTGATTTTTATTTTTCTTTTTTTTTTCTATTTCTATTGTCCTAAGTCCAATCCTTGCAGATATAAGCTAATTACATTGCTCATAATTGAAAACATCATATTTTTTCAGTGTAGTATAGTAACCTGGATAGTAAATTAGCTTATATCTGTAAGCCCATACATCCAATTGAAATGTGGTCAAAGACAAACTTATGGGAAATTGGACGAGCTTTCCGGTAAAAATATTTACGAGACTGAAAAATCAAGTCTGTCATATACAAATTGCCAAAAACCATCAACAAACCTATTTTTTCTACATTTTTATTTTTAAAACCACTGTAACTTCACAAGGATTGGACTTAGGACAATGGTCAATATGGAGACTTTTATGTAAAATTGTCTGGAGGACAATATGGAGACTTTTATGTAAAATTGTCTGGAGAATCGATTCCCGTATTCGGTTTTTGAAAATTTTGACGTTTAGAGCACTTTTCAAAAAACAGTTTCAGTAAATGATTTTTGTATTTTTTTAGGTGAGTTGCTCCATCCTGCATTTTCGTGAGTCTTTTTGTAACATCTTAGGCTATCTTCACAAAAATTTTGAACGAAAAAAAATCGTGGGCTCCCCCTCAAATTTGACTTTTAAACTTAAAAATCAAAAAATCTCATAAAAGTTGGGTGTTTTTTTTCTTTCAGTGTAATTTTATCGAAAAGCCCGTCAAATTTCCTACAAGTTTGTCTTTGACCACTTTTTGATACGATGCAACGGCTTCGAAATACAGAAATATTTAAATTCCGAATTACAAAAATATTTAAAACACTTACGCCCTTCTCAAATGTCATTATCGAGTGGAACTGGCTCCATATACACAAAAATGGCTTATATAAGCGAAGGATAACATGTCTACAAAGTTTCATTGATATCGGAGAGGGTCGGGTACAACCGATTCCCTATTTGGCATGGAATTGCTCGCAAATAAACTATCTGAAAACTAAAAACCAGTCAAGAATTAGCAAAGTTTTGGATTATTGGTCCAAAACACAATTTCTCAGCTATCCATAAAAATTGCTGTGAAAAAAATTGAAAATCGATAAAAAAATTTTGTAATTTTTGTCATTTTTGTCATTTTTGTCATTTTTGTCATTTTTGCCATTTTTGTCATTTTTGTCATTTTTGCCATTTTTGTCATTTTTGTCATTTTTGTCATTTTTGTCATTTTTGTCATTTTTGTCATTTTTGTCATTTTTGTCATTTTTGTCATTTTTGTCATTTTTGTCATTTTTGTCATTTTTGTCATTTTTGTCATTTTTGTCATTTTTGTCATTTTTGTCATTTTTGTCATTTTTGTCATTTTTGTCATTTTTGTCATTTTTGTCATTTTTGTCATTTTTGTCATTTTTGTCATTTTTGTCATTTTTGTCATTTTTGTCATTTTTGTCATTTTTGTCATTTTTGTCATTTTTGTCATTTTTGTCATTTTTGTCATTTTTGTCATTTTTGTCATTTTTGTCATTTTTGTCATTTTTGTCATTTTTGTCATTTTTGTCATTTTTGTCATTTTTGTCATTTTTGTCATTTTGTCATTTTTGTCATTTTTGTCATTTTTGTCATTTTTGTCATTTTTGTCATTTTTGTCATTTTTGTCATTTTTGTCATTTTTGTCATTTTTGTCATTTTTGTCATTTTTGTCATTTTTGTCATTTTTGTCATTTTTGTCATTTTTGTCATTTTTGTCATTTTTGTCATTTTTGTCATTTTTGTCATTTTTGTCATTTTTGTCATTTTTGTCATTTTTGTCATTTTTGTCATTTTTGTCATGTTGGTCATTTTGATAATTTTGGTTATTTTTGTCATTTTTGTCATTTTTGTCATTTTTGTCATTTTTGTCATTTTTGTCATTTTTGTCATTTTTGTCATTTTTGTCATTTTTGTCATTTTTGTCATTTTTGTCATTTTTGTCATTTTTGTCATTTTTGTCATTTTTGTCATTTTTGTCATTTTTGTCATTTTTGTCATTTTTGTCATTTTTGTCATTTTTGTCATTTTTGTCATTTTTGTCATGTTGGTCATTTTGATAATTTTGGTTATTTTGGTCATGGTCTTATGGTCTTGTGTTCAATCTGACCAAATGCAATGTTTTCATGAATTCATTGTCAACCAATAATTATTTATATAAAAAAGCCAAAAAAATATGCAATTTGTACAAAATAGTTTTAAGAAAACACTAATTAAAAAATAGCTTTTAAAATTCTATCAATTTTATAGAGTAAAATTATCATGAGATAAGATTTTCCTGCTTTTTCCGATCCTGAGTTAAAAAAAATGTAAAAATCATTAAAAAATAAAATTAAAAATATTAACAACACCACTTTCAAACCCTATTGCATGAAGTGATGCAATTCATTCTAGCTCTAAAGACCTAAAATATGTGAGGAGCTGGGGCCTTGAAAAATGAACGAAATGAAAATTTTCACCGTCATGTTTTTCATTTGCTCAACGCCAGCTGCTGCCAGTTCTGTTTGTAACATCGCCCCGTCAAGGGGGCAACACTTCTGCATGTGCAGTGCGCCCTTTATTACCAAGTGGTTTTTCACCAGCACACCAGGTTTTTGGAAGCGACTTGGACGGAGATAAACGGTGTTGAAGATGCTTGCCAAATTTGCACACCTGGCCATGTGGTGTTGTTTGGCACTTTTGCCAAAATGAAAATATAATGATTGCGCAGCATTACTCAAATGTGAGGAACGTGGAAAAGTTGGGATTTTGCGAGATGGGTTGAGATGTGGAGATTTGCAGGTAACTTAGCTTGAAGAGCTAACTTTATTCAAAGGGTTTTCCATAGAGGATATACAGAAAAACATGTTCATTCCAACAAATGCAACAATTCCATCCCGCGTGGCCTCTGCTCGGGTACTTGTGCAATTGTGCACTCACTGGCATCTCAATCGTCGATGCAATTTCTCAATTTCTCCAGCCGGCTGGCCACGCCACAACCACGCAACGCAGGGGCCAATCCAAGTAAATTGATTCAATCATCTTGTCAGTATCCCAGCGCGTCCAACCTCCTCCGTCCTCCTTGAGTGCAACGCTGATAAGGATAAAGTAGAGATGCACGTTTCCAGTTTGCGGCCACGTGATCATCACGGGGGCAAGCTTCAGTTTGCGTTAATCTATTTTTTGCAATTGGATTTTAAATTTAAATTTTAACAAATTTTAACCATAATAGGTACTTTTACCCTACGCAGAATTTAGTAGCAGCTGTCAGTTTCAATTTCACAGTGCTCCGATTTTCATCTCGTAATGGAATCACTTGGAAAATTATCTTGGTAATTGTAGAATAGCTACCGACAATCATTCCACACAGGATCATTTGTACTAAAATTGACAGAACATCGCTAGCATAGAAATAGGGTTCGTTACCCTGCACATAGAATTCACTTCTTTTTGGAGAAATTTGTAAATTTAGCGCAAGCAAAAGCAGTGGAGAAACCCCACTCCACTTGACTGTAATCATTTCAGTGCCGTGAAATTGAACCATTATTCCATTAGGAATAATTGACTGGTTCAATTACGGCTCCTCTAACAGCCATCGCGGTGTTGGTGGCGGCGTTCGTTAGTCAAGAAGGATTGAGTGTATGTTTTCCAATCAACGGCGGTTCCGTAACAGAGCCATACCGACCGCGACCCGGGGAACTGACGTTTTTTTCTACTTCCCATCTACTATACAGAGTTGACTCTCACCGGTTGCAATTCCGCTGAACCCTTTTGATCTTGCAAATTACGAGAGACTAGGTTAGGTTAACATCCAGGCAACTAGTCGACGGAACCGCACCGGTGGTCGCGAGAGGTCACGTGATGCGGAGATAACGAACGTCAAATCGAATTTGTAGGGAAATGATATTTTTTTCCTTTTGAACTATGCACTGTATTTATTCAATGAAATTATGTGGTTCGTTAAACATTAGCAAATAATAATGCAAAATGTTTGATTTATTTAGAAGCGAGATAGACCATTTCAGAATTTTCAGTTTTTACTTGATTAAAATTAAAATTTAAGCTTTTCGCATCAATGCTACTTCGTAAAACTGAAACGTCTTTGTGGTGCAAAGGTTAATCAGATTACTTATTATTGATTCTTTTTTAACCAGCAACCACCAATTATGATATCCTATGTTTTTATTTGTCGTAGGGTATTTTGGGTATTTTGGACCTACTATGCAAAGCATCCACATATTTCGCATTGTTCTTAGGAACGGTCTAACTAATTTGGCTCGTTTCAGGATTGTTTTGTGTCTTAATTCATGCTAAACAAAGTGTACTATTGAAATTTGGAAATAATTTAACCATTTCTTTGTAATAAGCATTTCAAGTAAAACATTTTTTGGATGCTTTTTGGACTTATTGAATGTATTTTGGAGACATCGCTGAACCTATTTTGGACCTACACTCTGATTGGTTGAAATTTGGACAACTCGAAATGCGGCGTGCGGCGGCAATACGCACACTTACAGAAACTCGGTTTGATAAACCAAAGGGCCTATCCTTGATTATAATTTGGAAAATATTTATTTCATAAATTAAATAATTATGATAAAACAATGGATTTGAATTTGAAAACGGTTTTAATTATATTGAATGGAAACTCACGCATCATTAGCAGGTCTTTGTCCTATTTACAATTTGCGTATTCTTACGACCTAATTGTTCAAGCATTAGAATGACTGAATGAATGGAATTAAATGAATGACAGAGATACATACACAATACATAACAAGTTACAATGGAAAAAGGTTCTTAATTTTACGCAGAGCTTAAGTTCAAATATTATAAAACAATCAAAAAATTTTAAAGGGAGATAATAGCTTGTAACTTGGTGTGAAACTTTCTCATCTGTCATGTTAAACTTTACAGTTGCTTGACAAAAAGTTTAACCACATGTTGCACTTTTAAAAACAATGTCATATTTGAAAAAATCTTTGTTTGAATACCAGGGTGCCTTTGATAGTTATAGTTTGTTTTGTTAAAAGCAGATTTGAGGTGTTCTAACATTATTTTTACTTCGAACTTACCATCACTTAGGTTGCTGATATAATTTTGAAGAAAATCGGATAATTAATATATTATTTTGTTCATTTCAATTTCTGTGAAATTACATGCATTATTCTTGAAACCTCCAAATATTATTTACATTTGTCTTTGTCCAATTTGATTTTCAACTAAAGAGTACTGTGGATTTTTTATGTAAAGGACGAGTAAATGGTTTCTTTTAATCTTTGAACAATAAAATGCAATGGTAATTCTGAATAAAGAGCCCAGAAAAAATAAATCTAAATGAAAAATGCTTTTAAAAACAATATGAAGAAACCCATTTTTTTATTAATGCACTCTTAATGAAGATTTAAACGTTGTTTTTGCCTTCCTCACCTTACTGAGGAAAGGCTATAAAATTACTCGAAAAATGAACTTCTTAATTAGACCTCCTAGACCTACCGTCATTTATACATGTCGGCTCAGAATCACCAGCTGAGCAAATGTCTGTGTGTTTGGCTGTATGTAGACATGTGTACCGAATCAATGTCACTGAAATATCTCGTCACTGACTGAACGGATTTGGACCGTTTTGGCCTCATTCGATTCGTCTTGGGGTCCCATAAGCCCCTGTTCAAAATTTTAAGATTTGGTAAAGCACATCAAAAGTTGTGCTTAAAAACTGCTGCATATACGTTTCAGGGTGGTTTTTGCATGGAAACCTGCCATATTATATATTTTTAGAAAGGTTCTGAAATGACCTTTCTTGTGGATTAAGAATTTTCAAGATATGACTTACCTATCTAAAACTACAAGCAGTTTAAAAAATGGTCTGAATTTACATAACCTGAAAAGGGTCGGGTCTGACCACCGTGAAGAGGGATGCCATTTTTCTCAAAGGCGGTGTCTGTATAATCTTGACAAAAAGTCTGTAGGTAATCTGTTTTTTTTACCTCATCACTTTTTTTAGGACCTCTTAGGTGTTGCGATCACGTTAGGGAAAACCCATAAAGCATGTGGACACTTTAGGGGGGTTGGAAGCACTCTATAAATGAGAGGAAGGCACCAACCACCTAAAGGTGGATTAAGTAACGTTTTTTTATATAAACATGGGAATGATACATTAAGTTTAAAAGGTTCAATCCGTGTCTCATTACAGTTCTTATTTTATTGAAGCTTTTTTAAAGATTATATTTGGGCTCAACAACACAAATAGAAAAACTGTAGTGAAGAAACTCTAGAAATTTAATTTTTCTCCAGATTTTCAATTTTTTTATTTTTCAGCAAATAAATGTGATTATTAGTGTAATAATTAAGGCTTTTAAAAACAAAATGATTAACGAAAAATAACGATATTATTTAAAAAAAAAAGTAAAATGTCTCAAATATGATATTTTTGATTAATTGTTTTAGAGTATTAGGAAAGGCATCTTTTGAGCTAGAGTCTAGGATTGGAGCAATTCTCAACAAAATCGGCCGATTTCGACCATTTTTATTTTTTTGTATTTTTTTATTTGGCTCAAACTTTGTCGGGGCCTTCCCTGTAACCAAATAAGCTATTTTGCGTCATTGGTTCACCCATACAAGTCTCCATACAATTTTGGCTGCTATCCATACAAAAATGTAATACGTAAATATTCAAACAGCTGTAACTTTTGAGTGAATTTTCTGATCAATTTGGTGTCCTCGGCAAAGCTGTAGGTATTGTTAAGGACTATTGAGAAAAAAATAGGAACACGGGAAAAAAATGCCGATATTTTTACTAACTTTTTTTTACAAAATACGTATTTTTTTTGATTTTCGAGATTTTTTATATGTTTAAGTGGACAAAAACACGCAACTTTTTAGCCATAAAGAAGTATGGTCAAAAAATTTGCTGCCGAGTTATAAATTTTTGAAAATATAGTAATTTCTGGAAAAAATCGAAATTTCATGCAAAAACAAATTTAACTTAATTTTTCCGTTTTCAAGATATAGCCATCGAAAATTTGAATTTAGCGAAATATTTGCAGTTTTTCGATTTTTAAGAATAGACTAGTGACCATTTTTGAAAAAAAAAAATCTGAACCATTTTTGAAAAAAAAAATCTGAAAAGTTCAGCAAATTTTCTATAAAATTGTCTAAAAGACATTGAAGATTGTACCTCTGCTGGCTGAGATACAGCGGCCTAAAGAAAAAAACAGGAAAAATTAAATTCTAAGTCTCACATAAACAATCCACCATTTTCTAATGTCGATATCTCAGCAACTCGACGTCGTCGTGCTATCTTGTCGCACCCGCCATTTTGACGTTCCGAGAAAAACGCGTTTTAATGTTTGACCTTGAATATTCAAAAACGAGAGCACGCAATGTAAACAATAACAAACACGTTTTGTTTGCCTCACCATTCTGTGCATTGTCCCAAAGTTTGGTTGAAGTTGGTTGCTGGAGTCCCGAGTTATAATTACAAATGTTTACGGTAGTCTAGCTTGTACGTGCGACAAACGCATCCTGACTTTCTTGGCCTGAAATCCGTTTGGCCTTTTGTCGCACTTACATCAATTTTCATGGAGTGACAAGATAGCACGACAAGATTGAAACTACTTTCATATGTAAAGTGACAAAAATGCACGGAGTTTTTTCGGTTTTTGTTGAATATCTCAGGATTGAAATCGAATTTTGGGGATCTGTGAAGGTCAAAAGGTGAGGCATTGTGAGCTGCACAAAATGGCGTTCTTAACTCAATTTGGCCCAAAATGCACGTACGACAAGTTAGCACGATGGCGACGAACTAATGGCACGATTTTCATTGTTAAAACATTAAACATTCGTGAAATTTTCTACGCCTTCTATATTACGCCATTTTGAAATGTAAGTCATGATCCAAAAATTGGAAAAGTTTTGTTTTCGAAAAGATCGAAAAATTTCACGTTATTTCATGTTTTAATATTGAAAATCGGACCATTAGTTGCTGAGATATCGACATTAGAAAATGGTGGGTTGTTTGGGTGAGTTTTCTAAAATTTAATATTTCCTGTTTTTTTTTTCTTTAAGCCGCTCTATCTTAGCAAACAGAGGTCCAATCTTCAATGTCTCTTAGACAATTATATAGAATTATGCATAAATTTGCTGAACTTTTCAGAAAAAAATATTTTCAGAAATGGTCACTCATGGTCACTATTCTTAAAAATCAATATTTCTGCAAATATTTCGGTAAAATCAAGCTTTCGATGGCTATATCTTGAAAACGGAGCCTTTTATCAAAAAATCTGTTAAGTACTTTTCGATTGCAATTTTACATAGAAAAATTAAGTCAAATTTGTTTTTTCGTGAAATTTTCATTTATTCCACAAATCACTATATTTTCAAAAAATCATAACACGGTGGCAGATTTTTTGACCATACTTCTTTATGGCTCAAAAGTTGCGGGTGTTTGTCTCCTTAAACATATAAAAAAAAACTCGAAAATACGTTTTTTGAGAAATTGAGTTTTTGTGAAAAAAAATAATTAAAAAATCAGCAATTTTTTTACCGTATACCTACTTTTTATTGATCGGAAAATTCACTCAAAAGTTGCAGCTGTTTGAATATTTACGTACCGTAAACCGGGGTGACATTGATAGGCTTTTAATTTATTTTTGGAATATATTCCAACTGGATTATTATTTTTAAAATATGCACTAGGGTAGGCCACACAAGGTCAATTTTTGAAAAAAAGATTTTTCAATAGAGTTTAAAAAAATAGTAGCGTTGAAAATTTTTATTTTGAATACCGGGTTGACATTGATAGTCATAGTTTTTGTTGTTTAAATCAGGTTAAAGGTGTTACAATTTTATCTTTGCGTCGAATGTATCATTGCCAAGGTTGCTGATATAGTTTTAACCAAAAAAAACAATGTTATAAGTTTATAAGCTTTTAAAAAAATACATACAAAGTTTAAGTAAAATTGTTAAAAAATCAGAATTTCGCCTGGAAATTGTTAAAAATAGTTTTGTTTAAAAAATTAACAACAACACTAGGAACTAGACTAATCTTTGTCAATAAATTTAGAGTGTTTTCACTTAGATATTAAACTCATATTCGTTTTCAAAAAATGTTTTTCTGCTCATGATTATGCTCATGTGAAAGTTAGAAGTATGAAAAATTAAAAAAAAAATTCAATGAAGTTTTAATACCAATCAATGCAAACCAATGAGAAAATAACACACAAAACGATTGAAATTGCCCCGTCTCAAACACATAATCATCCAAAACGCAAATCCAATGCGATTGAATGGGTTCCCAAATTTTAAATTTTCCCCGGATGCGAAAAACCCCCATTTAAAATTGAACACTCCAAGATCACGATGACTGATAGCCAATTCTCTTGCTGGCGCTATTGTAAGCTGCTTGCATCGTTCTAGCAAGAGCTTTTCCTTCCCGAAAGCGATGCGAAAGTATGGCTATATTTTGGTGAATATTTTATCAGAAGCAGCGTCATGCTCGACGAAAACGTCGGAGAATGCTTGGGAAAATGTGCTTTCGAATGTGATCCTATTTAAAACTGATTTCAACTTATAGTCTCACTCCAAACTCTCACTCTGCAAAAGAAAAGGGAGGGGGGGGGTGAAGGAAGTTTGAGTCAAAGGAGCAATCTGTTTCGTTTTTCCCTACTCTGTGTCGTGTTTTCCACGTTTGTGTGTGTGTATGTAAGCAACAACATTTTATTGCTTGTCACTTTGCTGGTGGTGGTGGTGGCGCGTTGGCACGAGGAAAAGTGCCGAACAATGTTCTGTTTGTTTTGGGGAAATGCTTTTTGTTTTTCCCCTTCCACTGTGCCTCGACGACAAAATTGCACTGAAATGTATATTGAATTGTAAATGCTTTGGGTGGTGGAGGCAGGCTGGCTGGCTGGATTGTTGCTCCAGATGAAATGAGCGGGAAATAATAATGGAGATCAGCTTTTTTTTTGCTGCCATTTTCCCTCCGTTTTTATTGTGTTTTTCTTCCATTACCATTCTTGGAGGAACAAAAAAGGAATTTGTGCGTATGAATCACTGGAAAATAGGCGCGAAGCTGTGCCATGTGGTAAATGTTATTAAATTTTAAACATCATTGCCATACGACTCCTTGGGGAGTCGTCGATACTTTTCATCATTTTAAACGTGTTTTACAAGCTCGAATGAAATTTGGAAAGAATTTCATCATTTCAGTAATGAAAAGCCCAGCCGAAAAAAGGTCTGATTGGTTTTAACATGATTTTTTCACAAAACATGCCAAATTTGTAATTCTCATGAAAATTAATATTTATGACTTAAAGTTGAATTCACAAGATTTTTTATTATTTTCGATTTTTTTTTTAATATTTTGTAGAAGACTAAACAAGAATTGCAAATATATTATATTCAATTTCGTTTTAAAAAAATGACATGTAATATTTTGCACCATCACGCGCTATGGCTATGGCGCTATAGCGCGTGATGGTGCAAAATATTACATGTCATTTTTTTAAAACAAAATTGAACATAATATATTTGCAATCGAAAAACTACATTTTTATAAACGGGACTGATATAGCTACCTTTTCGCTTATAAAGGTTAAAAAATTAATAATTGAAAGAAAGGCATCTCTTTAAAAAAAATTGCAGGAGCTGGAAAAAAATCCTATATATTTTACTCCAGAATTTAAAAAAAAAAATTACAATTAGTTTCTAAAATACAGCTTCACAAAGGATTCGAATCAATGAAAATGAGTTTTTTAAGTGTCAATTATCCTATACTTTCAACTTATTGATCTGATTTTCAATGTTAAAAACTAAACTTTTGAGAAATTATCTGATCTTTATAATAAAACATATTTCACAAATTTAATAATTTGGTCTAAACTATAAAATTTGGAAAATTATCTACTTGAAGAACTTTCCAGCTTGAAAAAAAATCAGAATGTTTAATTTTTTTAAATTAAAAATTAGATCAAAAGTTTCCAAGATATCGTCAGTTGAAAAATACAGGCTAATAAGGTGTCATCAATCAAAAAATCATTTTTCACGATTCGATTTCTTATTGAGGCATAGAATCTTACTGCCCGTTCCAGAAAAAAATAAGAAATTTTGTCATTTTTCAAAAATATTTTTTCTGGGGTTCATATGTTTCTATAATTATTTTTTGAATGCAAATAAAAACGAAAATAAATCGAAAATGTATACCAAAAAGAAGCTATATAAACGGGGAATTACTTTTTGATTTCAAATTTGATTTTGCTTTAAAAATATATTTGAAACTTTATATCTGTTAAACCACATTATGCATCATCACGCACTATGGCTAAAAGATGTATTTTAAGTCCCCTAAAACTTATAAAAAAATCGAAAATTTAAAATACGCATTTCGGGAGTTCAACTCGTACTGCTAGAAAGTCAAATTTAAAAAAATCTTTTTTTTCCTTGTGCACTTTCTTTCCGAAAAGTCCTACCCAGGCAGACGGTAATAACAAAATTCATGCCATTTCAATAACAAATACTGTTAAAATAACAGAAATTGTTATGGAATCTTCTTAAAAATCAATTTTTGCATAAGGGTATAATAACAGTTTATGTTATCATAACATAATTTGTTATTGGTCTGATATTGGTTGGAATCCAAAACAACTTTGGAAAAACATTTCTTGTTATGGAAGAATATCTCCAAATGTTATTGGGATGATCGGATTAGTTGTTAAAATAACAAAAAATAATAACAGAGATCTGTTCGAAGAATAACTAAAAAAATTATTAGTCTGTTATTACAATAACAATCCAAAAACAAAAAAATCATAACGACGAATAACAAATCTTGTTATAAATAACATATAATGTTATTGGTCTAGTATTTTCAAATAACAAAAAATGTTATTCCCAAGTTATTTCCGTCTGTTCGGGTAATCATAACCTACAACTTTGACGAAGACACCAAATCGAAAATTATATGTAGTCTTGTGTGGAAAAACTAATGATGCAAAACAACTTCTTTTGACATAGGGAATGGACATGTACAAAGTTTCATCCAAATCGAAACCTGAAAATAAAAATTTGCAAAAAAAAAAAATTGCGAAATCGTGGAGAACTACTCAATACCAAATTTTGTTATCAACTCCTAGAAAATTGTCAAATAGTCCGTTGCAAATATTTTTCAATGTTTATGTAGTTTGAGTATTTGTCAAAACTTGATTTTTTTTAAACTAATGATTGCTAAACAATTAGAAATTATCCTTTTTGAAAAAAAAAATTATTGGAATCCCAAATTTTGTAATGTTAGGTAGGGGAAATATACCCATTTTAATCACACTAAGCCGTTCGACCAATCCTCATCACTTTTGCCGTTTCTGCTATTAAATCAACATTTTCAGATGTTTCAACAATGGAGAGTTGCTTGCTCACTTTTATTTGCGCTATTTATTACTTTGGAACAGTCAAAAACACTTTGTATAAGCTGTAATTCATGATCAAAGTGCTGATAGGCCGATAATAGAAATAGGCTGAGAAAGGGTATAGTTCCCCTATATCGTTTTTTGTTTGAAAAAATTGCCTGGGCAAAATTTCACTTTGTAGGTATAATCGAAACTTTGGATAACCGAATCCCAAAAACAGTTTTTTCGTGGTCTTATTTTTGATTATTGAGCTTTAAAATGATCCCTGAACTACTCTAAAGTGATTATAAATTTTTTAATCAAAGATGGCGGCCAAAATGACGGTGTTTAAATATTGAAAAAATGCCACAGAGCTCAAATTTGATGTTAAAAGCAAGAAAATAAATTTAAAAAGAAAAAAAATAGTGATTCGATTATCCGATGCCTCGTACAAACCTTCGGATAATCAAAACTTCGGATAATCGAGTCTGGAACGTAATGATTTCAACCTTTTTCTTGCATGGTCTTGCTGTGAAATTGGAACCCTGTTTTGGCAACTCAAGTGGAACTCACCTATATATGTGAAAAATTATACTTTTTCAAGCTTAACTGGAACAGCATAATTAAAAAGGTAATATTACAAAATCAAATTTTATTCCTTCCAAATCCACATAATTTCCAACTGTGTTAACCAAAATCCTTTTAAAAAATAAGTTACTGGATAATTTGATAACAAAACTATTTATTAAATACTTCGAAAACTTGTACTTGATCACATGTAAAAAAAAGTAACAATGATTTTGTAATTGGAAAAGTAATTAAAATACTACTCAAAAAAAATCATAAAAGAAGAAAAAGAATATAGCATCATGGATTTGAAATTTATTAATGCAGTCCAATCATATTACATTCTACAATTATCAACTCTCGAGCCTCAATTTCAGTTCACCTCAAATCCTCATTCGTTAATTTAATTTCCCATAAACTTAACCCAATTCCGCCCAATACCAATCAAAAGCATCGGACTAGTTGTCGTTCTGCTGGCTACTAGCACCGGCGGCCACAGGAAATAAGATATCCTTCTTTTCTGTTTGAACGGATAGTCCCGGGTTTCCGTCTAGTTTTCACCAGTAAACAACGCGATGCAGCGCCGGTCCAGTCTGCCAGCAGCAGTGTTGCCAGCACGATGATAGAGAGCATTTCCAGCTTCATTTCCTTTCTGCGGGAACTTGCGGGAGCTCTGGCGTCCAAGTTTAACGCTCTTCCTCAGAACCAGGGTGTATCGACGGGTGGTGAGTACACAACGTGCAGTGTAAATATAGGGTGAAGGTGGCACATATTGCACAGAACTTTAGTGAGCTGTTTTGACGATGATCGAATTTATCTTTAAATTGCTTAAAGAATTCATTGACTTCGTCAGAATGGTAGAATGGTCAAAGTCCAACAATTGACATCTTACCCCAAAATGCCACTATGTGTAGTAAATTCCTTGTCTTGGCTGGCTGTTTCATCCTTCGGAAAATAACTACACACAAAGCTGCACTGTTCGGAGAAGGATCAAAGCCAAGAAGAATTCGATGCACGGAATCTATCGAACCGTTCCGCGACTTCGACGGAATCCGACATGAAACCAGATTGGATTTGGCAAGGGGGGGGCAAAAGCTTTCCAAGTTTGCACAAGGGCTATAAATAATACAACGGCTCCATGTCTTCATTGTTTTTGTTTCTCGGGATTACTTACTACTGCCGCCATCGCATTTTGCCCGTAATTGGTGGTAATTTGAAAAGTTTACAGAATCCATTCCGATGCACAATGGATGGAATTTACTGGACCCCGGAAACCCGACCCCCATTGATGAAAAGTCTCATGAATAAACGATCGGGAAAGTTGGTAGAATTTACGGCGAGGGTCCATTTTGTATCCTTTTTTTTCTTCGTTTCTCCCCGTGGACAACGTCCGGGATCGTAATGGACTTTGTTGCAGCATCTCCGCAGCTGGGTCAGCTTTCGTAAATTGAACTCGATTTGTTTCCACACAACTTGAGGCAGGCATGGATTACGAGAAGGATTGTGGAACGTACCTGCAAAGAGAGGAGAAAGGAAATTTGATTAGTTAATGTACCAGTTGTGGAGTCCATGGAAGTTGGCGAAATAAACTTGCAAGAAAGTTGCATGCAAAGTTTGATGCGAATTCAGTGCGATGAAACGCTGCCATCTGTTGGTGAGCACTGCAAACGTAGATTTTTATGAAGTCAAAAAAAACATATCGTTTTTTTATAAACTTGAAGAATATATTCTGCATGGAATAAATCCCCCACCAAATGTATTTATTTTGTCCTTTTTCAAAAAACCCTACAAGAACAAACTCAAACGGAAAAACAACAAAATTTTGAGCTTTCCCACGGGTGCGACCCTAATCGTCTTCTCAAAGTTTTCCCTCCCAATAACAATGATTGGTTATCCAACTGAGACTCCAAACTGCTTCTTGGTTTGAGAAGGGGAAAAGTTTACTCAAGAAACAAAAAAAAAGAAGCTTCCCCGATCACTTCAAGCTAATTGAAGTATATTTGTGGAAGAGTAGCACTATTCAACAGTGCCATCTCCCCAACAGAAACCCATTTAAGCATGATAAAAGGCTCCGCACAGTTGGGTGCATAATTCTCGCCCACTTAGCACTAATTAGCACACAAGCTGGTGCTGCTGCTGCTGCCGTTTCGTAACCATTTTATCATTTTGCTTAAACATCACAAGAATTTTCTCCCTCCTCAAAAATGGTCACACTTCATTGGAGCGATTCTTCTGCCCTCCCCTGGTTTCAAATCCACTGAAAATTAAAGCAAAGGAAGCAAAGAAATTAAATTATTAGCTCGTTACTCGTTTATGGTGCCAAATTAGATCCCCCCTCCTACAAAGTGGCCTCGCATATTTTTGCGGCAGAAAAGATCGAGCGCGAATGTTTGTCAAAGAAATTTAAACACTTGGTCTGGGGGAGAGGGAATTTGGTCCCGGTCGATGGCAGTGAGGTGAAACGAGAAAATTAATAATTTTCGTGAAATTAATTACAGAAAGGAAAACGGAAGCTTTTAAGCTTAAGGAGCTGTTTACGATGAGGAAAGTGTGGGCTTTTTGGTGATTAGTCATTTGAAAAGCGAAACATTTCTATTTTTTGTAATTTGTTCAATTAGCTTACATTTAGCAATAATAAATTGTTATTTTTTATTATTGGTATTCTTGTAAGCCAAATAGCGAGCGTGAGTGTGAGTGTGAGTGTGAGTGTGAGTGTGAGTGTGAGTGTGAGTGTGAGTGTGAGTTAATTAATAAATAATAGAGTTGCTTGAAAAATTATATAAAAAGATATTTTTTTCAGTAAAGTTTATGCATTTAAATTCCGTATCATAAGCATTTAAACAAAAGACACATTCTCCGGCAATGTACACCTGAGGATGAAATTTTGAAAAGCGTGTATGAGCTATTTGGATATTTTTCCTCGATTCTAGACTACTTGAAGCTTCAAAAATCATGGTTTTCATTAATTTATCATTTGAACATCATTATGTACAGGTTGGTTAAGTTGTGCATCAATTCGTGATAAAATCACCGTTTTAAAACATTTTTCTAAAAACTCCTGGTTTTCAGCGAAATAAAATCCAAAAAATATTCTTTTGATTGCATTTTGTAGGTTTTTAAATGTACTAAACAGAAATGGATTGCAGTTTATCTTAAGTAAAGTATTTTTTCAAACTAGTGTAAGTTTACCATTATATTGCGTTGCAACGTCACGAAAAAGGGACAGTTGTTTATGCCAACAGAAAACTAAACATTCAATCATTTTGATATTTCGGATGCTCTTTGTACTTGGAAAGAGCTTTCAAATGCAACCTAGAGCGACTAAATTGGTTGTCTAAATCCAAAGTTACAACAGGTTTAAGTTTGCGTTGCAACGTCACGAAATTTTAAATCATATTGGCCACATGTCAAAAAGGTGAATGCGTAGTTGATTGTTGAAGATAAAAGGATACTAAATATTATATATTTTTTATATAATGTTTCCGAGCATATTTACAAAAGAATTGTACATGGGTCATTCACAAATTCCGTCACTTAAGTTTGTATGCAACTCGAAAAATGTAGTATTTTATGAAACTTGTTGAACAAATCAAAATATACCGATGTTCACAAGGGGGGAAAAATCTAAAACTTTCAAAAAAGTAATCACGTGGTTACTGAATGGCCCCTTTATGATTTACTGATTTACGTGAGGGTTCATTCTAATACAACGCAACGATTTTTTTTTATCCCACACCCTTAAGTAGGCCAAATTACAGTGAAATTCACTTAGCAATGAAAATCACGAGATTCGATTGTTTTTTTTTTTACAAACTTTTGTCACTTTGTTGTTGGACGAACCCTTACCTAAATAAGTTGTATGCAACGTTTAGCTGTTCGGAATTAAAAATGTTATGTTGCGCAGGTAAATAGTTTTATTATTTCCTCAAATTTACACAAAATTCAACAAAATAAGTTACGTTGTTTGCAGATCACCCCTTAGGGGCCATCAACAAACGTTATGTGCCCTTTATTTATAAATTTCAGCCCTCCTGAAAACTTGAAGCTCCTTACCTCCCTTCTTAAACTTCCACGTGTTTTGTTAATTGCCCAAAACCATTAAAATGTTAAGGGAGCGTTCTTGCATTACGTAACAATACGTTTATATTTTTAGGCCCCCTCCAGCCCTGGGGGGGGGGGGGGCGGTGTGTCCTTCGTGATTATGGAATAAATACAAAAAAATGAAAACCCTTTGGAAAACTTCGTAAATCGTACTGCTACTGTGAAAGCGGTATAGGGGGAGGGGGTCTAACATGGGCGGGCCAAGCAATTCACATGTCCTTGTACTGTCTATTAATGTCTTATAATAAAATCTTAACCTCCAGTTGTTCAAAGTAACAAAAACTATGATTTATTTTGAAACTAAAATTTCGTGACGTTGCAACGCAACGAAAAACCCTGTTTTCAAAAACAGAGCGTTGCAACGTCACGAAATGTAAGTGGTCTTTAAAAATCGAGGTTTAATTTTTTCGAAAAACTAATGATTGCATTCGATTTGTTGACCAATTTTACACTAAAAATGGAAGAAGAACTCCAAATTTGCCGTTTAACAAAGCAGAGTTAGTGGCGAAACATGAATTGGGTCAGGATTGAGAAAAAGTCACGCGTTGCAACGTCACGCTACATATTCCCTTCTCAAAAATAGAATATTCGCTTAAAATAATGTTTCAATATTGTTTCTTATAGGAAATTTAATGTACTTTCCGAATCTGTAATAACATCTGTACCTTTTCAATGTATTTTTTGAGTTACAGCCGAAATACTGAAAAAAGAAAAGTCAAAACGTTGCAACGTCACGGCGGAATGTGTCAAAATCATTTCTGGATCGAAAACAAAGTGTCACATTTCCATATTTGAAGTTGATAAAATGTTAACCACAACCCCCTCGGAATTCCACATCCCAGTGAATCCTTTTCACCCTTCCACATTCCGGGAACTCGTCCCCTCCAGTAACCCCGAGCAACAGTAAACTGTTGCGAGCGTCTCATCTTGCAGCACGAAACAAAAAAAAACGGAGGAAACCCCAAATCAATTTGCCGAGATTACTAAACTCTCTCACCCCCTTCCGAGTTCAGGCTGTTTTAAAATTTTCTCCTCATTTTCCGGTTGCCATTTCGGAGTCATTTTCTCCCATCACCTGAAGGCATCGAGGGACACATGCTACTCGTCGTTGTCGTCTCGTTTTTGGATGGCTGAGCCGTTTCCCCCCTTCCAGCAGAAAGCAGAAGCTGGCTTTTTGAAGTCTTATCGCCCATCTTCATCTTGGGCGGAAAACATTTCGGCAACCTCTTGAAGGAGCGAAAACCTGGGCGACGTAATTTGGGCGGAGAAATTACACCACAAGTTGGTGTTGTAATTAATTTAGCTTACGGGATTCAGAGTGAGCAATTAGGTTTTTTGAAGTGCTTTCAAAGTTGCAGAATGGACCTGGAAATGATATCTTCTTTTTTTCTGGAAATAACTGACGATCAACAGGCAATTTCTTTGTGGGTCAAATGGGCAACTACTTCTCAGATTTACCGAATTTTATGATTGTAATTTCGTGGTGTAACTATTGAAATCGTTGGCAAGCTTTTAAGAAAAACAAATGATGATAATTTTAATAATTACAAACTCTCTTTAAGGATCCCTTTTGACCACGATAACCCCACTAAAAGCCGGGACCGTGGTGTAGGGGTAAGCGTGATTGCCTCTCACCCAGTCGGCCTGGGTTCGATCCCAGAAGGTCCCGGTGGCAAATTTTGAGACGAGATTTGTCTGATCAAGCCTTCCGTCGGATGGGGAAGTAAATGTTGGCCCCGGTCTAACCTAGAGGTTAGGTCGATAGCTCAGTCAAGGTGTAGGAGTCGTCTCCCTGGGTCCTGTCCTGGTGGAGTCGCTGGTAGGCAGTTGGACTCATAATCCAAAGGTCGTCAGTTCGAATCCCGGGGTGAATGGAAGCTTAGGTGTAAAAAGAGGTTTGCAATTGCCTCAACAATCAAGCCTTCGGACACCTAGTTTCGAGTAGGAATCCCGTAATCGGGAACGCCAAGGCAATGCTGTAGAGCGAATAATTTGATTTTTGAACCCCACTAAAACATTAATCTCGTATAACTGAAAAATGAAAAACATTTCTGAATAAAATATCCTGTATAAATACGCTATACAGAAAACGAACCTCAAACCAAACAGCTGTTTCCCATCAAATCACAATCAGAACCTCTAAACGGTGCCGCCGATCCAGAATCACATTTCGCAAAGTGGTGCTGTTTGTGGATGTGTGCATTCAATCTAATTTAAAGAATCAATAATCCAATGAATTGAAAAGATTCTCATCGCTCGGTGTACACATCCACCACCGTCATCCTCCTGGTTTTGTTGATGGTTATTTGCCCAAGTACATCGCGCCAGGGATCCTTACTGTGCAGACTGTGCTTCCTGCGTGTCGGGATCCCAATGTGACCGAGACGCCACCGAGCTGCTTGACCGCTGCCGAGGGACTGGCTGTGCTGCTGTGCGCTGACAGCTGTGTGTGTGCTGACGTGCGGAGACAGGGGGTTGACGTCCATGCCCACCTATTGAGATCCATATACAGGGGGGTGCTATGCGGGCCCACACATCTCCCCCCTTCTCTAGAAAAAAATACAGCAACGCCAGTGCTTCTCATTTGAGGGGACATACTTTAGAATCAGGACAAGGATATAATCTTCAAATCATCATGGAGACGCTAATTTGTTGCCGACACCCTTGCAGCCTTCACGATGAACACGCCTCGACGACGACCGTCTGGTGAAAGAGGAAGACGCAGTTGACGAATTGTTTTTTTTTCGATTATTATCGATTGTCCATTCTTTTGATGTCTTTCCCAACACATTTTTACAAAACCATTTCTTTCTTTCCTCTTCCTTCCACTTGTTTTCTATGGTGCCATACATACTTTAATTAATGACCAGAATTTTTTTTTTTTTTTTTTTGAATTAAATATACTTTATTGAATCTTTCTTATAATAATTACATTTGGTTTACATAATAAGTGGTCAGCTGTGGCTCTTCAGCTTTAGTTTGCTTTTCGTGATTTAAACACTGTTCATTTTTATAACTTTAAAAGTATATGATTTATCATTTTTGTAACACTAGGTACAATGAGGAAAAAAAAGTTAAGAAAACATAACCTAACCTAAAACTAACTTAATCTTACCATAAACTAAACCAATCCTTGAATCAAGGGGTATTCAGATATAGCACATTTTTCCCTGAATTTCAAACATTTTTCTTGAATCTTCTGATCCAACATTTTAACTTCTGCTAATTCATGAACCTCACTTGATCTTGTCCAGCCAGGAACATTCAAAACCATTTTGAGTACCTTGTTTTGGACACGCTGGAGCTTCAATTTATGAGTTCTAGCGCAACACTCCCAAACAGGTACTGCATACTCAATAACGGGGTAAATTATTTGTTTGTAAACTGCTAACTTATTTTTCAAAGATAGCTTTGATTTTCTGTTAATTAAAGGATACAAACACCTGATGAGAATGCTGCACTTGTTCAATATTTTATCTACATGCTGCCGAAACAAAGTTTCGAGTCAAGTATGAGACCTAAATAGACAACTTCCTTTGACCAGGGTATCGAAACATCATTCATTTTAATCAAAACATCATCCTTTGGGACAAATCTGGCCGATTTGGAAAGTGGAAAAATGATGGTTTGAGTTTTGGCTGCATTTATGCGAATTTTCCAGTCGCCAAAGTATTCGGAAAGAACGTCAAGACCCTTCTGAAGACGGCCAACTAAATATCTGGTTATTTTACCCTTATAAATAACGGCAGTGTCATCAGCAAAAAGTGACAACACACCATTACCAGGAAGAGTAGGCAAATCAGATGTAAAAATATTGTACAGAAGTGGGCCAAGAATACTTCCTTGGGGAACCCCAGCATCAATGTTGAATAATCCAGAAGCAATCCCATTCAGAAAAACCTTGAACGATCTCTCCGAAAGATAGTGCTGGATAATTTTGATAAGATACATTGGAAAACCGTATAAATACAGTTTATGTATCAAACCATCATGCCAAACATTGTCAAAAGCCTTCTCAACATCCAACAAAGCCATAGCAGTTGATTTAGACTCAAGCTTGTTCTGCTTGATGATTTTAGTTACTCTCGTAAGCTGATGAGCAGTATTATGTCCCTTTCGGAAGCCAAACTGCTCATTCAAAATTATATTATTATCGTTGGTAAAATCCAAAAGCCTTGAATAGATGACCTTCTCAAAGAGTTTGGACAGACTACTCAAAAGACTAATGGGACGATAACTTGTTGGCGATGTTGGATCTTTTGAGGCTTCAAAATTGGTATGACTTTGCCCAGTTTCCAATTGGTGGGGAAGTAACCAAGTTGCAAACATTTATTGAAAATATTGGCTAGATGTTGAAAGAACTGATCACTCTGTTTTTTCAACACCAGATTAAAATGTTATCAAAGCCTGGAGCTTTCATATTTTCATTTGTTTAACTGCAACTTTGACTTCCTCACCAGAAACATGGGAATCTGCAGGAAATTCAAAGGTAGAGTCATTGATTGTTGAAATACTATTGGCAACTGATGTTTCTTTACGGCTGGTCATGGAAGCGCCAAGATTATGTGAACTAACAAAATGAAGCCCAAGTGCATTTGCCTTTTCCTCGGATGTAATCAAAGGAGAATCCTCAACAATAAGAGGAGGAATAGGCTTTGGTTTGTTTTTAAGAACTTTTGAAAGTTTCCAAAATGGTTTTGAATAATTCCCAAGCTGGCTTACATGTTTTGAAAATTCTTGATTTCTGATATTGTCAAGTCGGTCTTGTATGATTTTGTTCAAATTGTTCACTGAAATCTTTTGTCATAGTCCCCAGTCCGTTGATATTGTCTCCTATAAACATTCCTAAGTCTAATCAAGTGTTTAGTATCTACGTCAATATCAGTTACCTTAAAATTAACAGGAACCTCCCGAACGTTGGCAGCCTCTGCTTGGTTGATAGCCTGCTGGATCACCTCCAGCGAACGATCAATATCAGCAGAAGTTTCCGGGTGTTGATCATAGTCGATGTTGCTGTCGACCACTTGCTGAAACTGCTGCCAGTCAACGTTGTGGTAATCTTTCCGGGTTGGTTGCCGCTGCGGAGTAACGGAAGCTCCAACCTCCACAACCACCGGATAGTGATCAGAACTCAACTCTTCAAACACCTCAGGATGAGCCACGTTCTCAGCCATATTGGTAATGAAGAAGTCGATGATTGAGTGATTCCCAGACCGAGCCACCCTCGTTGGACGATCCGGACTCACAACGTTGTAGTATCCGTTTTGCAGATCGTTGTGCAGAATCACTCCGTTCCGATTCCTCCTGCTGTTGCCCCAAACTTCATGCTTCGCGTTGAGGTCACCAGCGATGATGTACTTTGCGCTCCGCCGTGTCAGCTTCTGGATATCGCTCTTCAGTTTTGCTGCTGAACCATCTCTGGCATTCACCTGACGTGGGCAGTATGCAGCAATGAAGAGTACTGGGCCAACAGAAGTGGGAATTTCCACCCCAACGGCCTCGATGATGTCCAGCTTAAAGTGTGGCAGCCGGCGTGGCTTGAGATCACGATGAACAGCGACAAGCACACCTCCTCCTCCAGAGGTGGTCCTGTCGAGCTGCGTCGCGATCTTGTAGTTTTGCAGATAAACTTTTTCACCGGGCTTCAGATGAGTTTCCGTGATGGCAGCTACGTCGATCTCCTTCTCGCGAAGAAAATCCACCAGCTCTAAATTCTTCCTCCTAATGGAGCAAGCGTTCCAATTCAGCAGCTTGAGGGACCTACGATCCATACTGGATGACGAACGAGGTCAGCACTTCAATCTGCTGGGTCTTGGTTTTGCATCCACGCAGTGCAGCGGACATCTGTTTGAAAATATTGAGGAGTTCGGTTGAGGTGTAAAGATCATTACCATTTTCCTCAACTGCTGGTTCTTGGGTTGGTCTTGGCTCCTGGCTGAAGCCCGGTGGTGGCGGTCTCGGCTCCTGGCTGGAACCCGGCCGTGGATGATTCATCTCAGCTCTCTTCCTGGGATCCAACGGCAACGGTGCCAAGTTTGGGACCTGGCGTCGCGGTTGAAGAGGTGGAAAATTTTGCTCCACCAGGGCTGGAGGAGTTCTACGACGCTGAGGCTGATTCTTCGTCGATGCTTGCTGCCGAATTTTCACGAACTCAGCTCTCTTGGGGCACTTTCGGTCGGTTGACGAGTGCTCACCGTTGCAGTTGAGGCACTTCACCAGCGAATCTTGGATGCACTGGGATGTGATGTGCGCATCGGTACCACATTTGGCGCAACGACGCTTCAGGTGGCAGTTCTTACCTCCGTGCCCGAAACCCAGGCAGTTGAAGCATTGTGTGACGTCACGATGCACTGGTCGGTATCGCTCCCACGACACGATAATGTTGAAAACCGCTCGAATTGCCTTCAGCTCAGGAAGCGTCGTCGATCCCTTAGCCAAATGCAGCAGGTAGAGCTGGTCACGGTACTTGATGTCTTTGTTGCGTCGGCTCATTTTGTGCACGGCCAACACATCCAGTTTCAAAACTTTTAGCTCGGCAGCTAATTCCTCCACTGGCATGTCGTACAGACCTCTGACGACGATTTTGTACGGCTTATCCATGGCGACATCATGGGTAAAGTACTCCGCCTCGTTTTCGGTCAAGTAATCCTTGACCAGTTGATAGTGCTGCCTGGATTGCACCAGCACCTTAAATCCGTCCTGACACAGACGAATGTTGCCTAGGACTTTCCCAGACTTGATGAGTTCAACCAGCCCCGCTCGAAAGTCGATCGTTGCTGCTGATTGCCGCACATAAAAAGGAGGCAGTTTCTCCTTTCGCTGTTTCACTTCATTCTCCTTTGCTTCCGCTACCTGGTCCTCGTCAGGCAGTCCAGCGAACTTGTTGTTCTTCAATAGCTGCTCCTCGTGCGACGAAGAGTTCTCCTCCTCCTCATCCATCGGTACAGTACCGTCGCTCTTTTTCGTCTTTTTGCTGTTCGATGTCACTTCCAAAAGCACCTTCCTTTTGGAAATCCCCGGTTTTTGGCCATCAGTTGAGGCCTCAACCTTCCTTTTGGAAATTCCCACTTTTTTGCCTGCTTGAGCCGCAGGTAGGGCAATATTGCCGGCGTTTTGCGCCGGGACGCGACGAGTCATGTTGATTCAGACAACCTTCACCAACGAATGCTCGGATAACAATGAATTAATGACCAGTGAATATTTCTCTCCACTCTTTTCTACTTTCACTCGTTTCTTACCTTTCAGCGAGTGTTCACCAGCCATTGCGGCCTTTCAGTGAGATCACAAGCCAGAATGGCCTTTCAGTGAGAGATCACAAGCCGTTGATGTCTTCCGCTGAGCTCACAAGCCAGACAGGCCTTTCAGTGAGTGTTCACCAGTCGTTGCGGCCTTTCAGTGAGATCACAAGCCGAAAGGGCCTTTCAGTGAGAGATCACAAGCCGTTAATGTCTTCTCGCAAATCGTTGCGGCCTATTCAGTAAGTTCACAAGCCGGAAGGGCCTTTCAGTGAGAGCTCACAAGCCGTTGTCGAAGTCGTTGCGGCCTATTCAGTGAGTCCACAAGCCAGAAGGGCCTTTCAGTGAGAGCTCACAAGCCGTTGTTGAAGTCGTTGCGGCCTATTCAGTGAGTTCACAAGCCAGAAGGGCCTTTCAGTGAGAGATCACAAGCCGTTAATGTCTTCTCGCAAATCGTTGCGGCCTATTCAGTGAGTTCACAAGCCGGAAGGGCCTTTCAGTGAGAGCTCACAAGCCGTTGTTGAAGTCGTTGCGGCCTATTCAGTGAGTTCACAAGCCAGAAGGGCCTTTCAGTGAGAGCTCACAAGCCGTTGTTGTAGTCGTTGCGGCCTATTCAGTGAGTTCACAAGCCGGAAGGGCCTTTCAGTGAGCTCACAAGCCGTTGTTGAAGTCGTTGCGGCCTATTCAGTGAGTTCACAAGCCAGAAGGGCCTTTCAGTGAGAGCTCACAAGCCGTTGTTGAAGTCGTTGCGGCCTATTCAGTGAGTTCACAAGCCGGAAGGGCCTTTCAGTGAGAGCTCACAAGCCGTTGTTGGAGTCGTTGCGGCCTATTCAGTGAGTTCACAAGCCGGAAGGGCCTTTCAGTGAGAGCTCACAAGCCGTTGTTGAAGTCGTTGCGGCCTATTCAGTGAGTTCACAAGCCGGAAGGGCCTTTCAGTGAGAGCTCACAAGCCGTTGTTGAAGTCGTTGCGGCCTATTCAGTGAGTTCACAAGCCGGAAGGGCCTTTCAGTGAGAGCTCACAAGCCGTTGTTGGAGTCGTTGCGGCCTATTCAGTGAGTTCACAAGCCGGAAGGGCCTTTCAGTGAGAGCTCACAAGCCGTTGTTGAAGTCGTTGCGGCCTATTCAGTGAGTTCACAAGCCGGAAGGGCCTTTCAGTGAGAGCTCACAAGCCGTTGTTGAAGTCGTTGCGGCCTATTCAGTGAGTTCACAAGCCGGAAGGGCCTTTCAGTGAAAGCTCACAAGCCGTTGTTGTCTTCTCGCAGGTCGTTAAGTAAACATTCACAAACCCTTGCCGCACAGGCCTTACTGAAGATATTCACAAGCCATCTCTACACCAGGCATAAGTGGAAATTCACAAGCCTCCAATTCTACAAGCCTTTCAGTGAACATCACCAAGCCATCTTTACGCCAGGCATAAGTGGACATTCACAAGCCTCGTCACTTCAGACATTCCAGTGAATACCTACAAGCCTTTCTCCTCTTTCACAACGTCAAACTGTTTCCTTCGACCACTTCCTTATGGTCCTTTCCTGGGTGCTGAATAGTGGTTCGCAAAACGGCCTCAATTTTGAACTGTCAAAGTGGAACCAATTTACGGTCCGCCAAAAGTAGAGAGTATTGTTATCGATCATTAACAATTGTTTTTTTTTGCAAGAATAAAACATTTGTGGCTTTTAGAACTTTCTTTCATTGTTTGATTCCATTTGAAAACCTACTGGTTTAGTAAAAATCTGCTCTGTTTGTTGGATCAGCTTCGCTAGAATTAGAGATGTTTTTTTTCGCTGGACCAGGAAGAGCTGAAAGATTCCAAAATCAGCCAGAGAATTTATCTTCGTCACCCGTAAAAAATAAAAACCTATGTAACCGATCAAAACTTAAAAATACACACAATTTTCCAGCAAAAAAATCTAGCAATACATTGTGATAAGGCTTTGCTCGTTCCTAATGTAACAATAAACTGACGTGAGCAGAATAGACACTTCGGCTTCGGCCTTTTAACATTGTTATGCTTGAAAAGTAAAAAAACTAGGCAACATTAAACACATACTATTGATTATAAAACAGCACATTTGCCAGTAAGAAAAAAGTCATGCTTGTGCTTGAAAAGCCTCCTATTTTGTAGATGTAAACAAAGTGGGATCATTCGAAAATCACGTTACGCATTCTCTCTATTCATCACCCAGGTCCTTTCATACCCATCCTCTTTGCAACATCCGCGTTGTTTTCTTTTGGATTCAGCCTGCGCTTTAATTACAAATAAGAAACCACTTGTTCATAACTTTCTTAAAAACCGTGCGAAAACAAAACCTAACATTCTCAATAAAAAGTACTTGAGAAACTTTTTTTTTTTTTGCAGACAAACCAAGAAAACTGTACAGATATTGAAAATCTGACACCCCTGCCGACCTGTAATTTCTTTCTCCCTCTCACGCGGTTCAATTTTTTCCCACTCCTCTCTCCTCGTCACTCTACCTTCTTCTTGACCACTTTCCAACAACAAAACACTTCACACCAAAAGAATGCGTTTTAACTCACCTGCCACCGCGCTGAGGGGATGTCGAAAAAAAAAAACACACACAAGATTTCACCAGAAAAGAAATCTTTCTTCTGGCAGGATTCGCCATTGTGCAGACTGTGCTTCCTGCGTGTCGGGATCCCAATGTGACCGAGACGCCACCGAGCTGCTTGACCGCTGCCGAGGGACTGGCTGTGCTGCTGTGCGCTGACAGCTGTGTGTGTGCTGACGTGCGGAGACAGGGGGTTGACGTCCATGCCCACCTATTGAGATCCATATACAGGGGGGTGCTATGCGGGCCCACACACTTACATCCCTCTTGCAGGAAAAAGGGGGGGGAGGGGGGTACCGAGTGGAGCCATGACCATATCATAACCATTTTTTTTTTCTTCTCGAATCTCTCTCCCTTAAGGGGACCCTAGCGACCCACTCATCGTTCAATCACTTTCGTACTCGGCGTTGTCATTGTCGATTGAGGAGTCTGTAGCAAGGAGGTGGAATCTTCACAGAAAAAAATGTGAATTTACTCGACACGGAAAATGAATCAAATGTAAACTCAGTTGATGTAAACTTGAGATTCGACGTAAACGGTTGAATCACACGTAAAATCAAGTTTTTACGTGTAATTTGTTTCAAATTTACATCAAATTGCATGTAAATTTTAATGTTAAATGACGCGCAAAAGTGTTACATCATAAATGATGTAACATTCGGAAATATTTTTTGTGTTTAGTTTAAGTTGGGGAAACTGGAAAGATATTGAAAAATGTCTACCTCATCTATCAAAATTAATAAAATAACCCAAATTCAGGAGTCGACCTATTCATCTTCTACTCTTCATAATCTTTTACTTCTGCTATCTTCTAGCTTCTACATCATTTATTGAACCCATTAATCAAAATTAATTCACATTTTTTGGATACGTCGTAAACAAGCATTACGACCAATAAGTAAGGAAAAATTATCTGATAAGTTTACTCAAACCGCTCTTTTTCAGGAGCCATTCATTTTTGTTCGCTCATTAAAAAGAGCGGCTCTTTTGAACGGCTCTTCCGCCAAAGAGTATTATTATTATTATTAATATTTCCATTCTCTCTGCTTTCGCTCTTTTTCAAAATTTTGATGCAAATAATATTATTTAAGAATGGTGTGCTTTTTTATGTTTTTGTCATTGGACTTTCATGATTATTTGAAAAAAAAAACTAAAAAAAGTCATGGCAGTATTTTTATCAAAAATTTTACTCGAACCTAAAGGCTTGGATAACTGAAAGGCACCCAAACTTTTACTTTATTTCAGTGTATTACCATGGTTTAATTTTTAGGTATTCCCGCGCCCTTGGAAAATAATATTTTGGTATTCCTGTGGTCTTCCACATACATGATTTTGGTATGATTTGAAGGTTTCAATACCAAAATAATACCAAAATGTGCCATCCTAAATTAGATTTTTTTCCACAATTTCAAGTCATTTCTTTAGGGGGTATATCAAAAATTTTTAAAATCAAGTTTGAAATTCCCGGTTTTCAATGAAAGCATTCGCTTTCAAACATCTTTTAGCGCAAAATTAATTATTTTGTCAAAATTGGTCAAAATTTTCCAAATTTGATTGACTATAAATTTAACAAATGCTGACATTCTATTTGGTGATACAATTCTGCGAACTCTTTTCTACATTTTGATTCAATCGATAAACTCTACATTTTCATAATCTCGAGGACTATTTTGGTTAAATTTTCAAAGCTAAGCAATTTGAAATGCTAGAATTTGTACGGGTAATACGTTAATGTACAATCAGTAGTATTATGAAAAGTTTTTTTTATTTTGTTTATAAAATCATTCATTTTTAGAATTCCAAAGATAACTAGAATCTTGAATATATGAGATTGAAAACATTCAACAGAAATTTGCTATATACCTGCAGCTCCCAAAATGCCCCTCTTTTACCTTTTATCTTGAAGTTCTTGAAAAAATATTCCATGGAATAATTATGGGATTTGTTTTGTATTGGCATTGAACTAAATATTAGAAATTGCAAAAAAAAATACTAATTTAGTACTACAACCGTTCCATCTGGGAACGGTTCTTTCGGAAGATTGGAGTTTCAAAAAGAACCACGGCTCTTTTTTTGAGAGCCATTGTTCATTCGCTCTTTTTAGTTTGAGCAGCTCGCTCTGTTTTATCCACCTCTACTCAGAAGATATATGATACATTAACAAGTAAGCAACAGATACGATAAAAACTGATAAAAAAAATTAAGAAAAAAACAGAATGAAGCAAAAGTCAATAAATAATTACTTTGAATTAAAACTACTGAAAAAAAAAATAGAAGATGACAAAATAAAAAAAAAATCATAATCTACATAAATTTTAAAAAAATCTGTTGTTTTGAATGATGATTATAATGAATACAGAATATGAAGCCCAATGTTATGTGAAATTTCCGAGGAATCCGACACAAATATTTTCAGACATAGGCTCTTTGGTCTAGACACGGTCAAAACGCTTTTTTAAGTTTTCATTTAACTTTTAGCCGGGACCGTCGTGTAGGGGTTAGCGTGATTGCCTCTCACCCAGTCGGCCTGGGTTCGATCCCAGAAGGTCCCGGTGGCAAATTTTGAGACGAGATTTGTCTGATCACGCCTTCCGTCGGACGGGAAGTAAATGTTGGCCCCGGACTAACCTAAAAAAGGTTAGGTCGTTAGCTCAGTCCAGGTGTAGGAGTCGTCTCCCTAGGTCCTGTCCTGGTGGAGTCGCTGGTAGGCTAGCAATCCAAAGGTCGTCAGTTCGAATCCCGGGGTGGATGGAAGCTAAGGTATAAAAAGAGGTTTGCAATTGCCTCAACAATCAAGCCTTCGGATACCTAGTTTCGAGTAGGAATCTCGCAATCGAGAACGCCAAGGCAATGCTGTAGAGCGAATAATTTGATTTTAATTTGATTTTGATTTGATAACTTTTTGAAATGTTTGGCTGTTTTTTTCGGATCTCAAATTATTTTTTCTTGAAAAGCAAACTAATCACCTTTCATTTGCTGGACGCAAAAAAATCGGTTGAAACGGCATGGAGTTATGATTTTTTTTTTTTTTTTTGAAAAATAAGGTTTTTGCGAAAATTAACGAAATGGAGCCTTGCATTGCAAAAGGGCACATTTACATAAGGTTTACATAAGATGTGAAAGGGACACATTAAAAAAGTTAAAAAAGTAATGGCAAGCACGAAATGACCGTTTTTGGGACTACCCTAGTACGGTGTTGGTCACCCTAACGGCCAAACAAAACAATTCAGGTCTAATTATTTCGGCTAAGGAACCCTCAGAAAATTTTAGAGCCCCATCGGAGAACTTTTTTTTCGGTTTAGGCTCTATTCAAATGGAATTGCTCAATAATAATAATTTTTTGACGTTTATTTTGGATGCATTCGCTCTCAACAAGAGATATGACCGAATAAAAGAATTATGATTCTCCTTCAAGCTTCAAGATCTAAAACATTGAATTGCACATGAAAATTCAACCGAACAATCTGTTATCGTTGTGATTTCCCTTCCTTTCCACAAAATCTCCAATCACAATCCCTGCTGTTGTTGTCGTCGATGTCGAAAGAACCTTCGAAATACCCAAACAAGCTGCCTCGCATCACTTCTTCGGGATGGGACCAATATCCCGGGGCACCGAGGAGCTCTCCACGAAGTGATTGCTCCGTCGGTCGCCCCAGCCTCATCATCCTGAGAGTATTTGTATTTTTGATTATCTCTCGTTATCTTTTCCATGTTCCCCCGGCCCACCCACGACGTGGCGGTGACTTTGCATATATTCTACTTCTTTTTTTTGCGTGTGTGCTGTTGTTGAATGAGGCACGGCAGATGACACTTGGGGGACAAAATGGCACACACATGTTCTATTCCTGGGGGGGGGGGGGAGGAGATCTCCGAGGAAGAGGGAGGACGGATCCGTTGCTGGATGCTCCAATAATGGGCTCCTCGGGGAAATTAAAGTGGAAAACGTCGGCTTCGAGCTATCGGAAATAAATTGTTGCCGTTTATGGCGACTTAAAGGTGGGCTTACACATTTGAAGTTGTTAGGTTGGCATTGTCAATCAGGAATGCTGGTGTAGTTAAAAGCTATGAGCAATACAAGATTCAAATTATTTTAAATTTTAATGCTGTAAGCGTCAACTCCAGTTGACCTTCCCCTTCGGGGACTCTAGTCAATGTCTATTTAAAAATTCAAATTAAGAAATTGCTCTTCTGTCAGTACAATTGACCAAGCCTCCGGGAAAAGAGGTGTGCTGACACACAAGAAGAAGTTGTCAAGCTCTCTACACTGCGTCGAGTGCATTCATGACCCGGCCACAAAGAGATGCAGTGCAGGCAGTTGAACCGGAAGCTCCTCATAGTTGGCCTCTTTGAAAAGTGGATGATTTACTTCGACTAGGGGGGGGGGGGGTCCATTCTGACCCGAGATAGCAACCAGTTGATAACACTGTGAGAAATTTTGATTCAAAGATTCGTCCTACGAAAGTACTTGAAATAAGGCGTTTATTTTTCTCAGTGCACTCAATTCCGGTCGGAAATAGGGGCATCCATTGATGATTCGCAAATGCTTTCGAAAACCCATTGTGGTTTCATCGCAGGCAGGCTGGAAACCCACAAAGGGGCGACCAACTTTTACCATAGTTCCGTTTCATAAATGGTCCCGAAAACCTGCACTGGGGCAAAAATGCAATGAAATATGCATGAGCGAGCAGCGACCAGCGCTGGGGACTGCAGGCCAGGACTTTTCCCCACTCGAAATTCTGCAATAGTGCAATTGAAAGGTCGATAGGGGCTAACCGAAGCTTATCTCCATATTCTAAGCACTCCTGAATATAGGCTTTCGGTGGGCACACACACACACACTAAAAGCTTCCATTTAGGAGGGGGTTGTTTTGTGTAGGAAGCTGCGATACAACTATGGGAATGTTTCGGTTTTTAAGAACATCACACTTTATACTTCATACTTCATACACAAAACTTCATGCTTCATTCTTCATACTTCATACTTCGGACTTCTTATTCAAGACTTTATACGGAATACTTCGATCTTTAAACTAGAGAGTTTACACATCAATGTTAGGGCAGCGATGATTTCATTTTTAAAATAGACTTGTTAACTCTTTATTGATTCAGCAAATCAGTATCACCCTAGTCTACCAACTCTTTTATCTAGTTTTATGATATCTATTGGATGTATTCTAGAAAATCCCACATTCCAACAGATTAGTACCTCTGAATGCATATTTCCATTTCAATAGCACTACCAAAACCCCCATTGGCACAGTTGTTGTCATCCTGTAGGATCCCCAGTGTGGTGCCAATTCAATTGCCAGCCCGGAGGAGAAATGGTTCAGTTCCCAATTAAATTTGGCATATAGTTTATGGTTGGTTCCTGTTTCCGCATGGGCAATACAAACACAGAGCGAGTCGGGTGCACAATTCATAAATTGCGTTTCCACACAGTCACCCAAATGGGGGTATGAAGATTTCCAAGCAAAGATCCGTTTCACCGAGAGTGCACAATGTGAAAAGCTGTGGAAAGCATTTCCTTTCAGCAAGAATTCTTCGGACCTGCACTTTGCATTCCGAAACCAGCATGGGGAACACGTGCCAGCTTCTGACAATTAGGAGTGTCGGGGAATTACGATGCAGAAGTGGTATTTTTTAATTGTTTAAGAAAATTCAACAATTAGTCGTTTCTGAAAAAGTCATTCCGGCAACGGTTCCAAATGGGCCGCACGTGTTGGACCAGCTTTTCACGCGGTGCCCATTAATCCTCCACATAGCCTGGGAGGCTTGCCCAGAAGGAAAATTCCCGGAAGCAGATCGACCGACCGGGAGTGAAATTTTTTGGGAGGCGCCTTCAGCAAAGGAGCGCACAGAAAAGCGTGGTACAGAAGCTGCCCCGAGTGACATAATTGCCTAAAGCTACGGTTCCTGTCAGGCGATGGTGGCGACGTCTGCACACGTGTGTGCTTAGGGTGGTTCCGTACCATCCTACTTCATATCTAAAATACTCTATACTTCGTTCTATTTTTTCATACATTTGATTTCAGACTTTATGCTACAAACTTCATACTTTTGCCTTCTTTTTTCAGACCTGAGACTTCACACTTCAAATTCATACTGTGGACTACTACAAATTCAACAATTTTCTGCAATTTCCCAAAATTTCACAACCACCCTAAGCTTCATCCACCATTTGATCCAGCGACAGCACTTTCCAGGGCTCGACCGTTCCAGGGTCCGAAAAGTAAATACCGCCAGTACGTGACTCATCATATCGGGCCGGAATCATCGCTCGTCACACACCCACATCACTCCCGAAAAACGGTTCCCTGTCGCGGTCCGGATCCAAAACCCGTATTCTTCGCCTCTCGCACAACAGGGGGAATGAGTAATGTGCCGGGATGTGTGCACAATTTCTGCGGGCTTCTCCTTCGTCAGAAATTGCATCCCGTGGTTTCGTCATCATACACGTCGTGTAATATCTTTCCAACGCAATAATGAATAATCTGGACACATCTGGAGGGGTCGTTTAGAGGGAAACGATGGCCGGTTGGAGGTTTTTCTGGAGAGTAGCAGGGAATATTTGTCCTAAGAACAGTCCAAATCGATGTAAATCAGGAAGATGTAAATTTACATGTTTGTTATGTAAAATTATCTTTATTATATGTAATTTTATCTTTTTCCCAGTCTTTGAGGTAAAATAATAAGTATGACGCAAAATCTGCACTGATCTGCTACTTTTTCCATTTCGTCGCTCTCGTGCTAACTTGTCGTATGTCGATTTTTGGCCAAATTGAGTCAAAACGTCATTCTGTGCAGCTCACAATGCTTCACCTTTTGTCACTTTGCATATTCAAGAAGTTTCAATCTTGTCGTGCTATCTTTACACGGCCTGAAAATTAATTTAAGTGCGACAATTGGCCAAAAGGATTTCAAGTCAGAACGCGTTTGACACAGGTACGAGCTCGACTACCATAAACATTTGTAATTATAACTCGGGACTTCGACAAGCAAATTCAACCAAACTTCGGTAAAATGAACGGGCCAGTCAAACAAAACATGTTTGTTATTGTTTACATTGCGTGCTCTTGTTTTTGTTTATTCAAGTTCAAACATTGGAACGCGTTTTTCTCGGAACGTCAAAGAGTGACGTACGACAAGATAGCACGACGGCCTCGATTTGTACGAAAGAAAAACAGAACCTGTATAAAAAAAAAAAACAATTGTTACGCCGAGTCCGAGGAAAAACCATAAAGTGCATCCTTTCGGAGGAATTTAATTTTGCATTGCAGCTGCGCTCTCTGGGATGGCTTAACCGTCCGTTCATGTTTATTGGAAAAAAAAATGATTTAGCAAAATCACCGTAAAGTTACGGACATTCAACGGAATGCTTTATATTTATTCGTATATGATTCAAATATTTTTTATAATCATTCATTTCATTAATCCAATCTATTCATTTTTAACCTAATATAATCTAAAGCATTGATCAAAAGTAACGCGAGTTTTAACCCTATGTCAGGCCTGCCCAACGTCCGGCCCGTGAAGCCATTTCATCCGGGCCGCGACGGCTTTTCAAAATAGTTCCATGACTGACCCTTAATGAAGTATTTAATAAATAAAATTATTGTCTGGATTAAAAAAAATAAGCTTGAGATCAAATTTTAACACATAATAAGAACATTCTTCATGTTTAATTTAATTCTTATAATTTTTATATTGATATTTTCTAATTAAAATATTGTGCAGGAAAACAAAATTATCCATTTCGTAAAATTGTGAAATTTATGAAAAAACTTTGATTGTTGTCTTAAAATTTACAAAAGGAGACTAAATGTTATTTCTTTCAGTTTAAACTGTGTTTATTTCAAATTGATTTTTTTTTTCTTTATTTAAAATAAATAAGTTTGCAAAAATAATGTATTTTTCCAGAACAACTTTTTGTTGATAAAGTTTTTTTAAAAAAAAAGCTTAAAAAATTAAATTACTCTTACTGAAAATAGATCGCTGCAAATACTTAAAAAAATATTTAAAAAAACGTATTAAAAACTTCAAAAAATTGCAATGATCATTGAAATTTTTAAGTTTTTTTATAAAAAATATATCAAGGCATTTAATTGCAACTGTCAAAAAAATCTGTACAATTTTTAAAAAAATAAACAAACAAAAATTAAAATAAGGCAAATAAACACATTTTTGAATGTAATCTTTTTTTTTTATTCTTAAAATCAAGATATATGAATCATATTTGCAACACTAGTTCTAATCTAATCTAATCTAATCGAACACAAGCGCAGCCAGTCCGAAGAAAGCATCCGGGAAGAACTTATGGTTAGATTACGCCTTAAGTTCTTTCTTGTCATTATTAATGATTGCAGTACTTTTGAGAACCCCCGAAATGTATTACACTCACTAAAGCGGCCCGGCCAACTGCGTTGCATTAACCGCAAGAGACAGATTCTGTGAACGGAACTCACATTTCATGGAATCATTAGGGGAAGAAGAAGAAGTGGGGACATACCGTACCAACCACTTCGAGTTATTTATAGAATATGGTGTGTGGTGTGTAGGGGAATCGTTGGGAGAGGGGTTGTTGCATTATTTAGTAAATGACCTTGTGACATTATTTCACCACTACGGATTAATTCACTCAAGGGGTGTCAACCCCTTGGTGGCCGAGTGGCTAGAGCATCTGATTACCAAACCAAAGGTGTGAGTTCGAATCCCACCTGATTCCATGCGTTTTTTGTTCATATTCAAAGTTCAATTATAGTCGAATAATTTCAAGGAGACCGGTCGGGAATCGAACCCGGAACTTTCCGCTTATGAGGCGGGAGCCGTAGCCATTAAGCCACGGGCCGGTCATATTTGCAACACTATGTATTTACTTTAAAAGAACCCAATCATAAGAAAATTGAAAAAAAACTTACTTTTACTTTTTCAACTTTTATCAAATATTAGTTCCGGCCCGCCACTGCTTCACAAAAATAAGAATTGGCCCGCAGGGCCAAAAGGTTGGGCACCCCTGCCCTATGTGGTGTGATAGCAAATGATCTCAATACCCTAAATGAAAGCTGCAATCTGAGTGATAGACAACAGGACTATACACAAGATTTTGTAAGTGCGCCTTGAGATGAAGTATGAGAGAAACGGATGGGCATTAGGGTGACAAGAAAAATTGAAAATTATGGAAAATCTCAAGAGATACCCTTGACATGATTCTTTAGGCAATAATAAGTCAAAAAATCAAATTATTCGCTCTACAGCATTGCCTTGGCGTTCTCGATTGCGAGATTCCTACTCGAAACTAGGTGTCCGAAGGCTTGATTGTTGAGGCAATTGCAAACCTCTTTTTACACCTAAGCTTCCATCCATCCCGGGATTCGAACTGACGACCTTTGGATTGTTAGTCCAACTGCCTACCAGCAACTCCACCAGGACAGGACCCAGGGAGAGGACTCCTACACCTGGAATGAGCTAACGACCTAACCTTTTAGGTTAGTCCGGGGCCAACATTTACTTCCCGTCCGACGGAAGGCGTGATCAGACAAATCTCGTCTCAAAATTTGCCACCGGGACCTTCTGGGATCAAACCCAGGCCGACTATGTGAAAGGCAATCACGCTTACCCCTACACCACGGTCCAGCGAGCTATAAGCAATAATAAGTAACAGTGCTAATTTTGAACCAAATCGGTAAACTCCAACGATAAAAAGCGACCCCTTAACCCTTACCGATTTGGCTTAAAATTGACACATATTTTTGCCTAAGGAATTGAGTCAGAGGGTTTCCTTTGATGTCGATTTTTTTTATTGTCACCCGAACGGAAGTAGAGTAAGATCAAGGACACTCTCAGTTATAGACGATAGAAATGTCGAAAGATATCTGCTCGTAATCCGTCCATTCTACAAAAACTGTGTATGAGTAAGAGGTGGGCCATCCAAGGAAGCCTTTGAGGTTTTGAAACCTAGACTTATAATTTTAAATTTTCAAACCCAACTCTGCCCAACTAACAGTAACGAACGGTACACCCCTTCTACCAGCCAGTTGGCAGCATCCAGTGACCACAACCGACAACGACAGCAGCGACGACGTTCTGTAAAAGTGGCAGTTTTATTATACATGCACTGTAAATTGATACTCGACAGAGCCCCAGCACCAGCACGGGAAACCACAGACAGAGAAATGCAATTTTTAATATAAATATAGTGCACTTATTATTCTTTTCCCCCCTCCTTGCTCCTCGCAGGCCAGGGTTCTTTGGCTTTTTTTCTGATGTGACGACCATTATATGGTGGATGGACGACACGAAACGTCCTCTCCAGCAATAAAAGCAATTTATGAAGATAATTGTGTTTTCAGAGTGCAACTAAGAATAAGGGCCAATTGTAGTGAAGTTGCTGAATCAACTGGACAGTTGCATAAATAATGAGGCTAATGGAGTGCAACATGAGGGCTATCTGCTTGGAAATTTACAATTCGTGGATGCTAACGTTGGTTGAATAATTTAAAACCATAAAAACTTCATCAAAAGCTCATGTTTTTTACAAAAAACAAGAGAAGTTCCCAACTGGAAAACATAATTCAATTAATCAACTTAACCATTCAAGCTACTGTTCGCCAAACTCATTCAGCTTGCCTCATCACAAAAGATACTTCATCGTCATTATTCCGAAGCTGCACACACTTTCAATAGAGAGGGGAAACCACCGCAAAAAAAACTGCAGCTTCCATCATCCATCAAATCTCGTCACGATATTCAGTTACTTTCAATCTTTTTTTATTTCTGCTGATTTTTTCGTTCGTTCCTGACGAAAAATTATTACATACTGCCGCGATGAAACTGCTTCTGGTTGAGCACAAACAAACTTGCGAGAATTGGGGTAAAAAAACGAGGCGAAAAAAATATTTGCCCATAATTAATTAACTTTACTCAGTAGATGTGGTATCGCGCGGCTTTCGGTGAAACCTGCCACTCAGTATTGAGCTGGATTTTGTCAACAAATATGTAGGGGAAGGTTGGAAATAACGCTGATTTAGGACAAAAATACTAAAATACTAAAATACTAAAATACTAAAATACTAAAATACTAAAATACTAAAATACTAAAATACTAAAATACTAAAATACTAAAATACTAAAATACTAAAATACTAAAATACTAAAATACTAAAATACTAAAAACCTAAAATACTAAAATACTAAAATACTAAAATACTAAAATACTAAAATACTAAAATACTAAAATACTAAAATACTAAAATACTAAAATACTAAAATACTAAAATACTAAAATACTAAAATTCTAAAATACTAAAATACTAAAATACTAAAAAACTAAAATACTAAAATACTAAAATACTAAAATACCAAAATACTAAAATACTAAAATACTAAAATACTAAAATACTAAAATACTAAAATACTAAAATACTAAAATACTAAAATACTAAAATACTTAAATACTAAAATACTAAAATACTAAAATACTAAAATACTAAAATACTAAAATACTAAAATACTAAAATACTAAAATACTAAAATACTAAAATACTAAAATACTAAAATACTAAAATACTAAAATACTAAAATACTAAAATACTAAAATACTAAAATACTAAAATACTAAAATACTAAAATACTAAAATACTAAAATACTAAAATACTAAAATACTAAAATACTAAAATACTAAAATACTAAAATACTAAAATACTAAAATACTAAAATACTAAAATACTAAAATACTAAAATACTAAAATACTAAAATACTAAAATACTAAAATACTAAAATACTAAAATACTAAAATGCTAAAATACTAAAATACTAAAATACTAAAATACTGAAATACTAAAATACTGAAATACTAAAATACTAAAATACTAAAATACTAAAATACTAAAATACTAAAGTACTGAAAAACTAAAATAATAAAATACTAAAATACTAAAATACTAAAATACTAAAAAACAAAAATTATGGAAATTATGGAAAATTAGGGAAAGAAGACTGCCATTTTTCTTTTGTCATTTTCAAAGTGTCCACCGATGATGGAGGTGCCACAACATAAAAAAAGAAACAAACACAACTCAAACTGTAAGACGCAAAAACACCATCAAAAAGTGCGGTTCTTCTGAGCAGTGCCAACCGAAAAATGGATATTTATTAAAACTGTCAACAGCAAACATTGTTTTTATGAGTTGCAGCACATATTATGGAGAGTATTTTTCTCCATTTTTTTATTTTTTTTGGGCGCACCCCATACCAAAGAGGTCGACGTCCACGGTATGATGTCGGCTGCTGTGATGGTTGGTGTCCTTATCTCATCTCACACTTGTCATGGCCAGGGTGAGCTACCACCGCAACGGATGGTTCCCGGAACCGTTGACGGAAGGTTGAAAGGATGAGTTATGACGCGCTCGCGTAAAAGGATCCAGGAAAAAAAAAACCGCGGCGCTCTGCCCTTTTTGCGTAATGCAGGTCGAGGGGTTTTTATTTTTATTTTATTTTGTGCAGATACTGTCGGGTGTGATAAAATAAAAACTGTAAATTACTGCGCGAGATTTCATCTCGCCACCAGCAAAACTTTGCTTGTCCAGGAAGTTGTGATTTATTAATGATTTCCTTGACTCGGGCAATGGAAAAAAGTGTGATGATGAGCGCACTAGTGGGATTACTTTTTGTTTGAACCAATGGCAAGGTTTTTATCGAGCTCTTTGAACAGGAGTTTTAATTTCGAGTAAGTGAAGCATTTAAAAAATGATGAAAATGACCTCAAAATTCAAGAAATCATTTTCAAATGTGAAACTAAATTTGCATTTTGCACCGTGCAAAATGCACCGTTTTCGAGTGCAAGCCATTTAAAGAATAATTACAGGTATTATATTAAAAAAAATGTCTATTGAGAAAATTCAATGCAAATATCATTTAAGGTTTTTGAAAATCGGACGAAAAGTTGCTACGATATTACAATGCAAAGGGTTAACACTGAGAAAAAAAATGAAATTTTGAAAACAAGAGAAAAGGTATCCATCGCCAAATTAGCACAAAAAATATTGTTGGATTTTGCTGATATTTGTAAAAAAAAACTCGCTAAACCAGCATTTTTTTTCGCTAAGACCAGCAGCAGAACAAACTTTAAATCAGCTGATTTGTTTTCTCTAATTAGGGTACGTTATCCATTAGTGGACCCCTTTCCTATAGTGGACCCTCTGAAGGGTTTTTGATGAAAAATTCAATAAAATCACAATTTGAGTTGGGTGGTGACACGCGGTCAATTATGTGGCATTGTGTGTGAAAAGAAAAGAATTTTATTTCGTGTTTCATCCTAGTTGGCTTGCTCAAGTCCTTCCTACATCATAGTTGATCGGGAGGCACGACGTCGTGTGAATTGTTGCATTAAAATAAGTTTAAGTATTACTGTAAATGACTGTAAAAAAGTCCTTCCTATATCATCAATGTCGTCTGTGTAATCGTGATGAAAAATTACATTTATTCAGTATTTAAATACCTGTGCGCGAGTGTTTTGATGTGCTAATTAGAAAGACCTTCCCATAGCATCGTTGCTCGGAAGGCTCGCCGACGGGTTTGTTATGAAAGTCCTCCCCATAGCATCGTAGCTCGGGAGGCATCGAAAAGCCAATACCTTATCCTACTAACCCAAAAAAATAATCACGTGATGCTTGAAGGAGATGCTGTGGATTCAACGGTCTCAAGCGGTATCAACAAGTTTATAGCGAAAAACTATGTGCTTGATGAGTCTGCAACTTCAACTATCGGACTAACATTCCTCCCTTTTGTTGAACTGCAGGCTTCTTGGGAGGGCGCCGGTATTGACTAATAAAGTCGGGGTCTTCAGGGGTTAAACAGTGAACGGATGGTTGGCTCCCACTGATCATTTTTGATTCATTGTTTAACTTCAGCTGATCTGTCAATAACGGAGTAGCAGCTCATTGGCAGTCAACCATGCTCATGCTCATGCTCATGCTCAAAAATTCAATAAAATCACAATTTCAAGCGTGTTGTTGTCTACAAATCTTTTATTTGGCATGTTCAGCATCATTTAAAACAATGTTGACTGACATTGAATTGTCCTTTTCACCAAAATAAGTGTTTTGAGTTCGATATCTGAAATCAGCCATGGCCACTAGCATTTTCACAACAAAACTGCATTTATATTTTATGATTGAATTAACCATCCAATCATTTTTTGACTGATTATTTAACTTCAGCAAGTCGAAATAATGTAAGTTTAAGGATCTTTACTAAAATAAAGGGAAGAGCTGCCATTTTCGAGCGAAAATTGGAGGGGTCCAATATAGGACAACGAAATCCAAACTTTTCCAAAAGTGGACCCCTGTTAATTTAACCTTCAAAAATGAAGAAAACTGTGTATTCAAGCAAAAGTTTCTCTAAAACATACAATAAATGCATGTTGTTATCAACCTAAACGCATATTTTTTTCAATTATGAGTATAAATATAGCTTTTTAATGTTAAAAGTACCAAAAATGCTGAAGCCGTAAGAATTTATAATTAATCAAAACTATAGTTCATTGTACTTAACTGAAGCATCATAATTGCAGTTTGAAATGATATTTTATAATAATAAATCAAGATGATCGAGGCAAGCCGTGCGCGCGTCGCGACGTTTAAAATTTTTGCTCCGCGTTTTTCGTTTTCTAATGAGTTTTAAGGGTAATTCTCCGCCAACTCACACAGCAGTTGCCCCGACCCCTCTTCGATTTGCGTGAAACTTTGTCCTAAGGGGTAACTTTTGTCCCTGATCACGAATCCGAGGTCCGTTTTTTGATATCTCGTGACGGAGGGGCGGTACGACCCCTTCCATTTTTGAACATGTGAAAAAAGACAAGGGGTTGGAAACTCTTAGAGCTATAATTATTATGTTACCCAGTATATCAAAATATATGTTAGTATACTTATTATTTCCTTTACATATTTCCAGTATACTTACCAATATACTGAGAGTATCTTAATATACTAACCGTTTATTGCTTTTCGGTTAGTATACTAACAAGTATACTGGAATATCGTTAGTATACTCAGTATTCCTAAGTAAAATTAGAGTTTCCAGCCCCTTGAAAAAAGAGGTGTTTTTCAATAATTTGCAGCCTGAAACGGTGATGAGATAGAAATTTGGTGTCAAAGGGACTTTTGTGTAAAATTAGACGCCCAATTTGATAACGTTCGCAAAATTCCGAAAAAACGTTTTTTTCATCGAAAAAAACACTAAAAAAGTTTTAAAAATTCTCCCATTTTCCGTTACTCGACTGTAAAAATTTTTGGAACATGTCATTTTATGGGAAATTTAATGTACTTTTCGAATCTTCATTGTCCCAGAAGGGTCATTATTTTGTTTAGAACAAAATTTTTCATTTTAAAATTTCGTGTTTTTTCTAACTTTGCCGGGTTATTTTTTAGAGTGTAACAATGTTCCACAAAGTTGTAGAGCAGACAATTACAAAAATTTTAATATATAGACATAAGGGGTTTGCTTATAAACATCACGAGTTATCGCGATTTTACGAAAAAAAGTTTTGAAAAAGTTGGTCGTCATCGATCATGGCCATTCATGGTCACCCGCGACAGACACGGACGACGAAACAAAGAGAAACGCGAAAAGTAACTTTTTCAAAACTTTTTTTCGTAAAATCGCGATAACTCGTGATGTTTATAAGCAAACCCCTTATGTCTATATATTAAAATTTTTGTAATTGTCTGCTCTACAACTTTGTAGAATATTGTTACACTCTAAAAAATAACCCTGCAAAGTTAGAAAAACACGAAATTTTAAAATGAAAATTTTGTTCTAAATGAAAAATGACCCTTCTGGGACAATGTAGATTCGAAAAGTACATTAAATTTCCCATAAAATGACATGTTCCAAAATTTTTACAGTCGAGTAACGGAAAATGGGAGAATTTTTAAACTTTTTAGTGTTTTTTCGATGAAAATACGTTTTTTCGGAATTCTGAGTACGCCATCAAATCGGGCGTCTAATTTTACATAAAAGTCCCTTTGACACCAAATTTCTATCTCATCACCGTTTCAGGCTGCAAATAGTTGAAAAACACCTCTTTTTTCGCATGTTCAAAAATGGAAGGGGTCGTACCGCCCCTCCGTCACGAGATATCAAAAAACGGACCTCGGTTTCGTGATCAGGGACAAAAGTTACCCCTTAGGACAAAGTTTCACGCAAATCGAAGAGGGGTCGGGGCAACTTTTCCCGATTTCGTGTGAGTTGGTAGAGAATTACCCTTAAACATTAACTTTTCGCGATTTTTGTTCCGGTAAATCTCTTCCGGTTGATAACTTCCGGCAGATCTCTGTCCCGGTGGATAGATGCAGAAGGAGCTGGAGTTGGAAGGCGGAAGAAGCATTCGGGGAAGTGAAGTTCATAGTTGCTCCAGAGGTGAAATCTTTTTCTGGACGATTCAGTCCTAAGCAAGAACGGGAGGAATCAGGTTTGGAAAAGAAGAAGAAAAGAAGGAAAATTTTTGAGGTGAAATCTTTCTTCAGAAGGAAGTAGAATCGGCTGGAAACAGGAGTGGGATGAGGAAGGTTCAAAATGAAGAAATTTAGAGTATATAATTTGAAAGTGGTTGTGAACATTTTGTGAAGATTTGTTGGCGATATTTTGAAAGTGAAAATAGTGTTGTCACACGAAGCACGCGTTTGTTGCAAGGGGCCGCCTCTGCTGCATCTGGGTGATTTGTCGGGTGCTAAAAACTCAAAAGCGGTTGCCAGCAGATGTGGCGGAAAGAAAATTGCGTTGAAAAGGGAAAATTGTAATGATAGTAGCAATTTTGTGAAAAATCAGAAGAAATTAGAGATGGTGGATTGAAGGGAACATGAAGGAACAGAGGGTCGCAGAGTAACAAGCGAGAGAAAACTTGCAGAGCTGACTCTCGATGCCTACTACGACCGTTTGGGTGAGTTCGTTCTATGTTGAACATTTTAGTGGGGAGGGGGAGAACATAAGTGCGAGAGCCAATAGATCTGAGTGAATTTGTCAAATTAAACTAATTTCATCATATTTTACAAAACCCAAAATAACCATGATATATTCTATCTATAATATTCTACTTGTTGAAGATTTTCATGTCGTTTCATTTTGATGTCAGAACTTCATAAGAAATTATGTGACTCTGAACTGACGTAGCATTTTACCCATATATATATATATATATATATATATATACAGCAGTTCCATATGAAAGTTAAAGAAAAAAAATAAAAGTGCTTCGATTTGGCTCAAAATTTTTCTGGGGGTTCCTTGGCCAAAATAATTAGACCCGTATTTTTTTGTTTGGCCATTAGGTGGCCTACGTCGTGTTAGGGTGGTCCGAAAATGGCCATTTTCGTCGATTTCACAAAACCACTTTTTCAAAAATCATAACTTCGCTCCATTCCAACCGATTTTAGCTGTCTAGGGTGCAAATGAAAGATGATAAGTTGGACTTCCAAGAAAAAATAATGTGGAGTTTCAAAAATCTAGCCTAACATTTGAAAAAGTCTAATGAAAACATCAAATGCCGTTTTGACGGTGTCTGGACCAAATAGCCTATATCTGAAAATATTTTTAACGGATTCCTCGGACAATTTTACATAACATATCAAAAATTGGGCGAGGTTCATTAACAGGATTCAGAGATATGATTTTTGAAAATAAAATCCGGGTTTTCGACGCGCGCGCGAAAACGGGAGATTGACGAAATCGGCAAAAATCAACTTTTTTCACTAAAACTGCGATAACTCGAAAATTTCAGCGATGACCTATAAATGTTAGGGTACCAAAAGTTGCGTATTTCAATTGCGAAAATTTTGGTACCCTAACATCTATAGGTCATCGCTGAAATTTTCTAGTTATCGCAGTTTTAGTGAAAAAAGTTGATTTTTTGCCGATTTCGCCAATTTCTCGTTTTCGCGCGCGGCGCGTCGAAAAACCCGGATTTTATTTTCAAAAAATCATATCTCTGAATCCTGTTAATGAACCTCGCCCAATTTTTGATATGTTATGGGTAATTCTCTACCAACTCACACGAAATCGGGAAAAGTTGCCCCGACCCCTCTTCGATTTGCGTGAAACTTTGTCCTAAGGGGTAACTTTTGTCCCTGATCACGAATCCGAGGTCCGTTTTTTGATATCTCGTGACGGAGGGGCGGTACGACCCCTTCCATTTTTGAACATGCGAAAAAAGAGGTGTTTTTCAACAATTTGCAGCCTGAAACGGTGATGAGATGGAAATTTGGTGTCAAAGGGACTTTTATGTAAAATTAGACGCCCGATTTGATGGCGTACTAAGAATTCCGAATAAACGTATTTTTCATCGAAAAAAACACTAAAAAAGTTTTAAAAATTCTCCCATTTTCCGTTACTCGACTGTAAAAAATTTTGGAACATGTCATTTTATGGGAAATTTAATGTACTTTTCGAATCTACATTGTCCCAGAAGGGTCATTTTTTCATTTAGAACAAAATTTTTCATTTTAAAATTTCGTGTTTTTCTAACTTTGCAGGGTTATTTTTAGAGTGTAACAATGTTCTACAAAGTTGTAGAGCAGACAATTACAAAAATTTTGATATATAGACATAAGGGGTTTGCTTATAAACATCACGAGTTATCGCGATTTTACGAAAAAAAGTTTTGAAAAAGTTACTTTTTGCGTTTCTCTTTGTTTCGGCGTCCGTGTCTGTCACGGGTGACCATGAATGGCCATGATCGATGACGACCAACTTTTTCAAAACTTTTTTTCGTAAAATCGCGATAACTCGTGATGTTTATAAGCAAACCCCTTATGTCTGTATATCAAAATTTTTGTAATTGTCTGCTCTACAACTTTGTAGAACATTGTTACACTCTAAAAATAACCCTGCAAAGTTAGAAAAACACGAAATTTTAAAATGAAAAATTTTGTTCTAAATGAAAAATGACCCTTCTGGGACAATGTAGATTCGAAAAGTACATTAAATTTCCCATAAAATGACATGTTCCAAAAATTTTTACAGTCGAGTAACGGAAAATGGGATAATTTTAAAACTTTTTAGTGTTTTTTCGATGAAAATACGTTTTTTCGGAATTCTGAGTACGCCATCAAATCGGGCGTCTAATTTTACACAAAAGTCCCTTTGACACCAAATTTCTATCTCATCACCGTTTCAGGCTGCAAATTATTGAAAAACACCTCTTTTTCACATGTTCAAAATGGAAGGGGTCGTATCGCCCCTCCGTCACGAGATATCAAAAAACGGACCTCGGATTCGTGATCAGGGACAAAAGTTACCCCTTAGGACAAAGTTTCACGCAAATCGAAGAGGGGTCGGGGCAACTGCTGTGTGAGTTGGCGGAGAATTACCCTTATGTAAAATTGTCCGAGGAATCCGTTAAAAATATTTTCAGATATAGGCTCTTTGGTCCAGACACCGTCAAAACGGCATTTGATGTTTTCATAAGACTTTTTCAAATGTTAGGCTAGATTTTTGAAACTCCACATTATTTTTTCTTGAAATTCCAACTTATCATCTTTCATTTGCGCCCTAGACAGCTAAAATCGGTTGAAATGGAGCGAAGTTATGATTTTTTGAAAAAAGTGGTTTTTGTGAAAATCGACGAAAATGGCCATTTTTCGGACCACCCTAACACGACGTAGGCCACCCTAATGACCAAACAAAAAAATACGGGTCTAATTATTTTGGCCAAGGAACCCCCAGAAAAAAATTGAGCCAAATCGAAGCACTTTTATTTTTTTTCTTTAACTTTCATATGGAACTGCTGTATATATATATATATATATATATTAGGGTGCCCAGAAAAAATGACCCCCTGCTCCACAAGCGGAAAACGGGTTTTTGGGTTATTTTAAGCATCTGTGTAAATTTTGAGCGAAATTGGATGAGAACTACCCATTGATACCCGAGCCTAAAGTTGGTGAAAAAAATGTTTTTCATACAAAAATGACATTTTTAAATTGCTAATAACTTTTCAGGATCGAGTTTTACAGTTTTGGTATGTTCTACTGAGTTGTAGAGCATTAAATTTCCAATGAGAATCTCACTTTTGGGAATATTTGGATGGAAATAGCGCTCCGTGCAGACCAAACCGTAAGAAAGTTGGGTTTTCCATACATTTTTTCTATTTTTCCCATACAAACTTCACCTCCGAGTATCAATGGGTAAATGATGACCGATTTTGTTCATATTTGGCCCAGAGTCCTAAAATAGGTCAAGGAACAATATTCAGCTTGTGGAGCGAGGTTTTGAAAAAAAGTCCCATATTCTGGGCACCCTAATATATATATATATTTTTATTCTGATCTTTACCATAAATTTATTTTAAAAATCAAATGAAAAACTGGTTTTATAGTATAACAACTCCGTAATTTTCCTCTAAATGGTCGCAGTGGCAATAAGGCTCAACAAAAAAAAATAGTATAACAAAATTCTGATAAAATTGCTTTATTCCTTACTATCTAAAAAAATATGGTTATATCATATTATTATATGGTAAAAATGTTTTGTAACAGTAAATGCGTTGCAGTATTAGTAACAACAAGTAAAAAGTGTTTATTCTAACTTCTGTCTAAAATGCTACGTCGGTTTGAATGGTGTCTTAGCTTCATTACATGAATATATAATCTTAATTCTTGTTTACAGATTTTGGACCCATCCGGCGGTTACATTTAACATTGTGTAGAGTATAAATTGTTTCAATGAATTTCAGGCTCACTATTGGATCCAACTGGAAGATTTTTAACAATTATTTACAATTGTAATAGATGTAATGTCTCGATTTTGGCCTCAATATTTCGTTTGCTCGATTGTTTTAATAAGTTTAAATTAATCGAAAAATGTATTGTATTTTTTAAAGCTTGAATGCTTTGCAGTTCAGTGACCAGCAATTTATTTGTTTTGCATGTTTTTTTTTAATTTAAAATTAAAGGAATTTAAATTTTATGCAGTCAAACTGAGACATTATATCTACAAAATAAAAATAATCCTTTACAAATGTTTTGAAGTTTTTATTAATTAAAAACTGGTCACGATTTTGGCTTGATTGATACATTTCTCTGGTTAGTTTGCAATGCGTCGTAACAGCCATTGCGTCCTCCGACACTTATTTGGTTTGTTTTCCGGAACAAATAACATTTTTATTTTTATTTTATGAATAAAGCATTTAAAGGAAAGGCAGATAAATAATTCAAAGCATTTTGGAACACATTTTGGATAATTCTTAAATTGATCGAGAACCGATCGTAAGACGACTTCGTTTAAAACTTGCGCTAAGGACCTTTTGAAAACTAACCCGGGATTTGTCAAATTATTGAAAAGTCAAACATTACAGTTTTGGATCCAACTGGTAGTTTCATTTAGTAGTTATTTTCAAAATATGTTTTGTTATTACAGGTATAATTATTTAACTTCAAATTTCAGGATCCCTGGGGAGACTACATTCATTAAATTTATAGTTTAATTTCTGGAATTGTCTCGATATTGGCACCAATATAAAATTTGCTTAACTGTACTTACAGATTATTTAAATTATTTCTTAGTAATTTGCTATGTTGGTTTTTATCAATATTTATCAATCATTTTTTGACAGCATTTTAAAAATATTGCTGCCAAAATTGGGACAATTTTCTATCAGTAAGAACAAACGTTGACACTTGTTTTGAAGTTTTTCTTCTCCAGCGCCTACATTTTTCTCTAATTCTGTTTTAGATCTAGCTGTTGCTTATTATTTGATCATAGCTGCTTGATACATTTTGGAAATTTAAGCTTCTGAACAACTTGTATTATCTTACAACTTTTATTTCTTTGATCTTTCATTATTTTCCATGTATTTCCCATTTCATCTTAATTTATTATATATTTTCTATTTATTATATTTGTACATATTATATTAATTATTTTATTAAATTTATCATATTTATTACATCTATTATATTTATTATACTTATTATATTTATTATATTTACCTTATATGATTCAAACGCCTAACAACCCCCAAAAAAAATACTAACCCCTCTCAAAAAATAACATCCCAGGGCCTTCATATATTTTATGGACTGGATGAGGGAGTCGTGGATCGCCTGGCCCAAGTCACATGAATGTCATTGTCTATTTTTTCATATCATAACAAATGGTTGGATAGAGAATGATAATCTTTTAAGGTCCTTAAGATATAAGTCGGTTACTAACCAAACCGTCTCAGTTGAAACATACTGTGGTCATGGCCAAGTCCTGCCAAGACGGGGGTACTAATACATACATACATACATATTTTATAATAATAAATCAATAACAAAACATTTTTTAAATAAACATGCGCGGTTTTATCAGCAACTGTAAACAAATCTATTATTTAGTTTCGGTCAACCATTTATGTAATTATTATGGAAAAATTTGAATCAAGATTACTTTTTTTATTATTTGGGTAATTCTCCGCCAACTCACACAGCAGTTGCCCCGACCCCTCTTCGATTTGCGTGAAACTTTGTCCTAAGGGGTAACTTTTGTCCCTGATCACGAATCCGAGGTCCGTTTTTTGATATCTCGTGACGGAGGGGCTTTTGCACATGCGAAAAAGAGGTGTTTTTCAATAATTTGCAGCCTGAAACGGTGATGAGATAGAAATTTGGTGTCAAAGGGACTTTTATGTAAAATTAGACGCCCGATTTGATGGCGTTCCGAAAAATTTTTCATCGAAAAACACTAAAAAGTTTTAAAATTCTCCCATTTTCCGTTACTCGACTGTAAAATTTTGGAACATGTCATTTTATGGGAAATTTAATGTACTTTTCGAATCTACATTGTCCCAGAAGGGTCATTTTTCATTTAGAACAAAATTTTTCATTTTAAAATTTCGTCTAACTTTGCAGGGTTATTTTTAGAGTGTAACAATGTTCTACAAAGTTGTAGAGCAGACAATTACAAAATTTTGATATATATACATAAGGGGTTTGCTTATAAACATCACAAGTTATCACGATTTTACGAAAAAAAGTTTTAAAAAAGTTGGTCGTCATCGATCATGGCCGTTCATGGTCACCCGCGACAGACACGGACGACGAAACAAAGAGAAACGCAAAAAGTAACTTTTTCAAAACTTTTTTTCGTAAAATCGCGATAACTTGTGATGTTTATGAGCAAACCCCTTATGTCTATATATCAAAATTTTTGTAATTGTCTGTTCTACAACTTTGTAGAACATTGTTACACTCTAAAAAATAACCCTGCAAAGTTAGAAAAACACGAAATTTTAAAATGAAAAATTTTGTTCTAAATGAAAAATGACCCTTCTGGGACAATGTAGATTCGAAAAGTACATTAAATTTCCCATAAAATGACATGTTCCAAAATTTTTACAGTCGAGTAACGGAAAATGGGAGAATTTTTAAAACTTTTTTAGTGTTTTTTTCGATGAAAAATACGTTTTTTCGGAATTCTGAGTACGCCATCAAATCGGGCGTCTAATTTTAAATAAAAGTCCCTTTGACACCAAATTTCTATCTCATCACCGTTTCAGGCTGCAAATTATTGAAAAACACCTCTTTTTTCGCATGTTCAAAAATGGAAGGGGTCGTACCGCCCTCCGTCACGAGATATCAAAAACGGACCTCGGATTCGTGATCAGGGACAAAAGTTACCCCTAGGACAAAGTTTCACGCAAATCGAAGAGGGGTCGGGGCAACTTTTCCCGATTTCGTGTGAGTTGGTAGAGAATTACCCATTTTTATGTTTATAGTGGTTTTTGAGACGTTTTCTCTGATCTTTTTCGGAAATAAATGTGTTTAAATGTCTTTTGGTTTTTAATTGTTTAAAGCCAAATTTGTTAACAAAACATAATTGTTTATAATGAAAAGTGAACAAAATCCATCTTTTATTCATTATATCTATCATTAGACCTACACAATGCATCAAAACATCAAATATCGGTCAAAATTGGTATAAAAATAACAGTTTGCCTATAGTGGACCCGGGTCCACAATCGGTTTATGGACCCGGGTCCACTATAGGAAAAGGGGGTCCATAACAAGGCAAAAAAACTTTTTTTTTTAAATAACTATTTTTATGCTCAAAAACAAATAACTGATGAAACAAATAGTCAAAATTGTTCAAAAGACTTCAGATTTCATTGTTTTGTACAAAGGGTTATGAAAAAGTGCTTAAAATATTGAAAATTTGTGAAAAATGTGCTTCGACATTACTAGGGGGTCCGATAATGGTTAAAATACCCTATTGGAAACAATGTCGGACAACGAAAAAAATCGAAATTTTCTTCGGAACATAACAAGATTTTAAAATTGATGCTAAATGTTTCCCTTAGTCTTAGTTTTCCAATTCAATATAAAAAATAAAACCTAAGTGAAACTTTCACTTTAAAAAAATCCAAAATCACAAATTTAACATTTAAAAACACGGACCAAAATTATGATTTTGGATTTTTTTAATATTAAAAAATACCTAATTTCAACTGAAAATTAACTAAATGGCAAAAACTTGAAAAAGGCTCCAATTTATGGAGAAAAAAAGTTAAGTACTTTTCGATTTCTTTGGTTTACTTTTAAACATATTTTTTCTTTTATTATTTTCACATTATCAGTACTTTCGAAATATCATGATTTTTTTTTTTCAAATATATTTATCCCCAATGGTTTTAGGCCGATCCAAATATTTGTCAAAGTTAGTATTTTGTAGAGAGTTGCTCTAGAGTAAAGTGATATCATCTTCCATTTTTTTTAAAAGATTTAAAAACATTTGAAACGCAATAGCTTATGGGACCATTTGAAAAAAAAAAGATATAGATCTGAGTAATTATAATACGTTGCTTTTTGATAATTTTGAGTACTAATACAGTCGACTCCCTGGCGACAACGAGAGAGTTTACTGTACTTTTAAATAATTTTATGATTTTGTTTTTATCATACAGATTTTACAATTCCGTGTTTTGATGCTCAATCTAAAAATAGTGAATTTCTTTTAATGAGTGCAGATTTCAACTTTTTAAACATGCTTCAAATTGATCTTGGTTTGATATTTAAAATATTTAGTTTATTTGCATACAATTACAATTACAGACAATTACAAAAATTTTGATATATATACATAAGGGGTTTGCTTATAAACATCACAAGTTATCACGATTTTACGAAAAAAAGTTTTGAAAAAGTTGGTCGTCATCGATCATGGCCGTTCATGGTCACCCGCGACAGACACGGACGACGAAACAAAGAGAAACGCAAAAAGTATTCATTGTTATCCGAGCATTCGTTGGTGAAGGTTGTCTGAATCAACATGACTCGTCGCGTCCCGGCGCAAAACGCCGGCAATATTGCCCTACCTGCGGCTCAAGCAGGCAAAAAAGTGGGAATTTCCAAAAGGAAGGTTGAGGCCTCAACTGATGGCCAAAAACCGGGGATTTCCAAAAGGAAGGTGCTTTTGGAAGTGACATCGAACAGCAAAAAGACGAAAAAGAGCGACGGTACTGTACCGATGGATGAGGAGGAGGAGAACTCTTCGTCGCACGAGGAGCAGCTATTGAAGAACAACAAGTTCGCTGGACTGCCTGACGAGGACCAGGTAGCGGAAGCAAAGGAGAATGAAGTGAAACAGCGAAAGGAGAAACTGCCTCCTTTTTATGTGAGGCAATCAGCAGCAACGATCGACTTTCGAGCGGGGCTGGTTGAACTCATCAAGTCTGGGAAAGTCCTAGGCAACATTCGTCTGTGTCAGGACGGATTTAAGGTGCTGGTGCAATCCAGGCAGCACTATCAACTGGTCAAGGATTACTTGACCGAAAACGAGGCGGAGTACTTTACCCATGATGTCGTCATGGATAAGCCGTACAAAATCGTCGTCAGAGGTCTGTACGACATGCCAGTGGAGGAATTAGCTGCCGAGCTAAAAGTTTTGAAACTGGATGTGTTGGCCGTGCACAAAATGAGCCGACGCAACAAAGACATCAAGTACCGTGACCAGCTCTACCTGCTGCATTTGGCTAAGGGATCGACGACGCTTCCTGAGCTGAAGGCAATCCGAGCGGTTTTCAACATTATCGTGTCGTGGGAGCGATACCGACCAGTGCATCGTGACGTCACACAATGCTTCAACTGCCTGGGCTTCGGGCACGGAGGTAAGAACTGCCACCTGAAGCGTCGTTGCGCCAAATGTGGTACCGATGCGCACATCACATCCCAGTGCATCCAAGATTCGCTGGTGAAGTGCCTCAACTGCAACGGTGAGCACTCGTCAACCGACCGAAAGTGCCCCAAGAGAGCTGAGTTCGTGAAAATTCGGCAGCAAGCATCGACGAAGAATCAGCCTCAGCGTCGTAGAACTCCTCCAGCCCTGGTGGAGGAAAATTTTCCACCTCTTCAACCGCGACGCCAGGTCCCGAACTTGGCACCGTTGCCGTTGGATCCCAGGAAGAGAGCTGAGATGAATCATCCACGGCCGGGTTCCAGCCAGGAGCCGAGACCGCCACCACCGGGCTTCAGCCAGGAGCCAAGACCAACCCAAGAACCAGCAGTTGAGGAAAATGGTAATGATCTTTACACCTCAACCGAACTCCTCAATATTTTCAAACAGATGTCCGCTGCACTGCGTGGATGCAAAACCAAGACCCAGCAGATTGAAGTGCTGACCTCGTTCGTCATCCAGTATGGATCGTAGGTCCCTCAAGCTGCTGAATTGGAACGCTTGCTCCATTAGGAGGAAGAATTTAGAGCTGGTGGATTTTCTTCGCGAGAAGGAGATCGACGTAGCTGCCATCACGGAAACTCATCTGAAGCCCGGTGAAAAAGTTTATCTGCAAAACTACAAGATCGCGACGCAGCTCGACAGGACCACCTCTGGAGGAGGAGGTGTGCTTGTCGCTGTTCATCGTGATCTCAAGCCACGCCGGCTGCCACACTTTAAGCTGGACATCATCGAGGCCGTTGGGGTGGAAATTCCCACTTCGGTTGGCCCAGTACTCTTCATTGCTGCATACTGCCCACGTCAGGTGAATGCCAGAGATGGTTCAGCAGCAAAACTGAAGAGCGATATCCAGAAGCTGACACGGCGGAGCGCAAAGTACATCATCGCTGGTGACCTCAACGCGAAGCATGAAGTTTGGGGCAACAGCAGGAGGAATCGGAACGGAGTGATTCTGCACAACGATCTGCAAAACGGATACTACAACGTTGTGAGTCCGGATCGTCCAACGAGGGTGGCTCGGTCTGGGAATCACTCAATCATCGACTTCTTCATTACCAATATGGCTGAGAACGTGGCTCATCCTGAGGTGTTTGAAGAGTTGAGTTCTGATCACTATCCGGTGGTTGTGGAGGTTGGAGCTTCCGTTACTCCGCAGCGGCAACCAACCCGGAAAGATTACCACAACGTTGACTGGCAGCAGTTTCAGCAAGTGGTAGACAGCAACATCGACTATGATCAACACCCGGAAACTTCTGCCGATATTGATCGTTCGCTGGAGGTGATCCAGCAGGCTATCAACCAAGCAGAGGCTGCCAACGTTCGGGAGGTTCCTGTTAATTTTAAGGTAACTGATATTGACGTAGATACTAAACACTTGATTAGACTTAGGAATGTTTATAGGAGACAATATCAACGGACTGGGGACTATGACAAAAGATTTCAGTGAACAATTTGAACAAAATCATACAAGACCGACTTGACAATATCAGAAATCAAGAATTTTCAAAACATGTAAGCCAGCTTGGGAATTATTCAAAACCATTTTGGAAACTTTCAAAAGTTCTTAAAAACAAACCAAAGCCTATTCCTCCTCTTATTGTTGAGGATTCTCCTTTGATTACATCCGAGGAAAAGGCAAATGCACTTGGGCTTCATTTTGTTAGTTCTCATAATCTTGGCGCTTCCATGACCAGCCGTAAAGAAACATCAGTTGCCAATAGTATTTCAACAATTAATAACTCTACCTTTGAATTTCCTGCAGATTCCCATGTTTCTGGTGAGGAAGTCAAAGTTGCAGTAAAACAAATGAAAAATATGAAAGCTCCTGGCTTTGATAACATTTTTAATCTGGTGTTGAAAAAACAGAGTGATCAGTTCTTTCAACATCTAGCCAATATTTTCAATAAATGTTTGCAACTTGGTTACTTCCCTACCAATTGGAAGCTGGGCAAAGTCATACCAATTTTGAAGCCTCAAAAGATCCAACATCGCCAACAAGTTATCGTCCCATTAGTCTTTTGAGTAGTCTGTCCAAACTCTTTGAGAAGGTCATCTATTCAAGGCTTTTGGATTTTACCAACGATAATAATATAATTTTGAATGAGCAGTTTGGCTTCCGAAAGGGACATAATACTGCTCATCAGCTTACGAGAGTAACTAAAATCATCAAGCAGAACAAGCTTGAGTCTAAATCAACTGCTATGGCTTTGTTGGATGTTGAGAAGGCTTTTGACAATGTTTGGCATGATGGTTTGATACATAAACTGTATTTATACGGTTTTCCAATGTATCTTATCAAAATTATCCAGCACTATCTTTCGGAGAGATCGTTCAGGGTTTTTCTGAATGGGATTGCTTCTGGATTATTCAACATTGATGCTGGGGTTCCCCAAGGAAGTATTCTTGGCCCACTTCTGTACAATATTTTTACATCTGATTTGCCTACTCTTCCTGGTAATGGTGTGTTGTCACTTTTTGCTGATGACACTGCCGTTATTTATAAGGGTAAAATAACCAGATATTTAGTTGGCCGTCTTCAGAAGGGTCTTGACGTTCTTTCCGAATACTTTGGCGACTGGAAAATTCGCATAAATGCAGCCAAAACTCAAACCATCATTTTTCCACTTTCCAAATCGGCCAGATTTGCCCCAAAGGATGATGTTTTGATTAAAATGAATGATGTTTCGATACCCTGGTCAAAGGAAGTTGTCTATTTAGGTCTCATACTTGACTCGAAACTTTTGTTTCGGCAGCATGTAGACAAAATATTGAACAAGTGCAGCATTCTCATCAGGTGTTTGTATCCTTTAATTAACAGAAAATCAAAGCTTTCTTTGAAAAATAAGTTAGCAGTTTACAAACAAATAATTTACCCCGTTATTGAGTATGCAGTACCTGTTTGGGAGTGTTGCGCTAGAACTCATAAATTGAAGCTCCAGCGTGTCCAAAACAAGGTACTCAAAATGGTTTTGAATGTTCCTGGCTGGACAAGATCAAGTGAGGTTCATGAATTAGCAGAAGTAAAAACGTTGGATCAGAAGATTCAAGAGAAATGTTTGAAATTCAGGGAAAAATGTGCTATTTCTGAATACCCCTTGATTCAAGGATTGGTTTAGTTTATGGTAAGTTTAAGTTAGTTTTAGGTTAGGTTATGTTTTCTTGACATTTTTTTCTCATTGTACCTAGTGTTACAAAAATGATAAATCATATACTTTTAAAGTTATGAAAATAAACAGTGTTTAAATCACGAAAAGCAAACTAAAGCTGAAGAGCCACAGCTGACCACTTATTATGTAAACCAAATGTAATTATTATAAGAAAGATTCAATAAAGTATATTTAATTCAAAAAAAAAAAAAACGCAAAAAGTAACTTTTTCAAAACTTTTTTTTGTAAAATCGCGATAACTTGTGATGTTTATGAGCAAACCCCTTATGTCTATATATCAAAATTTTTGTAATTGTCTGTTCTACAACTTTGTAGAACATTGTTACACTCTAAAAATAACCCTGCAAAGTTAGAAAAAACACGAAATTTTAAAATGAAAAATTTTGTTCTAAATGAAAAAATGACCCTTCTGGGACAATGTAGATTCGAAAAGTACATTAAATTTCCCATAAAATGACATGTTCCAAAATTTTTTACAGTCGAGTAACGGAAAATGGGAGAATTTTTAAAACTTTTTTAGTGTTTTTTTCGATGAAAAATACGTTTTTTCGGAATTCTGAGTACGCCATCAAATCGGGCGTCTAATTTTAAATAAAAGTCCCTTTGACACCAAATTTCTATCTCATCACCGTTTCAGGCTGCAAATTATTGAAAAACACCTCTTTTTTCGCATGTTCAAAAATGGAAGGGGTCGTACCGCCCCTCCGTCACGAGATATCAAAAAACGGACCTCGGATTCGTGATCAGGGACAAAAGTTACCCCTTAGGACAAAGTTTCACGCAAATCGAAGAGGGGTCGGGGCAACTTTTCCCGATTTCGTGTGAGTTGGTAGAGAATTACCCATTTTTATGTTTATAGTGGTTTTTGAGACGTTTTCTCTGATCTTTTTCGGAAATAAATGTGTTTAAATGTCTTTTGGTTTTTAATTGTTTAAAGCCAAATTTGTTAACAAAACATAATTGTTTATAATGAAAAGTGAACAAAATCCATCTTTTATTCATTATATCTATCATTAGACCTACACAATGCATCAAAACATCAAATATCGGTCAAAATTGGTATAAAAATAACAGTTTGCCTATAGTGGACCCGGGTCCACAATCGGTTTATGGACCCGGGTCCACTATAGGAAAAGGGGGTCCATAACAAGGCAAAAAAAAACTTTTTTTTTTAAATAACTATTTTTATGCTCAAAAACAAATAACTGATGAAACAAATAGTCAAAATTGTTCAAAAGACTTCAGATTTCATTGTTTTGTACAAAGGGTTATGAAAAAGTGCTTAAAATATTGAAAATTTGTGAAAAATGTGCTTCGACATTACTAGGGGGGTCCGATAATGGTTAAAATACCCTATTGGAAACAATGTCGGACAACGAAAAAAATCGAAATTTTCTTCGGAACATAACAAGATTTTAAAATTGATGCTAAATGTTTCCCTTAGTCTTAGTTTTCCAATTCAATATAAAAAATAAAACCTAAGTGAAACTTTCACTTTAAAAAAATCCAAAATCACAAATTTAACATTTAAAAACACGGACCAAAATTATGATTTTGGATTTTTTTAATATTAAAAAATACCTAATTTCAACTGAAAATTAACTAAATGGCAAAAACTTGAAAAAGGCTCCAATTTATGGAGAAAAAAAGTTAAGTACTTTTCGATTTCTTTGGTTTACTTTTAAACATATTTTTTCTTTTATTATTTTCACATTATCAGTACTTTCGAAATATCATGATTTTTTTTTTTCAAATATATTTATCCCCAATGGTTTTAGGCCGATCCAAATATTTGTCAAAGTTAGTATTTTGTAGAGAGTTGCTCTAGAGTAAAGTGATATCATCTTCCATTTTTTTTAAAAGATTTAAAAACATTTGAAACGCAATAGCTTATGGGACCATTTGAAAAAAAAAAGATATAGATCTGAGTAATTATAATACGTTGCTTTTTGATAATTTTGAGTACTAATACAGTCGACTCCCTGGCGACAACGAGAGAGTTTACTGTACTTTTAAATAATTTTATGATTTTGTTTTTATCATACAGATTTTACAATTCCGTGTTTTGATGCTCAATCTAAAAATAGTGAATTTCTTTTAATGAGTGCAGATTTCAACTTTTTAAACATGCTTCAAATTGATCTTGGTTTGATATTTAAAATATTTAGTTTATTTGCATACAAAATATTTTCAATTCCTCACAAAACCGTGCTGGTTGCATATAGAAAGTAAAATGTTTGAAATTTACAAAAAAAAAAAAAATAATTCAGTCAATTGAGAACCTTTTTTTTTGCAAGATTTCCACCAAATACTAAAAGATATTTGCCCTGCTGAAATTTTTGTACTATTTTAAAATATTTTTTACTTCCCCTCTTCTTGACTTGGGCCGATGGATGAAAAAACTTTAAGTATTTGTTTTAATGGCATTCAATTTATGATTCAAATTCCATTTTGCTGTCCATTTTTTATTTTAATGAAATACTGACGACATTTTGAATGCTAATTGTCTGTTTTCAAATCTCAAATCGTAAATCTTCTGATATTTTCTTTATTTTTCGGAAAACTTGTTTTTCACTTTTTAACAATTTGAAAACAAATATTTGCCCTCTAACGATCAAATTTATTTCCAACATTTTATTTTCCATTTGTAGCAACTTTTGTTTTACTTCTCTTGTTCAATTTATTTTATTTTTGTTTGCATTTATCTTAGTTTATGTGTGTTTCTAATAGTATTAAACTTATTGTACCAGCTATTGATAACATTAATTTTTTTCCCTTCTAGTATTTTAATTTTTTATTTTAAAGTTTGTTTTCAATTTTTCCTCTCTTTTTTTACATTTTCTGATATAAAATGATAAATTTAGAAAAAAAAACATTACTCAAAATATAGAAAATGTTAGTGATATGCACAGCCAAATTGACTAAAAAAGATACATTTTCAAAAACATTTGACCGATTCTTTTTTAAAGATCTAAATTGGTTGAAAATAGATTGTCTGCGAATTTTTATGTTATGTTGTAGAGAATTAATAATTATCAGCAGTTTTTTGAATAAAAAACTGTAGTTTCCATGTTTAAAGCAGAATTTCATTTTCTGGGTAATTCTCCGCCAATTCACACAGCAGTTGCCCCGACCCCTTTTCGATTTGCGTGAAACTTTGTCCTAAGGGGTAATTTTTGCCCCTGATCACGAATCCGAGGTACGTTTTTCGACATCTCGTGGCGGAGGGGCGATACGACCCCTTTAATTTTCAAACATTCTAAAAAAAGACGTGTTTTCAATCATTTGCAGCCTGAAAAGGTGATGATTTGGAATTCTTTTTCAATTACTTTGATATTAGACTGCTGGAGGGGCGAAGTTTCAACGCAGTAAACAGATTTAAACCAATTTCACTCGGCCGCACCCTTTCGGCAGCTCTAGCATCACCTCATCGACTCAAAATGAAGCGCATTTCCGGCGTCCCGTGCTCACAAGCGACAAAATTCCGAACGTCCCACAAGCCCAACCAAACCTCATTTAAGCATCCTCTGGCCGCCAACGTAATCGCCAGTGTAAACAGATTTTACCATAATTTCGCTAATTGCATTGATACGGTTGACGCGTGTTTTTTGAGGGTGTGTGTGTGTGTGTGTCGCTGACCACGTGAGATGGGCGCCACCCGGAAATGCACTCGATTGGAACCAGCCGGAGGACGGACACAGGACCCACGGTAACCGGACATCTCCCGAGGGGGAAAAAATGAGCTAAATTAATGATGTTTTAATTAAATCCTATAACCACACGTCCTGAACGTATGTGTTGGGTGTTTGTGCATGTAACGACGAGGGTAACTCAATTTATCCGTGTAAACATTTGGCCGGGTTGAGAGGCTGGGGGAGGTCCCGAATTTGCACACCCTGTAATGAAAATGGAGCGTTCCCGTGGGTTGCATTTATGGGTGTGACGTTTATTACTTTGGATGATGACAGGGGAAGCTGGCTGGTACTGGTGGGTGTGCAAATCTGCACTGTTTACGCAAAAGGTTGGGAAAAGTGTTGCTTGTAAATCATTTTCTGAGCAAACTTGTTAAATTAATTTAAAAATAATGTAATTTGTTTGTGGAAGGTTGTTTAAAAGTCTAGAAAAATTGAACAAGAATGGATTTGAATGAAATATTGTCAAAATAGCTGTGTTGCATCATTATTTTTTTACCTTACAAGTCTCCATACAAATTTGGAGGTATGGTCATACAAAATGGGTAAATGTATGAAATTCTGTATTTTGAGAAGAGATTTTCTGATCGATTTGGTGTCTTCGGAAAAGCTTTTCAGAGACAAACGGTGCATGGAAAAAATCCATTGTCTATTTATCACTAAAAGTTGAGTTTCCAAAATACGTTTTTTTTTTATTTTCGTTTTAGGCTGGTACAAATATTTTTAAAAGTTTTTGTCACCCCCTTCAAAATTGGCCCGAAAAATCAGGGGACAAAAAAAATATTTTTACAATAAACTTCAAAATTTCAATGAAAATTCAAGTGCAACCAGCTGAAATCAAATTTAAATACATTCTCCAGCGTGTAATAGTAGTTTATGCAACAAGTTGCAAAAAGAAGATTTTTTCAGCACGAGTCGTACATTTATCCAACGAGGTTCGCCGAGTTGGATAAATACGACAAGTGCTGAAAAAATCGAGGTTTGCAACGAGTTCCATACAACATTTTTTGCATTTCTGAAAAACACCCATTGAGTGAAATTATAAGTCGAATGTTCATGTATTTTGTCAATAAATCGTTTAAATCAAAAAATTTTTGAAAAGTATTACTTTTCAAAACTAGTGCTGAAAAGTTCAACTTTTCAGCATCCATTTCAGTGCTGAAAAGTAGAACTTTTCAGCATTTGTTTTGAAATGTGTTTCTTTTCGATTCTGTTATTTTTAGTAGATAAAAGTAGGCTGTTTCGTCACGCGAGAATGACAGGAAAAGTAGGAAGTTTCAAGACGGAATTGCAAAAAATCATTTTTAGCATGTTTGGGTTTATTAAAAAATCTTAAGATTTTTTGAAAATTTTCGATGCAAAATCTTTTTTTTCGATACAATTTTTGTTTTTGTCAGATCTTAGATTTTTTGAAAACTAATGATTGCAAAACAACTGAACTAGTGTAAAATGCATTTTAAAACACTTTTTTCATTTAAATGTGAAGACTATGGCTTGTTATTTAAATTTTTATATTTTTTTATTTTTTTGCCCCCCCCTTGACCTCGGCCAGGGCCGAGGGACAAAAACTTTTTTAAATATTTGCATCGGCCTTATTCATTTTATTTTTTTTTTTTGGGAACTAAAAAAACATCTCTCAAGCTATTGTGCGTGATGGTGCAAAATCTGATGTATGAGACAAGAGTTTTTAGAAAATATCGATAATCTGGGCAAAAACAATTTTTAAAATCATTTTTTTAATTTTAAATTGAATTTGCAATGGAAAAGTACTTTGCAATTTTGTTGATAAAATGTACTGTTATAGCTACTTTCAGGCGTACATTGTTTTCATTTTTTAGATTTATGTAGTTGAAAAGAAAGTGCCCTAATTAATTTTCGAAAAGATGCGAAAATTTCTCTAGAGCAATTTTCTACGAAATTTACCTTTTTCTTCAATTTTAATTTTTGTATTTTTTAATCCGGCTGAAACATTTTTGGTACCTTAGATGTGCCCAAAGAAGCCATTTTGTATCATTAATTTGTCCATTTCATTTTTCATACAAATTTGGCAGCTGTCCAAACAAAAATGATGTATGAAAATTCAAAAATCTGTATCTTTTGAAGGATTTTTTTGATGGATTTGGTGTCTTCGGCAAAGTTGTAGATATGGATACGGATTACACTGGAAAACATTATACACGGTAAAAAAATGGCTGATTTTTAATTTTACTTTTTGTCACTTAAACTTGATTTGCAAAAAAACACTATTTTTATTTCATTTTTTTTAATATTCTTAAGAGGACATCAAATTCCAACTTTTCAGAAATTTCCAAGTTGTGCAAAAAATCTTTGACCGAGTTATTAATGTTTGAATCAATACTGATTTTTTTCAAAAAATCAAAATATTGGTGCAAAAGTTTGTCCGCTTCATTTTTCGATGTAAAATCTAATTTGCAATTAAAAAGTACTTTAGTGGCCATTTTTAAATAACTTTTTTTTAAATAGTCGTAGTTTTTAATTTTTTAAATAAGTGCACATGTTTGCCCACTTTAGAAAAAAATATTTTTGAAAAGCTGAGAAAATTCTCTATATTTTGCTTTTTTGAACTTTGTTGATACGACCCTTAGTTGCTGAGATATTGCCATGCAAACGTTCAAAACCAAGAAAATTGATGTTTTCTAAGTCTCACCCAAACAATCCACCATTTTCTAATGTTGATATTTCAGCAACTAATGGTCCGATTTTCAATGTTAAAATTTGAAAGATTCGTGAAATTTTCCGATCTTTTCGAAAAAAAATAATTTTCATAGTTTTTAAACCAAGACTAACATTTAAAAAGGGCGTAATATTAGATGTTTGGCCCTTTTGAAATGTTAGTCCTGATTTAAACATGCCTTTTTAAAAAAAATCGGAAAATTTCACGAATGTTTTATATTTTAACATTGTAAATCGAACCATTAGTTGCTGAGATATCGACGTTAGAAAATGTTGGGTTGTTTGGGTGAGACTTGGAAAATATCAATTTGCATGTTTTTAAATCTTTGCATGGCAATATCTCAGCAACTAAGTGTCGTATCAACAATGTTCAAAATAGCGAAATATAGAAAATTTTCTCAGCTTTTCAAAAATATTTTTTTCAAAAGTGGGAAAACAAGTGCACTAATTTAAAAAAATAAAAAAATGCAACTATTTTTAAAATAAGTCACAAAAAAAATAATTTAACTTGAAAACGGTGCACTTTATAAACATTTCACTAAAGTACTTTTTGATTGCAAATTTGATTTTACATCGAAAAATGAAGTTGAATATTTTTTGCGACCAATATTTCGATTTTTTGAAAAAAATGGAATTGATTAAAAAATTCATAACTCGGTCAATTTTTGCACAACCTGGAAATTTCTGAAAAGTAGGCATTTGATGTGCTCTAAAACTTATCAAAAAATTAAAAAAAAATTAAAAATAGTCTTTTTTTTGCAAATCAGAAGAGTGACAAAAAGTTTTTTTATCGTGTATCGTTTTTTTCCAGTGTAGTCCGTATCCATGCCTACAACTTTGCCGAAGACACCAAATCGATTAAAAAAAACCTTCAGAAGATACAGATTTTTGCAAGGAAAATTATATGGACAAACTAATGATGCAGAATGACTTCTTTGGGCATACCGAAGGCACCAAAAAAGTTTCAGTCGGATTAAAAAATACAAAAAAAAATCGAATAACCGAAATTTGAGAGAACTGCTCTCTTATTATTTTTCTGACCTTACAAAGAATTGTAATCGATGAAAATGAATTCCACTAAGTGTCACTTAATTAGCCTGTAATTCCAAACTGACGTTAAAAATATCTGTAAATATTGGTCCAATTTTTTATATCAAAAGTTGAATTTTTGGAAAATTTTCTGATCTTTTCAATAAAAATAATTTAGAAAAATATATAATTTGGTTTAAAATATCGATAATTTTCTAAGTAAAACCTTTTTAAAAGTTAAGCTTGATTTCAAAATTTTGACCATAAAATAAAATTTTAAACACGTAGGTATTACTAAAATTAAAAAATACCTCCCCAAACAGACGGTAATAACTAAATTCATGCCATTTCAATAACAAATACTGTTAAAATAGCAGAAATTGTTATGGTTTCTTCTTGAAAAAAATCCATTTTTGCATAAGAGTTGAATAACAGTTTATGTTATCATAACAAAATTTGTTATGGGTCTGATATTGACTAAAGGCTAAAACAACTTTGGAATAACATTTTATGTTATGGAAGAATATCTCCAACCGTTATTGGCATGATTGGATTAGTTGTTAAAATAACAAAAAATAATAACAAAGATTTATTCGAAGAATAACCCAAAATGTTATTGATCTGTTATTACAATAACGATCCAATAACAAAAAATTCATAACGACGAATAACATATCTTGTTATAAATAACATAAAATGTTATTTTCAAATATCAAAACATTTTATTCCCAAGTTTTTCCCGTCTGCTCGGGTCAACTTAGCCCCAAATATAAACAGCTGAAATTACAGCGGCCAGGCCTACTGCGTTGCATTAACCGCAGAGACAGATTCTGTGAACGGACGGAATCAGTTAGGTTTGGTGTATTAGTGTGATTTTGGTAAATAATTATATTTTATATTATATAATAATTGAAAAAAGTGGAGAGGGGGCAGGAGGGGTTATTTTCCATTTGCAAAAATATCAATTGTCATTTATTGTAAAATATCTAGGTATAATGATTAAATTTAGAAAAACTTTTCTTCCCGCTCAACTAGAACAAAAAACCCTCCAGAATAGACTACATTTCCATGTCCCATTCATGACCTATCCCACTTTCTAGGTCACACCGTGAAGAGGTAAACCGCAGCCCCGAGCGACCCCAACCAGCCTGGCAGGTGGCAGCTCATTCATATGCACACATTCATTCTCCTATATGCCGCGTCCTTCAATGCACCCACCACCCACCACCCAGAATTTTCATTCATTCGCTTTTCAAAACTTGTCGCGAAACACGGGCATGATATGGTGCATGATGGGTGCGCTCTTTATCCCTTCATGATCCTTCTGGGTGCTTTGGTGAACAGTAGAAAAATACTTCAATTTTATTTGAATATTAGGGGTACTGAAATGTTATTAGTTGTTTTACAAAAGATGGTAAAAAGCGATTTTTAAAAGTGCAATTCAAATTTCCAACTTTTTTCACCGTGAGCATCTTTCAGCAGAGGAGGATGCAAATTGTGGCTCGTCGTCATCTTCAGACTATTATGCAATATCGTTGGGGGTAAGAAAAGCCGGCAATGGCGGTCTCAAGGAGACGATGAGGAGCAACAACAGCATCTTTGGAAGGAGAGAAAAAAAGAGTAGAAAACAATTGAAGGCATCATTTTCCGGGGTGCCACTGCTGCTGATGACATGACACAGGATTCTTCTTCCCGCGACGAAATCTGCAAGATGCACTCCTTCCGGAATGAATGCACACACCACGCCCAAACAATCTACTGTTTGCACTCGCTCTCTGTGCTGGTTAACGTACGCTCAAGATGTTTGTTGCTTCTACGTGTGCATACTCACGTGGTTCACGTGTGGCCAGGTGGAAAGTAGGGTTACAGGTACACTTTGAAATCTACGATAGATATCCATGTTTTGACTAAGATGTTTTCTTTACTTTGCTTGTCAGTATATTTCTTGAAATAAAATCCAGTTCACTCCATAACATCTTAGCTTGGGTGGCACGTCGGCGTCTTTGAAGATGGCATCAATGTTAAAGTAATATAAACTAAAACAAAAAATCTGAACAACCTTTTTTCTCTTTCTGAACCATGATGGAGCACAAATTGAAACGATGGTACGAGGTTTAGCAAAAAACCCCATTCTTGCCGAGTGGAAGTGAAGGAAGTGCCCCACACTCGGTTGCAGCAATCTCCGTAGAAAACAAGAGCATGACAGGCACAACAATGCATGTGATGCAGTGGCTGAGGTGACACAATCAACGGAACTTCGTATATAAAAAAGGAGAGCTTTGCAAACGAGGGGCAAGGCATGATATGATGAAAAACTCAGGTGAAAAATTAAACTCCGCCTGTCTTGCAAGAAAATGAAGTGTCAGTGGTGTGTCAAAAATGGTTCATTATTTTGGAAAAAAAACGAAAACGATTTTTTATAAAGACAAATCGATGCCTCTTATGCTAACTAGATAGGAAAACCAGCAAGCTCGGTACAAGAGAGCGGTCTATACAAGCCAGATGACAAATGTCGCCATTTTGATTTTTTGTGCTGAAATTTAGTGCTAATTTAGTGCTATTTAGTGCCTTATACCCCACATTTAGTGCCCTTACAATTTCCATACAAATTGCCATACAAAATTTGAAATACAAGCCAGATGACACGTGTCGCCATTTTAAATTTTCTTTGTGCTAAAATTTAGTGCTAATTTAGTGCTATTTAGTGCCTTATACCCCACGTTTAGTGCCCTTACAATTTCCATACAAATTGCCATACAAAATTTGAAATACAAGCCAGATGACACGTGTCGCCATTTTGAATTTTCTTTGTGCTAAAATTTAGTGCTCATTTAGTGCTATTTAGTGCCTTATACCCCACATTTAGTGCCCTTACAGTTTCCATACAAATTGCCATACAAAATTTGAAATACAAGCCAGATGACACGTGTCGCCATTTTGAATTTTCTTTGCGATAAAATTTAGTGCTCATTTAGTGCTATTTAGTGCCCTATACCCCACATTTAGTGCCCACATAGTTTCCATACAAATCGCCATAAAAGTCAAATTTCAGATGTCGCCATTTTGAATGTTTTTCCAAGCTAAAATTTAGTGCTCATTTAGTGCTATTTAGTGCCCTATACCCCACATTTAGTGCCCTCATAGTTTCCATACAAATCGCCATACAAAGTTCAAAAGTCAAATTTCAGATGTCGCCGTTTTGAATGTTTTTCCGTGCTCAAATTTAGTGCTCATTTAGTGCTATTTAGTGCCTTTAACCCCACAATTAGTGCCCTCTTTGTTTTCAACAAATTGTCCTACAAAGCCTTCGACTAAGTGCAAGTATCGGGCTTAAAATGTTTTTTTGTTAGAATTTATACTTGTTTTAACATAATTTCTTACTGGAATGATATAGTGCCTTCGACTAAGTGCAAGTATCGGGCTGAAAATGATATTTTCTTAAAATTTCAACATGTTTAAACATATTTTTACACTGGAATGATTTAGTGCTTTTGACTAAGTGCAAGCATCGGTCAGAAAATGATTTTTTCTTAGAATTTAAACTTGAATCAACATATGTTCACACTGGAACGATTTAGTGCCTTCGACTAAATGCAAGTATCGGGCTGAAAATGATATTTTCTAAAAATTCAAACTTTATTCAACGTATTTTCACACTGGAATGATTTAGTGCCTTCGACTAAGTGCAAGTATCTGGCTGAAAATGATATTTTCTTAAAATTCAAACTTGATTCAACATATTTTCTTACTGGAATGATTTAGTGCATTAGACAAAGTGCAAGTTTCGGGCTGAAAATGATATTTTTTTTAAAATTCATACTTGATTCAACATTCTTACTGGAATGATTTAGTGCCTTCGACTAAGTGCAAGTATCGGGCTGAAAATGATATTTTCTTAAAATTTCAGCATGTTTTAACATATTTCACAATGGAATGATTTAGTTCCTTCGACTATGTGCAAGTATTGGGCTGAATATGATATTTTCTTAAAATTCAAACTTAATTTTGTGATTTCGACTAAGTGCAGGTATCGGGCTGAAAATGATATTTTCTTAGAATTTATAATTTATTCAACATATTTTCTTACTGGAATGATTTAGTGACTTAGACTAAGTGCAAGTTTCGGGCAGAAAATGATATTTTCTTAAAATTCATACTTGATTTAACATATTTTCACACTGGAATGATTTAGTGCCTTCGACTATATGCGTTTATCCTTTCCATTCATCATCGGTCTGATGGCCGAGCGGGCTGAGGCGCCAGTCCTTACTGTTGGTGCTGGGTTGACATCTCGTCGATTGAAACTTTTTTTGTGTTTACGAAAGGTGTACATTAGGGTGACAGTTAAAAAATATCGACATCAGGGATACCCTCTGGTTTGATTCCTTAGGCAAAAATAAGTACACAGACGAAAAATCATGGTAATATTACATCTGGGAAGGGGTACATCTTTTAAGTCAGAAAAAAGGTGTAATTTTACCTCTGGAAATGTGTAGTTTTACCACTTTTCTGGTGTAACGTCACTTTTTCAGTCTAAATTGAGGTAAAATTACATCATAAAAGAGGTTACATTTAGCCTTCCAAAATTACAGCTTCCAAATTTACATTATTTCTTACTGTGTATCTGTGCCAATTTTGAGCCAAATCGGTTAAGGTTTAGGGGTCGCTTATGATCGTTGAAGTTTATTTAAGGGAAAATCGCAAAAATTTATCTAGAATAACATCGTTTCAGTATTTGTCTGCCAATGGCGCTGGTCTCTCAGAAATTTGTTCGAGTGTGAGATTCTTGTAGGAAATTCAATTCCCTACAACTTTGTCTAAGGTGCAAAACGATCCGAGTTGATTCTGATCCTTTGGCAAAGTAATAAGTACCATATAGATCAATCAGGTAAAATGAATTTCATAATGTTGAACGCACGGAACTCAAGCCTTAGGCGCCAAATCTATCAGGCCGTTCAACGATTAGCAGGATTCAGAAGATTTGAATTTTGGTAAAGCTGGTTTCCCAGACTGTATGGTTACATATGCCATGCTGTAATATTACATAAAAAATCTGCAAAGACGTAAAATTTATTTATGTCATACCTTTTTTAAACATGATTGAGTTAATATTACATCACTATACAGGTAAGGTCCCATCGTTAAATTTATCACCATTTTGAACTTAATAGTTTACACGATTTTAAACCAAATTGTAAATAGACTTGTATGGTAACCAATGACACAAATTAGCTTCTTTGGTCATAGGAAAGGCCCCAACAACAAGTTTGAGCCAAATCAAATAATACAAAAAGTAAACATGGTCGAGATCGGCAGATTTCGTAGAGAGTTGCTCATTCGCAAAATTATGTGTGATTTTTAGAAAATCCTGAGAAAAAGAGTGTTTTCGTTTTTATGCCTTTTTTATATTTTATTATTTACAATTAACAATAATAATCGTTCCATACTAATAACACTACCAATCTACATTTTCCGCGCTAACATTTTCATAAATTTCCACAATTTACTGTTTCGTTGCACGTAGATGTGCGCCTGTTTGCTGGTTTGCTTGGCCGCTACCAGCAGGTAATTGCGAAGATCCCGCTCGTTCCGAAGGCTGATCCGGTCCCCGGCAGAGTCCACCCAAAACACCCGAAAGGATTTGAAGCTGGAGCGGTTGGTTCGCTGCAGGATTTCGTTTAGCAGCCCGATGCAGCTTACCCTACTGAATGGGGCCGCCACCGGTACGTTGTACCGAAGAAAGTGCTCGACTTCACCGCACAGGTGAATTATGGTCACTTTAAGGGTGTCGAGGAGGGCCATTACAGGATTGGTAGTTAATTTACTGAGCGATGTGGTTAGTTCAATAGAGTTAGGCTTTATATATGTTTTTTTTATCAATACCTGTATTTGTATCCATTATTTAGGTAGGCGATTTCATGAGAATAACGAAATTTTTCATTTGCTGTAATGTTTAATATATTAAATTTAGAAACAATTCTTGAAACATCCTTATTTTGCAATAAAATGCCAAACTTAAGATTTAATTTAAATTTGAAATGAATTTATTAAATTGTAAATGTAAATACAATAATCAATTATAAAATATTATCTCCAAGGACTTAATAGTTTTGAGTTTAAGATTATGTGATTCACAATCAGACGCTGAACAAAGTTTAAAAAAAAAACAAAACCCCAGCTATTTGTAACAACTTTATCCCGAACAAACTGAAACATTCCCGAAACACAGCATGAAAAATCAATTTGTCCGCTTTTCCACGCCCGCAATTCAATTTTGCGAATCTTTACGTGACAAAGTTACCACATTTGGCCAACTAGTCAATCAGGCAGCCAACCAACCGGGGACGACCACGCCGAACGCCGAATGGATGCAAATTTGTGCACCAACTTTTCCCAGGCTAAACCACTGCAGCATGAAGTATTGGTAAACAAATTAACAATCAATATGCAAATAGATCATCGCGTCCGCGCGGTCACCGCACAATCTGGACACGCAAATACACACACATGCATACATACGCGCGTAAAATTGCGAGTTGTACCTATTTTCGACCTACAATGTACGCATTTTGGGCCTACCTTTTCAGATTGATTCTACCTTAAGTTGTATAACTACTTTGAGTAAAACAATCTTTAACGATTTTTTCTTTCAGATAAACCCAAAATGGGAACGCCCACCTTTGATCCGGCGAGGGAAAAGTTGGAAAATGCGCGACTTGTTCGGGAAAAGCATCGACCGGTGCCGGTGGTCCAGGTTAGTAATATTGACATGTGTTCGGTGAGCCTCGCGCAACTGACAACCATTGTGCGAGCAAATATTCATGGCAACATCGGCGCGCTGCAAGTCACAAAGTGTAGCCAGAACACAAAGAACTTTGTATGAAAGTGGGGGTTGGGTAAACACGCACACAGGGTCAAAACATGCATCGCTAAGCTTGATCGGAGTTGTGATGGAAATTTGATAAAATTTAATATTTTTTGCTTGATAAAATTTCCGAACTTTTCAAATAAAAACTCGACGAAAAAATCTCGCTGGAAATCTCAAGACGATATTTTCGAGAATCTCTTTGATATCTCCAAGCATCACATTTTTTAAACCTCGGATGATATTAGTGAGATCGAAATTCCTGAATCACAAAATTGACTTGTGATCTGATAGAATTCTGTAACATTTTCAAAAAGGTTCTATGAGCATTAAAAACCCATGGCACATTGATTGTTTTGGAAAATTAATCTAGATCTTATAAAACAAAATCAACATGAAAATTGATTCCATAGGAGTAGCTCTCTACAAAATCGGCCGATTTCGACCATTTTATTTTTTTTTATTTGCTCAAACATTATGGGGGCCTTCCCTATGACCAACTATGATTTTCTGATGTCTTCTGCAAAGTTGTAGGTATTGTTGAGGACTATTGAGAAAAAAATAGGTACACGAAAAAAAATTGCATATCTGCCGCCGAGTTATGATTTTTTGAAAAAATAGTGATTTTTGGAAAAAAAATCGAAATTTCATGCAAAAACAATTTTTTTAAATGTAAAATTAAATTTCCATTCGAAAAGTACTTTACAGATTTTCCTATTGAGGGCTCTATTTTCAAGATATAGCCACAAAAAGTTTGATTTTAGTGAAATATTTGCAGTTTTTCGATTTTTAAAAATAGTGACTTTGAGTGACCATTTCTAAAAGTTATTTTCAAAAGTTTGGAAAATTTGCTATAAAATTGTCTAAGAGACATTAAGGATTGGACCTCGGGTTGCTGAGATACAGCGGCTTTAAGAAAAAGAAACACGAAAATTAAAGTTTTCTAAGTCTTACCCAAACAACCCACTAAACTAAAATGGGTAATTCTCTACCAACTCACACGAAATCGGGAAAAGTTGCCCCGACCCCTCTTCGATTTGCGTGAAACTTTGTCCTTAGGGGTAACTTTTGTCCCTGATCACGAAACCGAGGTCCGTTTTTTGATATCTCGTGACGGAGGGGCGGTACGACCCCTTCCATTTTTGAAGATGCGAAAAAAGAGGTGTTTTTCAACAATTTGCAGCCTAAAACGGCGATGAGATAGAAATTTGGTGTCAAAGGGACTTTTATGTAAAATTAGACGCCCGATTTGATGGCGTACTCAGAATTCCGAAAAAACGTATTTTTCATCGAAAAAAACACTAAAAAAGTTTTGAAAATTCTCCCATTTTCCGTTACTTGACTGTAAAAAATTTGGAACATGTTATTTTATGGGAAATTTAATGTACTGAGCAGTTCTCTAGGATTTCGGTCATTCGATTTTTTTTGTATTTTTTAATCCGACTGAAACTTTTTTGGTGCCTTCGGTATGCCCAAAGAAGCCATTTTGCATCATTAGTTTGTCCATATAATTTTCCATACAAATTTGGCAGCTGTCCATACAAAAATGATGTATGAAAATTCAAAAATCTGTATCTTTTGAAGGAATTTTTGATCGATTTGGTGTCTTCGGCAAAGTTGTAGGTATGGATACGGACTACACTAGAAAAAATAATACACGGTAAAAAAATTTGGTGATTTTTTATTTAACTTTTGTCACTAAAACTTGATTTACAAAAAAACACTATTTTTAATTTTTTTATTTTTGATATGTTTTAGAGGACATAAAATGCCAACTTTTCAGAAATTTCAGGTTGTGCAAAAATCATTGACCGAGTTATGAATTTTTAATCAATACTGATTTTTCAAAAATCGAAATTTTGGTCGTAAAATTTTCAACTTCATTTTCGATGTAAAATTAAATTTGCAATCAAAAGTACTTTAGTGAAATTTTGATAAAGTGCACCGTTTTCAAGTTATAGCCATATTTAAGTGACTTTTTGAAAATAGTCGCAGTTTTCATTTTAAAATTAGTGCACATGTTTGCCCAGTTTTGAAAAATATTTTTGAAAAGCTGAGAAAATTCTCTATATTTTGCTTATTCGGACTTTGTTGATACGACCTTTAGTTGCTGAGATATTGCAATGCAAAGGTTTAAAAACAGGAAAATTGATGATTTCTAAGTCTCACCCAAACAACCCACCATTTTCTATCGTCAATATCTTAGCAACTAATGGTCCGATTTTCAATGTTAATATATGAAACATTTGTGAAATTTTCCGATCTTTTCGAAAAAAATATTTTCAAAATTTTCAAATCAAGACTAACATTTCAAAAAGGCCAAACATTCAATATTACGCCCTTTTAAAATGTTAGTCTTGATTTGAAAATTTTGAAAATATTTTTTTCGAAAAGATCGGAAAATTTCACAATTGTTTCATATATTAACATTGAAAATCGGACCATTAGTTGCTGAGATATTGACGATAGAAAATGGTGGGTTGTTTGGGTGAAACTTAGAAAACATCAATTTTCCTGTTTTAAACCTTTGCATTGCAATATCTCAGCAACTAAAGGTCGTATCAACAAAGTCCGAATAAGCAAAATATAGAGAATTTTCTCAGCTTTTCAAAAATATTTTTTTCAAAACTGGGCAAACATGTGCACTAATTTAAAAATAAAAACTGCGACTATTTTCAAAAAGTCACTTAAATATGGCTATAACTTGAAAACGGTGCACTTTATCAAAATTTCACTAAAGTACTTTTGATTGCAAATTTGATTTTACATCGAAAATGAAGTTGAAAAATTTACGACCAAAATTTCGATTTTTGAAAAATCAGTATTGATTAAAAATTCATAACTCGGTCAATGATTTTTGCACAACCTGGAAATTTCTGAAAAGTTGGCATTTTATGTCCTCTAAAACATATCAAAAATAAAAAATTAAAAATAGTGTTTTTTGTAAATCAAGTTTTAGTGATAAAAGTTAAATAAAAAATCACCAAATTTTTTTACCGTGTATTATTTTTTCCAGTGTAGTCCGTATCCATACCTACAACTTTGCCGAAGACACCAAATCGATCAAAAAATTCCTTCAAAAGATACAGATTTTTGAATTTTCATACATCATTTTTGTATGGACAGCTGCCAAATTTGTATGGAAAATTATATGGACAAACTAATTATGCAAAATGGCTTCTTTGGGCATACCGAAGGCACCAAAAAAATTTCAGTCGGATTAAAAAATACAAAAATTAAAATTGAAGAAAAAAGACCGATTTCGTAGAGAATTGCTCTACTTTTCGAATCTACATTGACCCAGAAGGGTCATTTTTTTCATTTAGAACAAAATTTTCCATTTTAAAATTTCGTGTTCTTTCTAACTTAGCAGGGTTATTTTTTAAAGTGCTTACAAACATCACGAGTTATCGCGATTTTACGAAAAAAAGTTTTGAAAAAGTTGGTCGTCATCAATCATGGCCGTTCATGGTCACCCGCGACAGACACGGACGACGAAACAAAGAAAACGCAAAAAGTAACTTTTTCAAAACTTTTTTTCGTAAAATCACGATAACTCGTGATGTTTATAAGCAAACCCCTTATGTCTATATATCAAAATTTTTGTAATTGTCTGATCTACATTTTTGTAGAACATTGTTACACTCTAAAAAATTACCCTGCAATGTTAGAAAAAACACGAAATTTTAAAATGAAAAATTTTGTTCTAAATGAATTTTTTTCAGTTCCCCTTCTGGGTCAATGTAGATTCGAAAAGTACATTAAATTTTCCATAAAATGACATGTTCCAAGAATTTTTACAGTCGAGTAACGAAAAATGGGAGAATTTTTAAAACTTTTTTAGTGTTTTTTTCGATGAAAAATACGTTTTTTCGGAATTCTGAGTACGCCATCAAATCGGGCGTCTAATTTTACATAAAAGTCCTTTTGACACCAAATTTCTATCTCATCACCGTTTCAGGCTGCAAATTATTGAAAAACACCTCTTTGTTCGCATGTTCAAAAATGGAAGGGGTCGTACCGCCCCTCCGTCACGAGATATAAAAAAACGGACCTCGGATTCGTGATCAGGGACAAAAGTTACCCCTTAGAACAAAGTTTCACGCAAATCGAAGAGGGGTCGGGCCAACTGCTGTGTGAGTTGGCGGAGAATTACCCAAATCCATTTCCGGTTTTAGTAGAGAATTGCTCATATGTCTAAAAACCCATTTGGCATCATTACTTCTTTAAAAAAAGTGTTTTGATTATTTGAATAAATTGGTGTTTTGGCAAAGTTGAATGCTAAACCGTTTTTTTTAATAAAACACTCAAATTGTCACAAAATACCATATTTTTTCCAAAATACTCAATATTTCTTTTTTTGCAATATGGGTATCAAACGAAGCGAAAAGTTTAATGCATTTTCACTCTATTTTTTTAAATACTAAATTTTTTATAAAATATCCTAATTTCGTTTTAAATACTGAAATTTCCATAATTTGTAATATGGGTATCAAACGAAGCATTTTTTTTAATAAAAAATACAATTTTTGGCTTCATTTGATCTCATATTGTAAATTTTAAAAATTTGAGTATTTTCGAAAAATATGGTATTTTGTGAAAATTTCAGCTATTGACAAAACAAACTAAGAAAGTAAAAAGGCAACAATTTTTCCTTCGTTTAGTACCCATATTACAAATCAATAAATTTGAGGGTGTTCGAAAAATATGGTATTTTGAGAAAATTCGAGTATTTCAAAACAAATTTTTTACTTTGTTTGAGAATGAGAAAATGCTTAACAAATGTCGCTTCGGCATTTTGGGAAAATGTTGGTTTTTAACAAAAAATCTCTGAAAAAGTGAGAAAGGCATACCAAACGCACAGACATTTGTTCAGAATTTGATTCTGAGTCGATAGGTATACGTGAAGGCGGGTCTACGAGGTTGAATTAAGAAGTTCATTTTTCGAGTGATTTTATAGCCTTTCCTCATTGAGGTGAGGAAGGCAAAAAGTGTCAATTGAACATTTCCATTCGAGCAGTTTTTGCTTTTTTTCTAAAATGTATTCCTTATGGGAGAACTGTCATTTCTACCACTCGAATCGGGTGCTCCATTATTATCAGACGCAAAATCAATCATCATTTCTATGTTATATTACCTTGATTTTTTCACTGCTTCGACTATAAAAACAGTGGTTAAAAAAACAACTTTTTTCTATATGTTTTTAGTCAATACAAATTGCAACTTTTGAGTTAAAGCGTTACACGAAGGAATTATTTGTTTAGCAAATCATTATTGTTTTTCATGGATGAATTTATAAAAAGTTTCAAAAATACACTTTAAAAATGTAAATGATTTTTTAAAGGTAGAGTGTTTTTGGTAGTTTTTATATAATGTTCAACTCATTTTAAATAATTTGAGAGAAAAATGCGACGATATCTTGGAAACTATTGTTATTTGAACAAAATATTTCCAGACTTTCATTTATTTTTGTAGCAAAATGGCAACACTTTTCTGCAGATATAAATTTAGTACCTCGGGAGGAGAGGACTATTCCAACAGTGGTAAAAAAAATGAATTATTTTTAACTGATAAGTTTTTTTTTCATCCATGCCACTAAAAGTGAACTCCCCATCCCTGTCCAAACTATTCATTAGTTGATTTCATGACCCCGGGGGAAAGGTAAAAAAAAGCTCAGACTCGTAGAATTCGGATCGTTCCGACGTGGCCTTTCTGATGATGTCCCCGGGCCATTCGACAGGTTGCCCACAAAATGTAAAAGTGGCACAATGAAGCGCACGGCTTTACTGCTGGTGAGCTGGTAAAATTGCATGCATGTATGTAATGTTACATGACGCAGGGGAATACCGGATCCGGCTTCACTGTTATTTGAACAGGTGTGTGCGTCCCCCTTCCGGTGGGAATACGAACTGCCAGCTAATGAAATGGTGGATTGTTGATGAGCAGATGGTGCGATTTTGTTGCGTTGATTGTCACCATTGTGCGCGAAACTGAGCTCGTGGCTATTCTGCTATTTTGGGTCTAGGGCGAACGTGTTTTTGGTTCTTTTGAGGCGAAAGTTAAAATAACTCGTTCGTGATGCCAAAATTGTGCGTACAAGTCATGCATGAAATCTGAAATTAAATTTCGCTCCAGCTTCCCATTCACAACCAACTCTACGCTAGAACAAACATCCTCAATTCCTTGTGTTTGCTCTCGAAACGTTCCAGCGAATGCAAATTCATTCCAAAATCCACAAAATATCACTCAACCAGAACTGCGTAGCACACACACACATTTACGTATTCAGCTTCCAAACTTTTGCATCGAAACAAAAACTCAATTTCAGCTTCCAATTATAACTGAACGACCACTTCTCCGGACTGTTCCGAAGCTAGAGCACAGAGAACCATTCCCATCACCATCGGCATTACATATGCATATTAGTTTCCACACAGCGGAGAAAGCTCCGCAAGCAACCACAAGCCATCCTGCTCTGGTAATTCTCGGATTACGCCTCAAAAGCTCCGGAGCTGGTCCGAGCTTTATTGAATCCTTAATGCCCCTCTCTCTCCTCTTCATCCTTCTTGTATTTTGAACAGAATCCTTTGAATGACTACTCCAAACAGGGGGTAACAGAAGGAACTAATTTCTCATATCCTAAAGCACTAGAAGATCATCCCCGGTGCCGTTTTAGAGCGAACTCCGCACGGAGTGTCCGGAATCTGCATTCTCCGTGAGCTCGTTTCCATGCAACCTTTGGCCATTGGAACAGGGAAGGGCATCCGCACCTGCGGACCGTTGGAATTGTTCCGCTAGCGATGCATAATAAGGACTCTCAGAGCAATAGATGCGATACTGTGCAGGAATTCCTCCTGAACGATAGTGGCGCCACTGCTGTCAAATGCGGCGTTGGATCAAACTGAAACTTGGCGAACCAATCTGATTCTATTTTGATGTCTGTTTATCTGTGTTAAGATTCCCTTCTAATGCTGGAGAGAGTTATCCCTTAACCCATTTCAATTTCTAGAAATTTGTAGTTTGAACCATTCTGGGGCCAGTACCGGCCGCAAATGGAAGCTGCGAAGCAGCGTGACGACAAAAGTTTAATGGAAATGTAAATAGTCAGCCGGAGTAGTGCTTTAGTTGTTGTTGTTGTTTGTTAATAGTTCAACTTGTGCATTTTCGCCCGCAAAAGCGTCCTACTTGAGTAGTGAGTAAACATCAAAATGGGACGGCTATGAAATTTTTGCACCCTTGATGAGTGAATTGTTGCCTGGCATACTAGTTGTTGCTAGTGGCGATTCCATGGTTTCCATGGACCGGTCCACCAGATGACCTCTCTCTCTCTCTCTCACTCACTCTACCTTCAGGTGGAACAGAGTTGCTGTTTGCGTCATATTGGTACGGATGAAATTTGATTATGCGGTAGAGTGCTGCAGATGAGCGTAATTAAGTTTTGTGATGTGACGTTTTTCGCATTGAAGTGGAATCATATTTAGTGATTTTGTGTATTTTGTAACAGGTTTTCTAATGAAGCAATTCGTTCTACAGTTTTGGTTTCCAATTTTCGTTTATACGTTATGGCAACTCATCAGCTTCCGATTCAGTAGACTTTGTCACTTGTTTTCAATTTGAATTAACTCTCATAAAGTATAATCAACTATCAATATTCTAGTGCCACCATCTTGAATCACAAATGAGAATTTCTTCCCCAATTTCCGAAAATGTATTTGATTTGTATTTTTTCATCGGACACAAAAAATTTGGAGGCCTTCCCTATGGCTATACAGTAAAAAAAACATGGTAATATAACATCCGGGAAGGAGTAAATCTTTTATGACCAAAACAATGCGTAATTTTACATCAGAAAATGTGTAATTTTACCACTTTTCTGGTGTAATGTCACTTTCTCAGTCTAAATTGAGATAAAATTACATCATAAAAGATGTAATACTCAACCTTTCAATTTTACAAAACTTTTTATGTGTAAAAAAATCCATTTTGTATCATTGGTTCACTCATACAAGTCTCCATTCAATTTTGGCAGCTGTCTATACAAAAATAGTATTTACCTGTATCTTTTGAAAGAATTTTCTGATCAATTTGTCGTCTTCGGCAAAGCTACAGTCCAGACTCGATTATCCAAGGCCTTGAAAAATGTCACTTTGAATAATCGAATCACCAAAGCATGTTATTTTCATTGTTTTATTTTTAATTAACTAGCTTAAGTATAACCCCTAACCTACGTTACGCTGATCTAGAATTTTTAAAATCTAAGATGGCGGCCAAAATGGCGGCGATCAATTTTTGAAAAAATACATTTTGTAATATCATAGGCAATCAACTATTCAAATTTGACTAAAATATGGTCGCAGAACTCGATTTTTAGGTTAAAAAAAGGAAAATGAAAATTGCGAAAATAAATTGTTTGTTCATGATTCGATTATTCGAAATCTATACTAACCTTCAGATAATCGAAACTTCGGATAATCGAGGCTTCGGATAATCGAGTCTGGACTGTTTTTTTAAGTGCGCTGTTATCGAGATATGGGCACTTACAATTTGAAGTTTTATTTTTATTTTTAAAAATAGTGCTCATGAGTGACCAGCTCTTAAAATATTTTGTTCGAATAGTTCAGAGAAATTTCGCCTTGAAAACATTGATTATTGATGCTGAGCACCCCTGTACTGTCGATAACAATATTTTGAAAATTAATAAATGGTGTTAATAAAATTATTAATACCATTATTCTATCTAAATTCACCCTTTTATCCCTCACAAACTTAAGTTTGTTGGTAAATTATTGGAAGGTATTCAACAGCTTCAAAATTTTCAAAAGTTTTCAGGTCAAAAATATTTTTAAAGTCATTGTTTTTTTTTCTAGAAAAAAAAACTGGTATCAAATTTAAAAAAAAAAGTGCTTTTCTCCATTTTTTATGAGCATTGTTGGTAGAATCGCTTCTGCAAAGAGAGAGAAAAAATAAAAAAAAAGAAAATTTGTGTTGCCATTTAGCCCGTAATTTTCAATCGACTTTATCTCGGAAACTATTCCAAAATGGAATTGGATCCTTAATGGCAACAAATTTTTTGTGAAATTGTTTTGTCTTATGAGCAATTCTCTGAGATTTCGGTCATTCGATTTTTTCTGTATTTTTTAATCCGACTGAAACTTTTTTGGTGCCTTCGGTATGCCCAAAGTTTTCCATACAAATTTGGCAGCTGTCCATACAAAAATGATACGTGAAAATTCAAAAATCCGTATCTTTTGAAGGAATTTTTTGATCGATTTGGTGTCTTCGGCAAAGTTGTAGGTATGGATATGGACTACACTGAAAAAAATGATACACGGTAAAAAAAATTTGGTGATTTTTTATTTAACTTTTCGTCACTAAAACTTGATTTGCAAAAAAACACTATTTTTATTTTTTTTTTTATTTTTTGATATGTTTTAGAGGACATTAAATGCCAACTTTTCAGAAATTTCCAAAATGGGCAAAAAATCTTTGACCGAGTTATGATTTTTTGAATCAATACAAGTTTTTCCAAAAAATCGAAATATTGGTCGCAAAAATTTTTCAATTTCATTTTCTGATGTAAAATTGAATTTGCAATCAAAAAGTCCTTTAGTGAAATTTAAATAAAAGGCACAGTTTTCAAGTTATAGCCATTTTTAAGTAACTTTTTTCAAAATAGTCGCAGTTATTGATTTTTTAAAAAAAGTGCCCATGTTTGCTCACTTTCGAAAAAAATATTTTTGAAAAGCTGAGAAAATTCTCTTGTCAAAATTTGAAAACTATTGGTTGTATCATTACCGAGATATAGCTATTTGAAGTTAGCCAATCCTAAAAACGGGTGCCACGATATCTACACACTGCTTTGACCAAATTGGCTCAAAATTTTGGTGAAGACTCGTTAAACCGGTCCTGTGTGCATGATAAAGGCCGATCTTCAAAAAGTTTATTTAAAAACGAAGATAAAAATATTTTTGATGTTTTTCATATAAAAAATCGTCAGTTTTTGATTTTTGTATTTTTTAAAAAGCAAAATTTCAAAATCGGGCATCGTCATGCACACGGAATATATCTTTAGCGTCCTCACCCCAAATTTCAACCAATTTTGCCCATCCAATCTCGAGATATCGTGGATGTTTAGAGAAAAACGTTCACAAAGTTTGACAGTTCGCTTTGAGCATGGCAAAATTTTGCACTTAAAACGCCTCTAACTCAGTTCAGTCACGAAATATCTTCATGAAACTTTCAGGAGTGATTGAAAATCATCTTTTGGTGGAATCATGGAATTTTCTGTATTACCAAATTTTTGATTTTCTACATGTATGTGACCCCTTAAGGAAAATGCTTGACCTTAGAAAATTGTTATAAATTTATCTATAAAAATGTAAAATAATGTGAGCGGATTAATCTTTTTGACCGAAATTTTTCAAAAATAATACTTACAATCAGCGCCGTACCTAGGGGTTGGCGCAGTTGGCGACCGCCAAGGGCGCCAGCCCTTGGGGGGCGCCGAAAACGATGATTGTACAAATTTGTCATGTTATTATAAAATCCTAGAAAGGTATTCAGAACAAAAGGGGCGCCAAATTTTAAAGTAGGACTACAAAATAACTCGATAATCTTGGTCGGAATATTACAAATATTACTTATAACACTTGGGGCGCCTATTTCAATAATTGTACCAGAATTAAATTTAAAATTAAATTCTCTCAATTCATTTATCAAAGGGGGCGCTCAAGTGGCAAAAATTTATATCAATTCTTTGAAATAGCTAGAGATTTTATATTTCAACTACAGTATATAAAATTCAATTTAAATTTCACCATATTTTCCAGCATCAGGAACCATCAAGCTTTTTTATGTTTTGAAGTATTTTTTTTATATAATCAGCTATTTAATTGAAATTTACACATTTCTATTGAAAATCTGAAGTAAAAAGAATAAGATATTTCAAGTTTAAAGAAAATGGCATTTGAGATATTTTTATCGTTTTAAATGCAAACTTGTGCGTTGAGATTGGCCTACGTTTTCGAAATACTGAAGTGTTTAAATTGAATATTTCTAACACAAAAAATGCTTTGACTTTTGTTAAATTTCTAGCAAAATATTTTTTTTTTTTCAACATAAAAATGTTGGTTTTTTAATAGCATAAATTGCTCTAAATATATTATGTTCTGCTGCTTGTATTCAATTGCTTGTAGCAGGAGTAAAAAAGTAAAATTTGGGTGTCTTCGACAAAGTTGCATAGATTGGCATGCCCACCAACTTTTTAGTCGTAAAAGTAAAATATTATACAATTTCTTGTATAATTTTGATTTGCAGAAACACCATTATCGCGGACCCATTAAAATTTAAACCAAAGCAAAATTCCAACTCCAAAAACAGCAATATTTTTTGGGAAAACACAAAGTTCCACTTAATTTTGCTTCTAGGGTCAATAATTTGAAGAATGTTAGTAACATTTTCCTTTTTTTTTGTTATTCTTTGTCCTCTATCTTAACTTATACCCTAACTGGCTCAATCGGCCTTGCCATCACGGAGCCGTGCGTCTATTTATAGATCCGCGATCTATTGTTCTTCGTCTTGATGGATGTTGATGATCTCCTGGGGGTCTTGTTGGAAGAGTCTTCCTCCCTTCCTTCACGCGTTGCGGTGTGGTTGGTTGGTCATCTTCCCGTCCATTCCCCACTCACCCACCGCTAGTTATTGTAGTGGAGGGAGCGGCATGTGTGTGTGTGTGGTAATTAATTACCGTGTATCTGATGCTCCCAGAGGGAGCAGGGGGTTCAAGTTGCCACCGAAAAATCGGTGGCGAGGTGACCGGGCGGGATTCGATCCCTGATCGTCTGCTTGAAAGGCAGATCGCTTAACCATTCGGCTAAGTACCCGGACAGTAACATTTTCCTTGAAAATTTTTGTTTTGTTATGTTTTAATGGAATGGATAAAGTTGCTTATCTTTTACATACATTTTTTTTATTTCATGGATTCCATGTGTTGGGCTATCCAGTGAAATTTCGCCTAAATTTTCACATTTACACAAACGGTTCTAAAAGCTTTGTGTGGGTGACTATTCTCGAGATTTTCAATTTCCCGGGAATCGAGAGTTGAATTTGGAAATTTCTCGGGAATTCCCAGGACCTGGTAGTGTTTATAACTATGCCGATAGTGCCAATAATGTATAAAGAATAGTTATAAATGTGTTTCTTTTCAATGAATTCAGTTACGATTTATTCATGCTTATTTAATGAAACGTTAATTAGTAGCCTCATTATTTTTGGGAACTATGATCTACTTCTTGATTTTTTCTGAATCTGCAATACAACTTGTTGTATGAACTTGTTATTAGATTTTTGTGAAATAACAAAATAGCTAATATATAATTTCCCAGTATCGGGATTTTTACAATATAATAAATAGCGACTCAAAACAACAATTTTAATATTTTTTTTCATTTTTAAAACTGTAAATATGCATTGAAGAAATAGTGATCCGGAAAACCCGAATGTTCAGATTTGGCGGACTTTACAAAGATTTCCAGAGTTTTTTTTTTCTAAGATATAATTTAAGATTGAGGTTTAAGCGAAACACAAAATTACTCCATGACATCAAAAAAGGAAATTACCTTGATACAGCGAAATAATAAGAAGAATAAAAAAAAAGGATTATAAGAATTCCTATGCTTGAAAGAGGATATGAAAATTATACTCTTAGAAATAACAAAAAAATATAAAAAAATTAGACTTTCTTCTTGTGGCTAACTGCTAAGTGTGCTTTAAGGGTAATTTTGGGGTCCACATTATTTTAAGTTTTCCCAATTATAGTTATTGGAATTTTTAATAAGTTAAAATTTACACTTTCTGAATTAGAAGATAAGAGAAGCATTGGTTCATTCGAACTTGAACATCTTACATTGAACACCCAATGTTCTGAACAATTTCGAATTTTCAAAAAAAAATTATTTGTTTATATAATTTTGCTTCGACCAAATTTCCCGGGAATCGAGAGGTCCAAAAATGGTCGATTCCCGGGAATTCCCGCTCGTCACCCTCTATTTGAGTGTAATGGTTTTTATACAAAATTTTCAGAAACTTTAGATGTCGAAAAATAAACACAAAAAATTTCAATGTGTTAAAAAGGTAAAAACTAATTGCCTTTGTTTGAAGCTATGAATTTTCAAAAAAAAAATTAGGAATTTTATATCAATCAAAAAACACAGTAACAGAGAAGAGAAGAAATATTGTTTTCAAAAATAAATTGAAAAAAAAATAGTTTCAAAAGGAATCCATCCAAAAACAAGTTTGAAAAGGAGTCCATTTTCCACTATTTTTTTCAGGAATGCAGGAAAATGCTGATACAATGAAATTTAAGCTAGGTCAGATCAAATTCTGTTTAAAACGATAAAACAACACTCTGCTATTTTCAGTCAACATTAATCCTAAAGCACCTTTTCGTTACAACCTATCTGTATTGGAAAGATATAAATCGGTTGAAATGGTTTAAAAATAATAAAACATTAATTTGAATATTCTTCAAAGAATTAATTTGTGGTTGGATTTTTTAGCTGTTATATTAATTCAATCAATTACCATTATATTATTAAAACTCTTTGAAGCAATCGCTGAAAATTTAAGTAAACATATCAAAATGATGAAAAATTTGGAGGGGCGCCAAATTGATGCTTCGCCAAGGGCGCCGTGGACCCTAGGTACGGCTCTGCTTACAATCTACAATAGGTATAGGTGAAATTACAATAACATAGCGAAAATAGTTATATTATTTTCACAATTGAATGTTTCTAGAAATAAAATAGTAGTAAAGTAAGTTTACAATAATCCCAAATTCCCAACCACATTTCAAACATGTACCATGCACTGATCGAGCTTTTTCTCTCTATGCAACAACATAAGAAAGAAAGAAAAAAGCACAAAACACGTGCAAATTGAAAAGCCATCACGCGCCGCATCGTTCGCCGTTGTTGTTGTCGAAAGGAAAAACCAACGCAAGGGACGCGATATCCGTCGGCACACCGAATCGATTAGTAATTCTTGTCAAGTTTCACCCGGCCGGGGGATCTCTCGGAGTGTAACGCCGCAGCAGTATTTATCCTGACGGTGTGGATTTGGCAAGACAAGTCACTGTAAAAGCACTGTACTTGCCACGTGTGCGAGCAATGTTTACCGTTTTACGTGCCAGCACCAAACGTTGGGCTGAAGTGCGGGGGGCAGTGTTGCCATATATTAATTTAAAAAAAATCTTTTTTTTATGTCATAAATGATTTCACAAAAAAATTGTTTGCAAGTAATCTTGTAAATTAAAAAAAAAGAACAACTAGCAACACTGGCAGCGCAACCACTCAATCAATCCAGTATCTGGAAGTGTACCCATCAGACGTCACACCGACTCTCTGTACGACGACTCGATGGAATATCCTTGTTATCCTTGTGTTCCTTCGGGATGAGGTCCTGACGTAGAGCTGGCGAAAGTAAACAAAACAGTCACCACCGTCGTCGGCATCGCGTCGTCATCGAAGTGCAATTTGACAAGCGGAGTGATCATCACTGCACTGCATCCATGAGCTGGCAACAATGGCGTGGAAAATTCAGAGCAAAAACAGTAAAGACGAAGTAGAGCACGAAAACAACAAACTTTTATGTTTGCTCCAAGAACTGTTGAGTGAAAATGAGAGCTTGATTAATTATTGATTCGGTGAAATGGGATTCGAGTTTCTTGGAACGATACAGTTTTGATGGAATGTTTTACACTCGAAACTTATTTGTTATTATTTTTACGGACAAATTCCATAACATCGTCGCTCGGGTGGCACGTCGTCAGATCCCAACTACAATTCACAAATGATATGTTTTTTTTTATGATTTCGTCGCAATATTGCTATAATCCCTGCTCAGAAAAGACGAACCTATTTTTCGTTTCCAGGACCCATATGAACAGACGAAATATGCCGTGTGTGCCGAAGAAAGTTTATTGGACCATTCGTTCTGTGTGTTCTGTGTCACAAAGTGTCAGCGCAATAATCTCTGTAGATTCAGCGAGTGTGTGTGTGTGTGTGTTTGCAAGCAAATAAGACTTCACCGGAGCAATTTCTGGCCTTTTACAGAAAGCTCTCGGGCCTTTCTTCGGTTTCATGCGCGCGCTTCTTCCCTTTGTATGATTCAATTTGAGCAAATAAAACTGTCATCAGAAATATTTGCCGTGGCACGTATGCTGATGGAGCACTCACACACTTGAACACTTGAAGTTAAATGGAAAAAGATGGTACACATAATTGTCAGTTGACGAGGGCGTTCGGGCGGTTGTTCCACCTCTAGACCGTTGTCAAACGACGAAAGCTGACAAACGGATGTTGAACGACATACACGCTGAATGGAACGAGTCAACAGAGGGCACACAAGTTGGGAGGAAAGTTTACAGATTTGAAGGAATAGAAGCTGTGAGTGGCACAGATTCCTTTGTGTTGAAATTTTATATTAAATTTGTGTGATTTATGGAAGGGCCATAAATAATGTAGGCGGTATTTTTTGGTACTCATGAGCGTTATACAGAATTTTTTGGTAATAAAGGCACCAAAAAAAGACTAAGGGGAAATATGCCCATTTTAAGCCTAATCAGCGGTCGTGTTTGAATGATGCTGGATAATCTGGATTGTTCCTTGAAATTCACTAAAACCAAGTACACCAACGAGTAGAGCAATTTTTTGTGAACATTTCTGTTTATTTTCACTTTCATTAAAAGTTATGCTATTCCTTTTACAAGTATTTAAAAAAAATATTTCAAAAATGCATTCTAATCAGTCGAGTGCATTGGGCCACGCTCATTTTTCTATTTTCAGCTTAGTTCTTTTTTTCTTCCAGCGCTCTTTTGTGCCTGCTTAGTGCTGCCAAAATTGATGAAATTTTAAGCGAACACTCACGAAAAGTAGCATTCATAGCGAAAGTTTCCTGGCAGCACTTGCTCACTCTAACAGGCGCTGCACCAGCATGTTGGTGGTGTTGGTGGCCACCCTTTGTTCTTTATTTGCCTTCGCTCCTCGCTCGGTTTTCTTCAGCCTTCGATTGGAATGTGTAGTCAAAATTGAAACGTCAAAAGACTTAGCGCGTTTGTTTTTTTGATGGTGCTTGCTAGGTATTTACCTACATTTTTCGGGATTATTTTTCAAGTGAGTGACTGAGTGATGGTCAAAAAAACATGTTGCCGATAGTTGGAAGCAATTTTATATCTGAAGCGCATTGAAATCGTTAACGCAAGTGAAGAGATATTGATGGCGACATTCGATGAGAAATGGTCTCGCAAAATTATGATCAAAAGTGTATTAAATTTGATCTTTTTGGCCAGTAAATGTCATAAATTTGCGTGCTTACTGAGGCGGTGCTGTTGCTGGTAAGTTTATAGCCTAAATAGTATTTTTGGAGCTTAAATCGAGCATCAAACTCTCCATATGACGAAGATAGATGTTTGATAAGATAGGGTATATTTCCCCTAATTATTTCAAATTTCCTCACTAATACACCAGGAGCGTTACTAATGTTCGGAGCGTTTGGTACGGTATGTCCTCGCATCCTTCTTCCACTGTCGATTCTGTAAAATGTTATGCGTTCACAGAACCATAGTAATATTAACTATTTAACTTATATTTCGACGCTGTCGTGCTTTCTTGACGTTTGTCGCTTTTTGACGTTCCGAGAGAAACGCGTTTTAATGTTTGACCTTGAATAATCAAAAACCGAGAGCACGTGATGCAAACAATAACAAACACGTTTTGTTTGGTTGACCATTCTGTGCATTGCCCCGAAGTTTGGTTGTATTTGGTTGTCGGAGTCCCGAGTTATAAATGAAAATGTTTACGGTAGTCTAGCTTGTACGTGCGTCAAACGCATTCTGACCTGAAATTCCTTTGGTCAATTGTCGCACTTAAATCAATTTCAGGCTGTGTCAAGATGGCACGACAAGATTGAAATTTGTTTCATGTGAAGAGTGACAACAATGCACGGAGTTTTTTTTTGGGTTTTTATTGAATATCTCAGGATTGAAATAGAATTTTGGGAATCTGTGAAGGTCAAAAGGTGAGCCTTTGTGAGCTGCACAAAATGGCGTTCTTAACTCAATTTGGCCCAAAATACGCGTGCGACAAGTTAGCATGACAGCGACGATTTATAACCATTTGCTTTGAAAATGTTTTTTTTTATACTTCAAATAAAACAAAACTTGTTTCTGCTGTTTTTTGACATCCAGTCAAATTACACTCTTCATTCGCAAAATAAAACCTACTCCATCTGAACATGTCCAACCATCCCAGCATCCAACCTCATTGCGGCGCCGGGTTCAGAGATCATTGAACGGCGAGCAGAACTCGCGATAACCTTTCACGGCTACGGCGACAAACAGCGTCCCAACGTTGGTCCCCACGATGAAACACCGTGTTGATTAACGTTTACATTTATTTCTTTCTTTTTTTCCCCCCTTTTAGAACCCCCATTTCTGCATGAAAAGAACTCCACTCACCTAGAAAATCGGCATCGTACGCCGTAGAAGAGTCCACCGCGGCGCTGGTTGACGACCGGATCGGCGAGCTGTCCGTCGTGGTGGGACTGCGCCTCACCCGGTCAGGCCTTATCTCGCCGTCGGCGCGGAGGTTGTTGTTTTGATTCTCGACTTCTTCGTAATTACCACCGACTTCACCAATACCGGCAACCTGCGCAGTTGCGGCGGTCGTTGGCTGCGGAACCGCAACAGCTAGGAACAATACGAAGCAGATCGACAGTCCCAACAGTAGCCGCATCGTGGCCATTGTTGGCGACCTTCGGCCGCAGGATCCTCCGGCCTTCAACTTCTTCAATCTACCTTTATTGGCATTCATCGGTTGCCAACACTTGCTGGATTCTTCACGATCTTGCCTCCTCTTTGTCTCTCATTCACATTCACGCACACTGAAACTGGCTTTGATTCTCTTTTTATTTTTTGCACACAAAACAAACACCAACACTGAACTTCTTCAACCTCCTTCTTCTAGCAGGTTCTTTTTCTACGCGCGTTCACTTTTAATCTGCTTCTTCTACGGGAACCACGCGTCTTCTTCGCGCTGCTCGACGGCCAACGAGAACCAGATTCCGGACATCGTCATTTTTCTGCACACATTCGAGAACCTGGCCACAACACTTCTTCCCTTCATTCAACCTCAACCGCACCAATACACTTATCTCTTCTCCTCTATACACTTTACTTTATTTACTCTTTTCGCTTCGTTTCTTCTTGAATCAAGTTGAAGCCGCGCTCCGCTTCTGCTCGGGTTGCCTCACCGTAGAGCCAACAGTATTTTCTCGGCGTGAACCACCTGGAACTGGATAAATAATAGACACAAATTAGCATTAATATTCATTCATTTGGGCGTTCGAGCGAATCAATATCGCGCAGATTATATTGGCCAAATTACGAGACGTAATAAATTACAAATCCAATTCGGAATCCGGCCCGGCCGGCCAGAATGTGAGCCGCCTGGTAGACGAATGGAATCGTGATTAGAATTGGGAATGAGTTTCCATATAAGTTGATTGATCTGGTCACGCGGTGTGGATCGCATTGCAAATTGCAACACGGCGTGTTGCAAATTTGGCGAATGTTTTTGGGTGCTCATGAACAAAGTGAGCTTGATTTACTAAGTTGCCAATTTAAGTTTAAAATAATTCTAGAATTATGTTTTCTTGATTTTTTCAGTTTCAGTTCAGTCCTTTAAATTTTTAAAAATCTTAAAATTCTTAAAATTCTTGAAATTCTTAACATTCTAAAAATTCTAAAAATTCTAAAAATTCTAAAAATTCTAAAAATTCTAAAAATTCTAAAAATTCTAAAAATTCTAAAAATTCTAAAAATTCTAAAAATTCTAAAAATTCTAAAAATTCTAAAAATTCTAAAAATTCTTAAAATTCTTAAAATTCTAAAAATTCTAAAAATTCAAAAAATTCTAAAAAATCTAAAAATTCTAAAAATTCTAAAAATTCTAAAAACTCTAAAAGTTCTAAAAATTCTGAAAACTCTAATTTTTTTTTTGAAAATTCTTAAAATTCTTAAAATTCTAAAAATTCTAAGAATTCTTAAAATTCTTAAGATTCTTAAAATTCTTAAAATTCTTAATATTCTTAATATTCTTAATATTCTTAATATTCTTAATATTCTTAAAATTCTTAAAATTCTTAAAATTCTTAAAATTCTTAAAATTCTTAAAATTCTTAAAATTCTTAAAATTCTTAAAATTCTTAAAATTCTTAAAATTTTAAAATTTTAAAATTCTTAAAATTCTTAAAATTCTTAAAATTCTTAAAATTCTTAAAATTTTAAAATTTTAAAATTCTTAAAATTCTTAAAATTCTTAAAATTCTTAAAATTCTTAAAATTTTAAAATTTTAAAATTCTTAAAATTCCTCAAATTCTTAAAATTCTTAAAATTCTTAAAATTTTAAAATTCTTAAAATTTTAAAATTCTTAAAATTCTTAAAATTCTTAAAATTCTTAAAATTCTTAAAATTCTTAAAATTCTTAAAATTCTTAAAATTCTTAAAATTCTTAAAATTCTTAAAATTCTTAAAATTCTTAAAATTCTTAAAATTCTTAAAATTCTTAAAATTCTTAAAATTCTTAAAATTTTAAAATTCTTAAAATTCTTAAAATTCTTAAAATTCTTAAAATTCTTAAAATTTTAAAATTCTTAAAATTCTTAAAATTCTTAAAATTCTTAAAATTTTAAAATTTTAAAATTTTAAAATTCTTAAAATTTTAAAATTCTTAAAATTCTTAAAATTCTTAAAATTTTAAAATTCTTAAAATTCTTAAAATTCTTAAAATTTTAAAATTCTTAAAATTCTTAAAATTCTTAAAATTCTTAAAATTCTTAAAATTCTTAAAATTCTTAAAATTTTAAAATTCTTAAAATTCTTAAAATTCTAAAATTCTTAAAATTTTAAAATTCTTAAAATTCTTAAAATTTTAAAATTTTAAAATTCTTAAAATTCTTAAAATTCTTAAAATTCTTAAAATTTTAAAATTCTTAAAATTCTTAAAATTCTTAAAATTTTAAAATTCTTAAAATTCTTAAAATTCTTAAAATTTTAAAATTTTAAAATTCTTAAAATTTTAAAATTCTTAAAATTCTTAAAATTCTTAAAATTTTAAAATTCTTAAAATTCTTAAAATTCTTAAAATTCTTAAAATTCTTAAAATTCTTAAAATTCTTAAAATTCTTAAAATTTTAAAATTCTTAAAATTCTTAAAATTCTTAAAATTCTTAAAATTCCTAAAATTCTTAAAATTCTTAAAATTCTTAAAATTCTTAAAATTCTTAAAATTCTTAAAATTCTTAAAATTCTTAAAATTCTTAAAATTCTTAAAATTTTAAAATTTTAAAATTCTTAAAATTCTTAAAATTTTAAAATTCTTAAAATTCTTAAAATTCTTAAAATTCTTAAAATTCTTAAAATTCTTAAAATTCTTAAAATTCTTAAAATTCTTAAAATTCTTAAAATTCTTAAAATTCTTAAAATTCTTAAAATTCTTAAAATTCTTAAAATTTTAAAATTTTAAAATTCTTAAAATTCTTAAAATTCTTAAAATTCTTAAAATTCTTAAAATTCTTAAAATTTTAAAATTCTTAAAATTCTTAAAATTCTTAAAATTTTAAAATTCTTAAAATTTAAAATTCTTAAAATTCTTAAAATTCTTAAAATTCTTAAAATTCTTAAAATTCTTAAAATTCTTAAAATTTTAAAATTTTAAAATTCTTAAAATTTTAAAATTCTTAAAATTCTTAAAATTCTTAAAATTCCTAAAATTCTTAAAATTCTTAAAATTCTTAAAATTCTTAAAATTCTTAAAATTCTTAAAATTCTTAAAATTCTTAAAATTTTAAAATTCTTAAAATTCTTAAAATTCTTAAAATTCTTAAAATTCTTAAAATTCTTAAAATTTTAAAATTTTAAAATTCTTAAAATTCTTAAAATTCTTAAAATTTTAAAATTCTTAAAATTCTTAAAATTCTTAAAATTCTTAAAATTCTTAAAATTCTTAAAATTTTAAAATTTTAAAATTCTTAAAATTCTTAAAATTTTAAAATTTTAAAATTTTAAAATTCTTAAAATTCTTAAAATTCTTAAAATTCTTAAAATTCTTAAAATTTTAAAATTCTTAAAATTTTAAAATTCTTAAAATTCTTAAAATTCTTAAAATTCTTAAAATTTTAAAATTCTTAAAATTCTTAAAATTTTAAAATTCTTAAAATTCTTAAAATTCTTAAAATTTTAAAATTCTTAAAATTCTTCAAATTCTTAAAATTTTAAAATTTTAAAATTCTTAAAATTCTTAAAATTCTTAAAATTCTTAAAATTCTTAAAATTCTTAAAATTTTAAAATTCTTAAAATTCTTAAAATTCTTAAAATTCTTAAAATTCCTCAAATTCTTAAAATTTTAAAATTCTTAAAATTCTTAAAATTCTTAAAATTCTTAAAATTCTTAAAATTTTAAAATTCTTAAAATTCTTAAAATTTTAAAATTTTAAAATTCTTAAAATTTTAAAATTCTTAAAATTCTTAAAATTCTTAAAATTTTAAAATTCTTAAAATTCTTAAAATTTTAAAATTTTAAAATTTTAAAATTTTAAAATTTTAAAATTTTAAAATTTTAAAATTTTAAAATTTTAAAATTCTTAAAATTTTAAAATTCTTCAAATTCTTAAAATTCTTAAAATTCTTAAAATTTTAAAATTTTAAAATTCTTAAAATTTTAAAATTCTTAAAATTCTTAAAATTCTTAAAATTCTTAAAATTCTTAAAATTTTAAAATTTTAAAATTTTTAAAATTCTTAAAATTCTTAAAATTCTTAAAATTCTTAAAATTCTTAAAATTTTAAAATTCTTTAAATTCTTAAAATTCTTTAAATTCTTAAAATTCTTAAAATTCTTAAAATTTTAAAATTCTTAAAATTCTTAAAATTTTAAAATTTTAAAATTCTTAAAATTCTTAAAATTTTAAAATTCTTAAAATTCTTAAAATTCTTAAAATTTTAAAATTCTTAAAATTCTTAAAATTCTTAAAATTCTTAAAATTCTTAAAATTCTTAAAATTCTTAAAATTCTTAAAATTCTTAAAATTTTAAAATTCTTAAAATTTTAAAATTCTTAAAATTTTAAAATTCTTAAAATTTTAAAATTCTTAAAATTTTAAAATTCTTAAAATTCTTAAAATTCTAAAATTCTTAAAATTTTAAAATTTTAAAATTTTAAAATTCTTAAAATTCTTAAAATTCTTAAAATTCTTAAAATTCTTAAAATTCTTAAAATTCTTAATATTCTTAAAATTCTTAAAATTCTTAAAATTCTTAAAATTCTTAAAATTCTTAAAATTCTTAAAATTCTTAAAATTCTTAAAATTCTTCAAATTCTTCAAATTCTTCAAATTCTAATTGTTTGGTGAATTCAGGAAGTCCTTGATTCAATTCCCGTAGTCGACTCTTATTGTATTTTTATTCTATGTGAACTTTTGTTACACAAAAAAATCTCATTATCCGTTACAGCTTTGTGCTTTTGTCACACTAGCGTCAATAGCTTATAAAGTTCAAACAAGCAATCAGCAAACATTTCCTCTGTATAATCTCACTTTACATTAAACTGTTTACAGCTCCCCGCTCATATGCACATTAAAGCGAAGCACATTTTGTTACAAAATCAATTATAATAATAAAATAGTCACTTTTTCACACGAGCTTGCCGGCTGCTGCTGCTGGCTGTTTATGGCTGCGGCAAAAGTTCTCCAACGGTGTCGGAGAGCCGAGCTGTGATAACGTGTGTGCGACTGCCTTGTTTATGTTCAAATATTTATAAAAAACATGTTTGGCGGTGTTTGAATAAGCTGTTCCGTCGCGGTGGCGTTTTTCCTCAATGAATAGGCTTGCAACTTTTTTTTTTTTTGGTTTATACTTCAACCGGCTGAGCAAAGTTGTGGCTGGGTTTTGTGTGGTGAGTTATAGCGCACAGAACACGTGTTTGCAATTATTAATTGGCATTCATATTAACTTTGCCAATTTAATTAAATTTATTGTGAGGAACCTGCTGAAAGCATACAACACGCAATATATGGTTCGAGTAAAGTATCAAGGATCAGAAATTTAGTTCTGTTATTTTTTGTTTATTATATTATTACTCACAAGTTTACCATATTTTATGTAAGGTGAGGTTAGGTGAGTTCACACGTGATACACGATTATCTAAGGGCCACGAAAAAAAATCACTTGGGATAATCACGAAAAAAAAATAGAATTGGATTTAGATTTTTTAAATCCAAAATGGCGGTTTTGAAATACTGAGGAAATTTATTTGATATGCTAATAGGCAATCAACAACTAAATTTTACAAAAATGGGGTTGCAGAACTCAAATTTGAAGTTGAACGAAAAATGCTGAAAAATCGTGATTCGATTATCCGAAGTCCCATAGAAGCCTTCGGATAATCGAGGCTTCGGGTAATCGAGTCTGGACTGTAATAATTCCTTTAAAAAAAATGGAAAAATTTTACGTTTTTCTAACACTCCTTTGTCGATGTGAAATTACTGTGAATTTGAATTTTAAAAATTTAATTCCATTTAAAACGCAGGATTTTTATTGAATAATGATGTGGGGGAAATCTACCCATTTTAAGCCTAATAAGTGGTCGTGTTTGAATGATGCTGGATAATCTGGAGTGTTCTTTGAAATTTACTAAAACCAAGTACACCAACGAGTAGAGCAACTTTTTGTGAACATTTCTATTTATTTTTACTTATGCTAAAAGTTATTCTATTCCTTTTACAAGCATTTAAAAAAAATATTTCCCAAATGCGTTCTAATCAGTCGAGTCCATTTCCTATTTTCAGCCTAGTTCTTTTTTTCTTCCAGCGCTCTTTTGGGTCTGATAAAAGCTGCCAAATTTTAAGCGAACACTCACGAAAAGTAGCATTTATAGAGAAAAATTCCTTTCCAGTGCACTGGCTCATTCAAACAGGTGCTGCTGATGGTGTTGGTGGCCACCCTTTGTTCTTTATTTGCCTTCGCTTCTCGCTCGGTTTTCTTCAGCCTTCGATTGGAATGGGTCGTCAAAATTCAAACGTCAAAAGACTTGGCGCGTTTGTTTTTTGATGGCGCTTGCTAGTTATTTACAAGTTTCGGGATTATTTTTCAAGTGAGTTACTAACTAATGTTCAACAGAACATGTTGGCGGTAGTTGGAAGCAATTTCATATCTTAAGCGCTTTGAAAACGTTAGCGCAAGTGAAAAGATTTTGATGGCGACTTTCGTTAAGCAGTTAACCTCTCATCTTGCGTGTGGATGTGTGTGCCACCAAAATGATGAGAAATGGTCTCGCAAAATAGACATTATGATCAAAAGTGCATTAAACTGAATATTTTTGGGCAGTAAATAGCATAAATTTGCGTGCTTACTTGAGGCGGTTTTGTTGCTGGTAAGTTTATAGCCTAAATAGTATTTTTGGAGCTTTAATCGAGCTTCAAACTCTTCATATGACAAAGATAGGTGTTTGATTAGAAAGGGTATATTTCCCCTACTCCCGATTAAAATTGATGAGATTGAATTTTTGTAAGTCCTTGAAGATTTTCACAATGATAACTTTCAAATGAAGGATCAAGAAATAAAATTATAAAAACAATTAAACTTCAAGAAATAGTTTTCAACAATGATTGAAATATTTAGTTTTAATATTTCGATACCTGGGTGCTCTCTTGTTCTAACTAGATAAGAAAACCAGCAAGCTTAGAAGACAAAAGAGAGAAAAGAGAGATATCTAGATAAGAAAACCAGCAAGCTTAGTACATAAGAGAACACTGGCATCGATTTAGTTAAATAGCCTATCATTCCAAAATGTCTTATGAAAACATAAAATCTAGAAGGTCCAATATACAACATTTTGTTTTTGTTTTTTTGCCTTTTGAGTGTTTTTGAATACCTCTGAATCAAGAAGGGTTCAATAACACCCAACAACAATTTAAAAATTTTGTTTGTAGGACTTCTTTCAAAACAACTCTAGAAATATTGTTTCAACGGTTTTTTTTAATTCATTGTTCTGGCAGCCTTTTGTTTTGATGTCAGTGTTGGAATTCTAGCGAGAAACAAAAAAAGCATTTCTCGCTCGCGAGCGAGGGAGAGAACTTGTAGTGCCTTTCCCTTCTCGCTCGCGCTCGCTTTTTCGTTCGCATTCTCGCTCTCGCCGCGAATTCTCGTGAGCAGTTCGTCCCAAAATTGCCAATTTTGTTTATCAGGCTTATGAATACGAACCAGGCGATGGTAGGGGAACAGCATCTAATTCCAGCGTGCCTCTAATGTTGGCAGGTCAGAACTTTGACATTCAATTAAAGCTCATTAAAAGCGATTTCAACAGAAATCGAGTGATAAATAGCTCAATAAGAAGTGAGCAAGCATGTTTCTATCAAAAGTTTTGCAAAATTAGTTGTTTAAATAGTGAAAATCAGCAAATTGGATGGAGTTAGGAGCGAGTGCTTAACCTGCCAAAGATACGAGAATTTCCCCTATAGAGGTGTAAATTCAATTACTGTGTTGTTTTTGTTTCGTTTCTAACACGTTCAACTTCTCACGAACGGGCAATTCTGGCTCGCGAGTTATCCCGTTCGCAAGCGGAGGAGAGCACGGGCGATCAGTGAGTTTCTCACGGCAGCTCGAGACTCGCGGCAAGAACTCGAGAGAGAGAGAAACATTTCTCGGGAGAGCGCGATAATACCAACACTGTTTGATATTGTCTGGGCAAAAGGGCCTTTATCTGAGGAAAAAATATCAGATTCCAAAAAAAAATTCACGTCTGATACTAAAATATGTCGACATGGGAACGAGATATGAAAATCGAGAAAATAAAGCAAATGGCAAGTAACTTTTTGCGTTTCTCTTTGTTTCGTTGTCCCTGGCTGTCGCGGATGACCATGAACGGCTATGATCAACGACGACCAACTTTTTCAAAACTTTTATTGGTAAAATTGCGATAACTCGTGACGTTTATAAGCAAATCCCTTATGTTTACATATCAAAATATTTGTAATTGTCTGCTCGACAACTTTGTAGAACATTGTTACACTCTTAAAAATAACCCTGCAAAGTTAGAAAAAAACATTAAATTTTAAAATTAAAAAAAAAGTTCTAAATGAAAAAATGACACTTCTGGGTTGATGTAGATTCGAAAAGTACATTAAATTTACTTCAAAATGACATGTTTCAAAATTTTGTACAGTTCCGTAACGGCAAGTTCTGGCAGAGTTTTTGAAACTTTTCAGAATTTTGTGTACGCCATCGAATCCGTCCAATTTTACATAACAGTTCCTTTGACACCAAATTTCTATCTCATCACCGTTTCAGGCTGCACATTATTGAAAACACCTCTTTTTTCGCATGTTCAAAAATGAAAGGGGTCGTACCGCCCCTCCGTCATGGGATATCGAAAAACGAACCTCGGATTCGTGATCAGGGACAAAAGTTACCTCCTTAGGACAAAGTTTCAGGCAAATCACAGAGGGGTCGGGGCAACTTTTCCCGATTTCATGTGAGTTGGTAGAGAATTACCCTATTGAAAAAAGTACCCCAGTGCATGTTTCAATAATATAAATAAAATAGAAAGAAATCCTTAAATTATCATCAAGGTTAACGTTACCGTTGTTTCCATTTTGAATTATGACATAAATGTGTTTGGCTCGTAAAAAACTACACGAAACTCTTTTAAAAATTATAAAAATACAATTTTAGGCAAAAAAAATGTCCAAATAATGATTATAAAACATAAGTGAAATTAAAATATGTGAAATTAAAATATGCCAAAATTGCTGTGAATTATAATTTGAATCCAAATTTCATTTTACATCTAATAATACATTAATTGAAAAAAGGAACTTTGAGGGTGCTTTAAGAATCGAGTAAATCGACTGAAGGAAAAAGTTACCAAAATATTTTTTCGATATTTGGGTGCTTTTAATACCCCTGACTCAAGGCGATTTCAAAAACACCCAAAAAGAGAAAAAAACTGAAATTTTTGTTTATTGGACCTTTTCAAAAAAAAACCCCAGAAATAACCTTCGCAATAAAAATCTCTATTCAAAATTACCAAGTTTAGTAAAAAACTTCAAATGTTATGCGACAAAAATATTTTTACTAAATTCTCACATTTTCATAAAGGTATTTTATATATACCTTTAAAAAGGTATACACAAAATCTATAAGAATTATCTTGCGCACGTCTTTTTGTATGAACAGCTGTCAAAATTGAATGAAGACTTGTAAGGACGAACTAATAATACAAATGGTCATAGAGAAAATACCCACAAAGTTTCAGTCAAATCTAAAATACAAATAAAAACTTTGTTTCAAATCTCAATAAATTGCTCTGTCGTTAAAAAAATAGCATTTTTTAACTACGAAAAAAACCTTTAAAACACATTTTTTGACTCTCACATGCACTCCTCACCATATCGCATCCCCCTCTTATCTCTCACGATAACAAAACTGCAGCTGACCAAACACCAAAATTCACGACCACAACAAACAAACAAAACTCTCATTCACCCCAAAAATGATTTCCGGAAATGCAACACACTCACCTTCAAAACTTATTTCAAATCCTCACTTCATATGCAGCTTGCTTTTTAAATTTTCAATTTGTTCAGTTTAAAGGATGCGATTTTTCTTCGATTTTCCTCGCTTGCAGTGCAATTACACAACCACGGCTTCTTCTTTCGACGACAACAAATTCAATTCACCAACACTATCGCACCAACTTTTCTGTTTGGATGCTGCGAGAATCGCTTCTTCTCGATTCTTCAAAATTGACCAAAATGCCGAAACACAAGCCAAAACAGAAAACGAAAAAAAATCTCTTCCCTTTTTTTTCTATGTGTGTTGAATTTTCCTCAATTACAGCACCTTATGAGACACACACGCGAAACCCGTCTCGTTTCGTCGATATTCGTGAGATGCTGCGGCTCACATCAACGAAAGAGGAGAAGCAGACGGAACACACAAAAAAAATCTCGGAAGGTGTCCGTCGACGACGGGGTTCGAACCCTGGCCCACTCGCAATCGCCACCGTTCGCGCGACACTTTAACGTCAGCGATTCGATTCACGGTCAAATTTCTTCAACTTTTAAACCTTTAAACACTTGCACAATTCCGCACCTGCCGCCGTGAGGATGCTGGAAGACGGTGATCTTTGGCACCTCACATCACCTTACCACCCCGCACACACACGCACACACACCTCCAGTGAGTCTGTGTATGGGTAGCTTTCAAAGCACAACAGGGAAGACGCGCGACGTACGTCCGACCGGCACGAGTTCTCGACACAGAATGAATCGAAAATCTTGAATGAGAAGCGTTCTTGGCCTGATTGGGAGCAGGTTGCGCGAGAGAGCGAGCATGATCATTGATGATGGTGACCAGCGTGTGAATTGCAGTGTGGGTTGGTGATTTGGCACGATTTCACGGAAGTTTCACGGATTTTGCAAAACAATAAAACCAGATAAAATAAATTTATAACACAACGTCTTGTGATCAAATGGCTTCTGTGCATTTTTCAAAAGTTTTCTCCATTTTGTTTTGTATAAAAAAAACATTTGAAAAATAATCTATTTTCACTCCAGCCTGAATAGTAAAAACAATAGTTTTATAACCTATTTTCATGAAATTACTAAAGATTTTTTAGGGATTTATAAAATTCAGGTGAGAATCAATATTTGAAGTGCTTGCAAAAAATCATTTGCTTAATCAATTCACGAAACAAAATTGCATTGTGTTATTTTGGGTCCTTTAATTCAATAATAAACTGAGGACAGTTAATTTTATTATGTTTATTATTTTCAATTGAACATTATATATTTATTTTTTGAAGCGTTTAGTTGAATGTTTGCCCTTTTTAAATGTTAGTCTTGATTAAAAAAATACTGTTTTCGAAAAGTTCGGAAAATTTCACGAATTTTTCATATTTTAACATTGAAGTCGGACCATTAGTTGCTGCAATATCGACATTAGAAAGGGGAGGTTTGTTTGGGTGAGACTAAAAAAGCAATTTTCCTGTTTCTTTCTCATTTATCTGCTGTATCTCAGCTACCAGTTGTCCGATCTTTAATGTTTCGAAATTGTAGGGAATTTTCTGATTCTTTCGAAAAAAAATTCAGGGTTGGACAATCATGGACACTTTTTTAAAAATCAAAAACCGGAATTTATCGGACAAAATTTAATTTTGAATTGCTATAGTTTGAAAAATGACGCACTTAATCAAAAAAATTAAAAAGTACTTTTCGATTGCAAATTCTATTTTGCATAAAAAATTGTGGTCAAAAAATTTTAAGTACAAAATTTCCGTTTGTTACAAAAATCACTATTTAAAAAAAACATAACTGGTCGGAAAAATTTTGGTTCATACTTCTGAATGCCTTCAAAGATGCGGGATTTTGTCCCCTAAAACATATAAACAAATTTCAAAAATTAAAAAATACGCACAATTTTGCACCAATCAAATGATCCAATGACACAAAATGACTTCTTTGGTCATAGGGGCCCCACAAAGTTGGAGTCAAATAAAAAAATACAAAAAGTAAAAATAATTGAAAATGAATTGCTCACATCAAATCAAATCAAATTAAACTAGATGAAGTTTCATTTGTTTTTCTAAAAAAATGCAATGTTCGGAACACTATGTAATTTAATCTCATTTTCGAAGGTTTTCAAAAAAATCTCAGTTTAAAATTTAGGTCGTTGCCAACCATTTTCAAAGTTTATGTCATCCTTACTTCAAAATCGAGGAAAAGCAATTTATTTGCATTTTTCACATTTCAAAATTTTAATCAAAATATATCAATCAACTGAAAACAATTTGGAATGCATTTCCTGCCTTGATATTCATATTTAGCATGTTTGACATTTTAATTTTTTTGGTGAAAATCCGATTTACATTTTTTCCCTTCCGTATCTTGATATTTTGAAAACAAATGATTGCAAAACAAAATTACTTGAGTTGAAGGACATAAACATAAAAAACTGCAACGGTGTTTAACCTCTATTATTTAATTATTGGAAAAAACTGGCTCTAAAACATTGGATAATTGCAGGTAAAAAAACACATAATTTTTCATCAATTCTCCTTTAAAAGTTGAAAGAATGGAAGTTTTAAATTCAATGTTTTACGTTCTTTTACATAATAAATATGAGTATCTGAGAGTTCTCTTTCGAATTCATTTTACTATTTGTATTAAATATTCGCAATATTTTTGGAAAATCATTTTATTTTCAATCTCTGATACAAAATATACAATTGTTAAAAAGTTTTGTTCATTTCAAAACAAAAAAAATAAAAATAGATTTTTTTTAATCACTTGCCTCCTGATTTATTCAGAAAATTTGCAAAAAGTGAGACAGCGACGATATGACGGAAACTTGACAAACACGCTTGGTTGTCTTAAGGAGCCATACATTGGGTGCGGTCATACAAAAATGTTAAGCAAATGTTCAAAAGATCATTTTCAAATCGATTTGATGTCTTCGGAAGAGCTTTAGACATTGTTTTTTGCAAACAGCAACAAACTTTTCGGCAACCTCAACAAACGTAAAATCGGTAAAGCTAGATCTTTTTTTCGGACCTCTTCCGAAAAAGATCCGGCAGCAATTATGTATGGTTTGGCGTTAACGGGGAGAACCGAAAAATTGAAAAAAAAAATCTCCTTGTGCATCAATCAATTCAGGACATCGGGAATTCAGGAAAAAAAAGCTACACTCTTAAACACATTTTTTATCTCGTTTTTCAAACTGAGAAGTTTTTTTGATAAATTATTTTATGATACATCTTTTGAGCTATTACAAACTTTGTACTACAAAGTGACAAAATGGGATAAAATATGTTTGATATTTGGCTAAATTATAATTAAAAAAAATTATTGTGCCATTATTTTAGTTTAAAATAAAATTTACAGTCGAAAAACACAAATATTTTTCTACTTTTTTTTAATAATAGCATTTTTCCACTATTCATGAAAATATTTTTTATTGTTTGTTGTAGAATTTGAAAATATTGTCTTAAGGATCAGATTTTTTTTCAATTTAGCATCGAAAAACATGATCCGATTTTAAGTGTCGAAAAATCAAACATTAGTGAAATATTTTGATCTCTCAGATACAATTATCCGATAAACAAAATTTTATTTTTTTACTTACACTTAGTTTTTGAAGCCGCATTGAGTCAGGAGTTTTCAAAAACACTCAAAAATCAAAAATTGACAATTTTTTTATTGGGCCTTCAAAAAAAAAACTCCCGATTTAAATATTTTATGTTCTGATTCAAAAACACAAAAAAGGATTGTCTTTTATATGTTTATAGGACCTATTCAAGAAAAACTCTAGAATTAAATCTTTAAAATTCGATTTGTCTGTACATTTTTAGCAGGGTGAACTAAACATATAAAAATTTACACACAGAAAAGTTTTCAAAATCATAATAAATCTTGACCGTGAAACTCCACCCGCGATACGCTTCCTTGCCCGGCAGCTTTCTTCAATGATTGCCGACCTAAGCTGGTGTTGGTGCAATCTCCCAGCCAGTGAATCTCAGCTCTCCGTGGGCTCATGAATGAGAGAGCGCGAACCCACACAGCAGCCTGCTTTGTTTGTTTACACCTTGTGCCGGCTTTTTTCGTATGAACGAGGGCCGCGTGTTTTGATTTTCGGAATGAGAGAGCGCAGAGAGCACGTGGGTGAATGTGTGAGTGTTGTGTTGTTCTCCATCACAACAGCTGTGTTTTCGTTTGAACGGGGAAGGCGCGCACTTTTATCCGTCTGCATGTGAATGAAACTAGAGATGGTCGGGGTCTAGGTTGAACAAGGATACTTTATTAATTTAATCACGTTAAAATACGACTTTTTTAAATAACAACAACTTAATTCTACTCAAGGGGTAGGACACAGAGTAACTGAGTGACTCAATTTTACAAAATTACTCAATGTGGCTCAAAGTTACTCAATCTTCCTCATGATTTTTTTTCACCGAGTTGCGGAATTTGTGAATAAACGTTGACCACGTTGACAGAAGAGCTTGTTTACAAATACATTAGAAATATTTTCACGCCACGATGCTGCTTCAGTCAGTCAACGAAACCGGGAACAAACTATTCCGCCCGACGACGACGTCGATTCTGCCTGTTACTGATTGTGCCGTGTTGATCGTCGCCGCCGGTACCGGTGAATCCGATACTGGTATTATCTAAATCCGGATGGCACGGAGATAACATGCTGGAACCGTCCACCAAGATGTACTTGTTTCAAGCAGAGGCCATCAAGCGCAAGAGAGCCTGGCTGACGGCATGTGCCCAACGGACCCCATGGACAAGACCCTGCATCTGCCCCCCGGGAACGGAAACCGGTGTGAACAAGCCCGGTATAGCCATCGTCTTCGCCCCGGTCAACCTGGCCGCTGAAGTCAAGTCCGTCCGCACAAAAAAGCCCTGCTGGACAACGCCAAAAATGTGTCCGTCAAGGAACTGCGTCGTGGATACGTCGCCGGTGACTCGAAGAACTCACCGCCCAGGTCATCGGACTGAACCACCCCGGTCAGATCTCCAACGGATACACCCCAGTGCTGGATTGCCACACCGCTCACATTGCCTGCGAGTTCAGCGAGATCAAGGAGAAGGTTTTTCGTCTTCCCGGCAAGTCGAGATGGGCAGTGGCCCGAATCGCTGGCGGATCGGATCATGATCTTGCAGCAGGAGGTTTGAGCGTTTCCAAAAGCCAGCGAAGTGCCAGCACACGGAAATCGTAGTTGTCACGAAAATCTCTAAGAGTTGCTGTATCATCCGGTTGCATCCCTTCTAGAAGAAAATTGTCGTGGGACTGGAGGGGGGCATCTGAAGCAGTCGCTCCGATCTTTTCTTATTTTTACCACAGACAACAGACGTTTGGGCTCGATTCTTCCCTTGTGTAAATCATTGCTACAGTTTTTTTAGTTGTGGCAATCCGTTTGTGGCGCTGCAGTCGCTTTGCCCTGACACATTGCCCGCTGTCAAAATATCGCTTTCCGCCTACTGTCATTTTCCATTTTGTTTGTTTTCAACGTTTGTAATCGTTTCTTCTAGATGAAAAGTTGATTTCAGCCGAATTCAACAAAATCTCTCGCGCTTGCAGCTGCTTGACCAATGTGAGGCAACCAAAGTGGCCAACCTGGTTCCTGAACCGATTTTAGCCCCGACGGATTGCCGATTGGAATACGGCGTCGTTATAGAGGAGGTGTGCAAACGACCGACGTTCCAATCAAGATCACCTCGGAAAATACGGTCGCCAGGTGTCATCATCAACGCAACGGAAGTGGCAGCTCCCCCCGCACCCAATTTGGATTTTATTTGTGTTCCTTGCCCATCCTCCCGATTTCCACCGGGTCTTCTCCTCCTTTTCGCTCTCTTCTGTTGGTTTTGTTTATAAACACAACCAGCATGAATTTGACAGCCTCAAGCGCGGCCTTGGTTGCTGTGTTTAAAAAAGCATCAGACTAGACCTTGGACTAGACTATTTTTTTTAATATCGATAATTAAATGAATAAAAAAACTTCCATGTGCTCGTAAATCGTGTTAATTAATAATTAAAGTAGATTTACTAAAGCATAAAAACATAATCTTTACCTATTTACATTTTTTTTCGAAAAATTGAAATAATATTTTTTAAAATATTTCTGGGTGATGCATTTTCAAACACAACTTCTCAGAAAACCATCATGGCTGCTTTAGAGAGTGGCAATAGGCTAACAGATGGCGCTAGTAGATTAGCAGGATGCGGCTGCCATGTTTTTACACACGATTTTTCAAATTATTTTGTTCTAGCCGCTACGTCTGTTGTCTGTGTTTTTACCAGAGACTAAGCGAATGATGCGTTTTTTTATTGTGTGTGTGTGTGTATACTTGTTTATTTTGCTCCAAAATCATACCTAGACCCCTGGCAGAGTGATGACATGAATCTTAACGGTACCCTCACAGACAAACAGACGTGAAACTCTTTTCTATTCCATCGCCAACGAAAACGGTCAATTCAAATTCAAACAAGCAAAAAACATGGATGCCATAGTACCGCAACGAGACACGATCAAGAATGATGTCGCCACCGTACACTTTGACGTTTCTTGAATTGATTGGTTGTGTGTGTGAGCGCGGGATATTTCTGTTTATGCCGCTTGATTGCTGTTGCAGCAGAACAAAAACCACGAGGTTTTGTGAAAATCAAAGGAAAAATTGCATAAGAACATCGTTTTGATCAAATTTGATTCAAATTTGCTATGAAATGATACAGGAGTTTTTGATAAACTAAAAGAACTGTTATTTTGGGAGATTTTTGAATCCACGTTGTTGTTTTTTTGCATCATCAACTGCGAAAGCAAAATATTCCTATTGAGATTCTCGTTAATTTCGCCACTCCGTTTAAAATAAACACAAAAGTTTTCTTTCCTAGCTCCTCCTTGTTCACTTTAGCCAAGGCCTTTTGACCTGCCTTTGTCACCCTGTACAAATGATGGTTCATGTCTGTTCCGGACCACGAAGTGGAATCTGCTGCGGAACGCCGTACGAAAGAGGATACCACAATGCAATGTTTCTGGTGCAGCAACTGTTTAATTTGCATTCTTTGACGCCATCGCGTGGAACTTTGGCAGCATTTTTCCCGATAATTTGTCTGATTCAAAAAAAAACTTACCCTCGAACATAACAATGTTTCATTACATAAACAACATACAAACGTCATTTTTCTTTTGTACACGCTTAATCGGATAAGGGGAAGAGGGTACACTCTTATAGTGGTTTATTGAAACGATGAGGTTTCCGCAACAGGACTGCAGATCGCGCTAGTGTGCAGCCCAATTTTGAATTTTCTTGTGGGGACGATGGATTTTTTGAAAAAATCAACTAAGATTCACGTCTGTTTGTCTGTGGTACCCTTCTGCACCTTGGCCTCGATGGCCTTCTTCTCACCCACGGTGGCGGCTACCTTCTTTGTGGCGTGCTTCTTTGCGGCAGCCTATGTTGCTCCGGCAGCTCCCTTC